>NW_012137636.1:6185728-6356387 GCF_000956105.1 Propithecus coquereli | reverse complement strand
TTTTTTTGAGACAGAGTCTCACTCTGTTGCCCTGGCTAGAGTGCCGTGGTGTCAGCCTAGCTCACTGCAACCTCAAACTCCTGGGCTCAAACCATCCTCCTGCCTCAGTCTCCCGAGTAGCTGAGACTACAGGCACGCGCCACCATGCCCAGCTAATTTTTTCTATATATTTTTAGTTGTCCAGCTAATTTCTTTCTATTTTCAATAGAGACGAGGTCTTGCTCTTGCTCAGGCTGGTCTCGAACTCCTGAGCTCAAACGATCCTCCTGCCTCGGCCTCCCAGAGTGGAGGCTTTACTTTTATTAACAGTAATGAATACCTCTCTGGTACAGAAACAGTCCCTTAAAGGATCTAGGCATTTTCAGGAGCCTATTCCTACTGTTTTAAATCCTTTCAAGGCAGGCAGGGAGAAGGTGACCTCTGCCCTGGGCCAGTGTCCAGAAACCTGAAATGAATGTAAGAGTCTTCAAGACTGGCTGGTGTCTGTAATGAATACAGAAAATGGAAAAGGCAAGGGAAGAAAAGTCACGAGCAAAGTGCTTTCAAAAATGAGGATTTAATGCAAGGATATGAGTACGTGGCACATCCTTCTTAAGTGTGTGAACCTGACTCGTGGAGAACAGCAAAACAGCCTCGGGCTCAGCGAGCACTCTCAGTTGATGGGAGCGTGGTCCCAGAGCACCAGGTGGGCTGCACGGTGGTGAGTGGGGTGGGGCCAAAGCAGCACTTCCCCACCCAACATCTCAGAACCCTGCTCCACAAGCTACATCTTTATCTGGGACCTCTGGCAACAGGAAGACGGATGGCGCAGGACTGAGACTGGGAGGAGGGCTTAGTCAATGGGGATGGAAAACAGGCCCCTCAAGAGGTCAGTGGAGAAACTGAGGACCTTGGCATGCATGGCTGGCAGACTGTGAATGCTGGGCTCTCCTCTGCTGCACACAGGTCTGTAGACAGGGGCTAAAAAACCCTTGGTCCTCTCAGGACATATGAGAATCAATTCTGGTAACTCCCAGACAAGTGAAAAATCAGGAAGGCCCTCACCACTGTCTTTCTGGTGTTTGGAGTAATGATGGATCAACCACACCCAAAGGGAAGGGCAGGCAGATTCTGCAGGAGATGATGGCTCCTCTCTGGGGTGTGCGCATGGTAGTCAGAGTGCTGGGCTGGGCACCGGGGGCCCTACTCTTAAGATCCTGTCACAGGCAGGCTCTGCAAAATGAAGATGAGGATCCCCTGTCTCCTGTTCCCCTTTCAGTATGAACTGGGAGCTGGAGGATGGGGATCCAGGGCTCAGACCTGGAAGCCAGATATGGGCGGATTACGAGTAAATGTGACCCACAGCAGCCACTCGCTGCTGCCAGGCACCCAAGGTAGCTCCCGTGTGCTTCTCACAGATCCAGGATCACCTTAGGGGAAAAGTGTCTGAAACACTCTCCAGAGTAAGTAGAGTCAAGGCTGTGGGCCCTCCTGAGGTTCTGGAAATAGGGTCTCAATACCAAGCAGACCCTCAGTTACCAACAGGGTGCTGCCAAACTGCAGCAGCCATGCAGGCAGAAGTAGGCTGAGGGACAGAGAGGAAGTTTAAACAAAGTGTGTGGAGGTGGAACAGGTAAGATGTGAGATGAGAGAGAGGCTGTACCCAGTGGTTGATCCAGGTTCTGGAATCTTGAATATTGGGGTCACTTTCTTCTAATATTTCTGCAGCAACTCACCATAAATGCTTAGATGGAAACAGTGGTCCCCAACCTTTTTGGCACCAGGGACCGGGTTTCATAGAAGATAATTTTTCCATGGAGGGGAGAGGGGACAGGGCAGAGCTCAGGAGGTGATGCCAGCGATGGGAAGGGCAGCTTCTGTAAACACAGATGAAGCTCACCAGCGGCTAGCCTCCTGCTCTGCGCCCTGCCCCCTCCCCGCCAACCAAGTTTTATGGAAGACAAATTTTCCTCTGGGGGGCGGAGCTCTGCAGCCAGGTCTCTAACAGGCTGCAGACCGGTATAGATGTGCAGACCAGGCGTTGGGGACCACAAGATGGAAATGCTTCCTGATGGCAGCCTGGATTTCCTCTTCCCTGAACTCTCTATGGCTCACAGCCGTTCCCAGCACTCAAGAGGGCCCTGAGGCTTAAGCTTCATTAACTTCCAGGTAAATCCGCCCCTAAGTGAGTGGAAGAGACAGATGGCTGCCTGTCCTGTGAGGGCAAGGGGGCTGCTACAAGCCTGGGCAAGTCTGGACACCGGCTTTCTTCACCTTTTTCAGCAGTGGTTCTCAAATATCGTATGTTCTCCACACACTTTCGCTGACTAGATTCTTTTAGCAGCAAGATCAATGGAATTAAAAGGTGAACATCGATAAGACAAGAGTACTTGTTTTAAGAAATTTTTTAAAAAGTCACAGTCTGCACAGTTTTTTCAGTGCAGACTAGGTTGTCCTTCAATACTGAGCGACTGTGTACATGCTTCACTGCCCTGGTCGATGCTATTACAATTTCTCTGTGCACGTTCTTGCATGTTCTGGCAAACACAGATCTTTCCTTGACACGATCCTTCCTTGCTCTCCCCAGCCACACGAGGCCCTCCCTCCCCACCCATTGCATGACCATGTGGCTCGTGTTCCGTCTGACAGACAGTAGTTGAAACAAAAGTAGATTCCACACATTAATTGAAACAAGTCGCCAGGCATAGGAAGGGTTTCAGGCATGCTGGTCAATACCCATTGCTCTCACGGTTCTACTCGGAAAATCAGCACCAGGGCTGACTCTATTCTACCTTCTGTCCTATAGGAAAGCTTCTCGTTTCCATTGTCAAATGTTTGAGGGATCCTTTGTTCACAAGAAATCCCGCTTAGAAGTCCATTGTGTAGAACACACAAAAGCTGAGTCGCCAAGCTGGACAGCACAGGTAGGTCCAAGCCTGCCGCTACCTTTCTGTCTCCTCTACCCCACTTCATCTAGGGGCCTTTTAGGAAACCCCCAGAACTCTTCGGATCAGAGTCAGAAAGCATTGCGCTAGGCAACCAGGCAGCTCCGAGCTTTCCTTCAGCTGCCTCACCGTGAGCGCCTCTGTTCACGCTCAGCCCCGAGCCCCCTGTGTCGCGGGATGAGGGTTTGCATTGTGTGGGTAATGTATGGGTTTTAATATACAAGTTTGCAGTCTCTGTCTTTGATGCACCCTGTGCATTTCTGAATAGGAACAACGTCCCTGGCGACGCCTCACTCTGAGCAGCAGCCAAGTCTGCAGCCAGTGTCCTACAGAGCAAAGCAAAAAGCCAGCAATAAAAAAACTAAATAGCAGATCAACAGGGTGTAGTTCTTGAACAAATGCACATTCATAATTCGTAACTGTATAGTTATAAATCCCCTCCTAGAGCTTTGCTCCAACTACCCAAAACGGAGAGGAAGCTTTTATTTTCTTTCTCCATTTGGGTATTTGGTGAAGGAGCGATGTACATGTGCCAACAGTACAAATATTTATACTTTTTAGTACCTTAACGCATTACCTCAGATGCAGTGGAGTTACAAAAAATCAGTGCCTGATTTTACCAAACCCTGCCTCTGAAATAGAATTCTGATTTAGAGGAAAAAAAGAGTATGCTCGATTTACAATAAGAGGTTTAGGGACGTAGGCTCCGTCACCAAATCGTCAATTTTGTGACTGTATATGTGTGTGAGCATATGCATACCGATCTCAGCCCCAAATGTGCTTTTCAATCAAAGGGTAGCACACAGTGCTTGGCAAAAGAGAAAACATTCTGGGGTCCATGTCATCTCAAGCTCAACCCTGATCAAGAGAGGTAAGAAGAGAGGTCAACAGGAAGACAATTCTAGCGCAGAGATTATGTTCACCAGAGATGTTGGCTCTCAGCAACAGAGCTGCTGTAATCTAGGTGCTTAAGTTAGCAAATGACACCCAATTATTTGGAATAGCACTGACCAATAAATTCCCTGTGATGATAAGAATGTTCTAGATCTGTGCTGGCCAATGTGGTAAACATTAGCCACCAGATGTCCACTTGAGCACTTGAAATGTGGCTGGTAAGACTGGGGAATTCAAGGCTTAATTTTATTTATTTTAATTAATTTAAATTAATTTAAATTTAAATAGCCACATGTGGGTACCTGGCTACTGTGGGCAGTGCAGATTTGAAATGTTAAGATACTAATTTGGGAGACTGGTTGGATTTAGAATCAACCATCCAGGCAGTCAGTTTGGTTGAGTATATAGAAACAAGAGATTTTAAGTTGGAAGATATCTTTGCATCCTCATGTAGCAGAGACAGTGGGGTTTAGGAACTCCATGTTAAATGGTAAAGGTTAAATGATGGAATTTGATAGGAGTAATAGAAATGCTCGGAAAAGCTCTTAGCAGGAAGCTCCCACCCATATAGGAACACCTGCTGAGATGCTTTTGTTCTTGAGAGAGCCAGGCTAAATGCCCAGCCACTTCCACTGTTGCACAAAGGAGGCTTAAACCAAAAGGGCATGGGTGGGAAATGATATTCCCTGAATATCTATCACATACCAAGTACTTTCACCAGTGGACTCTCATTTCATCCTCACAACAATCCCACTCCTAGACAGTAGGAAAGAGAGAAAGTCTCTGAAAAGTAAGTGCCCAAGGCTTACAGAGAGAACAAGTATAACCCTTGGGGTTCAACCACTGGTCACAATGGCACTGAAACCCCTCAGAAGGTGCCGTGTCTCTCTTCCGATAAGGCTTTCTCCAGTGGGCCGCATCTGCACTTGGTTATCTTCTCTCCCTACGATTTCTCATCCCCTCCTAACGTACTTCCCCCCCTCACCCCTGGTGAACTTAGCTTAACCCTTCCCCAGCCCTCCTGCAAGCTTTAGGCCCCCACTTGCAGTGGCTCCTGTTGGCACCTTCCTCTTACTTCACGCTCGACGCATTAGTTCTGAAACGAAGGCCTTGTCAACCTGACTGCTTTTATGGTCTTTGCCTCAAAGTTCTATGTTCTTTTCCTGATATAAAATCTAATCACCACATTCATTCAACAAATACTTATTGAACACTGGACTGGACATAGCACAGACGACGTGGTAAAAGTGTAGATAGACAAGGACCTCGCCCACAGAGAGTTCATAGCCCGCCATTGGATAGCTGTCAAATGGGAAAGAATTCAATTATGCATTTAAATACAATTATGTTGGCTATACCGGGCTACAGGAGCTTCTAACAAGGCAGTGTCTGAGGGGTGGATGGGCAGTTAGGAAAATCTGCCTCCAAGGAATGGTGTTCCAGCTGAGATGTGAACTCATGTGGGTGAACCAGGTGGGGAAGCAGGAGGAGTGGAGGGAAGAGCAGCTCCAGGTGGCAGCAAGGATGGGTGTTAAACCCTTGGAAGGCTCCAGGCTTCTCAGAGGAACTCAGAGTGAGCCAGTGTGACTGGCATGCAGGAGGCGGTGGGGATGGTGTGAGAGAAGGTGGAGGGTCCTTTAAATCAGGAATGTCTCCGTCTTCACTGTTTTTCCCTCCATTTATTTCTTTCAACTCTTTTTAGGACTCCAATTACAGAGATGTTGGTGGTTCTTCTCTCCTGTATGTCTCTTAATGTCCAATTTGATTTCTCATATCTTCCTCCTGCTCTTGAGCCTCCTGGAAGAATTCCTCTGCCTGATCTTTTAGTTCACTAAGTAGCGCTTCACCTTGGTCCATTCTACTCTTTGACTCATCTCCTGAGTTCTTTATGCCAACTCTTCTATTTTTCTCACCCAATCATTACAGTAGCTGCTTGTTCCTGCTTCATGCTACTGAACATTTTCCTTTCTGAGGATACTTACAATGTTTATTTTAAAATTGCATTCTGTCTAGTCCATTAGAGTTGTTTCATCTGGGTGAGTTTTCCAGCCTGGAGTCTTTTTGTTTGTTTGTTGGTTGGTTGGTTGGTTGGTTGGCTGGTTGGTTTGCCCTCCCCTGGTACTTTCCTCTTTCCCCATATGTGAGCTCATAGTCCCTGGGGTATAGCAGCCACCTCAGCTGAGACTTTGTACCTAGGGAATAACTTCAACCTGGGTCTAGCCTGGCCCCCTTCTGCTGATTCAGGGAGTGGGCAGGGCATGCCTGGTCCTCCAGTATCAACTCTGGATGTGTTGAGTTCCTTGCTGGCCTTCCCGTAGCGACCCTGTGCCTCAGGGAAATTCCCTTCATCTCCGACAGTGGTTCCCTCTGCCCCGTGTGTAACCAGCCACTCTCAGGCGGGGCAGACACACCTGGGAGGGGAGGACTGCTCCAGGCAGGCAGGTCAATCTACACTTATTGTCGTCTGTGCCCCGCTCCAGCCAGACCTAAGCACAGTCTTTATGTTTCCCCACCATGTCAGCGAATGCTGCTTCTATTCTGCTGCAAAATGGTCATAGAGTAAGCAATTCTTTCTATAGGATAATGGGGGTGGGAGAAAAGGGGCACAATTAAGAAGCTTTTCTTTAGTTTGTTTTCACCTACAGCATCCCGGCCTCTCCGGTGCTCTCTCCACCGCCAAGCCCCAATGTATGCACACAAACCCACTCACTGACCAGGCGCCCGCCATCTTCAGTCTCTCTGAACATGTCTCACTGGGTTTGCACTATTTTCTCAGCTCCTTCCACTGCCTCCTTATTCCTATGGCACCTTCAGGGTCGGGCTCAGAAGGAGCCAAAATTCTACGTGGGATCGACATCTTACTGCTGTTTCCTTCTTCACATGGAACTGGCTTAGCAAACAGTCCAAACCCAATGGATACAGACAGAAACTACTTTATATTTACCTTACCTCTGCTTTCAACTATGCTCTGCCTGATCTATGTCCCCAAACCTCTTGATGACAACTTGGAAAGATGCTGTAGCTCTCCAGGCCCTTCTACTTACAAGAAAGGTCTCAATGCGGTCATTAAGACTCACTTTCAGGTATTGAAATGCTTATTCCAATATCAGCCAAAATTCCAACCTGACAGGCATCTCCCACCTGCTGCCAAGCCCGCAGGGGAAAGTCAGGGACAATCCTCTCCTTGCTCATTGGCTCCTTAGCCCCAGTGCACCATGGCCCGGGTTCTGACTCTCCATGGAAACCACAATCGCAAGTCTCTGAGAAACCCGCCAAGGTATCTTATGCTAGGAAATGGCAGCTTTAAACATCTTCACATCCAGAGAGCGCAAGAGCAGCATCAAAACCTATTCATTTTCCCCAGCAGCTCTCTCCAAAGACGCCTTCCTTGGCCTCCTCAACTTTCCCCTTTGATATACCTCTGACATGGGCTAAGGGTGGAAAAACTGTTTTTTTGTCATTTAAAGGTTCCCTTCCTTACTTTGGGTCTTCCTAGGACCCAGTACAGACTAGTCTTGTCATATTTCCCACTTTCCCCCCATATTTCCCAGGGTGTTGTGCACTGTCCCTCTCTTCAGGACCAGAAGAGTCTCTTTGTCCCCTGAGCAATGATGGCCCTATCTCCTGGCCATCAGGAGACTTTGGTAGCTGCAAAGGGAGCTCCCACACACTGCTGCTTTCATCAGCCACCACACAGGCAAATGACAGTGGTCTTGGCTCTAGGATGAGCTTTCACGCCATGATTTACTGCAACGTCTGGTAAAGGTCCATCCAAAATGATGAGACAGACCCACCTGACATTTTGGCATGGGAAACTTGTGGCAGCTAAATGAAGTGTTCCTTACTAAGAAGACAGCTACAACTGAGAACTTCCTGAGCTCACCCCAAACACAGATCCCAGGCTGGTGATGCTTTCCTACCAAATCATGAAATGCTAATAGATCACTTTGTCCAGTTGGTGCTAAGGACTGTCCACCTGGAGGGAAGGAACACTCTTCAACAGTCTTCAAATGTTCAAGTCAGAAAGGGACAGATTATATCAATGCCAGTTTCCTGGTGTGATAAGTTGCTCTAGTTATGCAAGAGGTTGTGATAAGTTGCTCTAGTTATGCAAGAGGTTGCTAGCGGGGGAAACTGGGTAAAGGATATGTGGGATTTCTCCCTATTACTTCTTACAATGGCATGTGAATCCACCATTGTTTCAAAATGAAAGTTTGGTTGCATTATATTCCATTCAATGAACGTATCATAGTTAATTTGACTTTAATAATAGAGCCTTGGTTACTTTTCAAGTTCTCCATTATGTAAATAATACTGTGATGTGTACGTTCTTACATAAATATTTCTGGCTGTTTCCTCAGGTAATATCAATAGAAGTAGAATTCCAGAGACAAATAGTGTGGCTATTTTTAAGGCCTTTGATGTATATTGTCCATTTCTCCATTTTACAGAGAAGAAAATTGAATAACAAAGATGGAAAATGACTGATCCAAAATCAATAACTATCTAATAACAAATTCAAGACGCAGGTTTCCTGAGTCTAAGCGCAGGTTTCTTTTATTTATTTATTTATTTTGAGACTACAATTGGAAATATTTGCACATAAATTAATAAATAATAAATTTCATTTATGTATCCATTTATGCTTGAATCACTGCGATTGTAAGGACCCAGTGCAACAGTGAAGCCCGTGAGCAGTCCTCAGTTGTGCTGAGCTTCTCTGGAACCACTGGACACTTGAGTCTCTCAGGTCACCACAGATAAGGATCTTTTCTAAGTGCTTTAGGTGTAGAGGCCCTTTAGGTACCAATTGTAGGGCCTGTGGGCCCAGGGGAGCCTGGGGCTCCTGTCTGTCCTCTGGGAAAGAAAACAAACCAGCTCTTCTCTCTGGGATGAAGACAACCAGGCCCTCTAAGGTACAACCCATCAGTCCCAGGGATTCACTAGCCTGTTTCTCCCATTGGCTAATGAGGGTCATTCCAGGATATCAAATCCCCAGAGTATAAGAAATGCAGCATTGGTCTTACCCAGCTCTGTTTTTGACTATGTTATTTTGGAAGCTATTTCATAGTCCTTATAGTCAGTTTTCTATTCTTAAGTTCTAGAATTTATATTAATTCATTCATATATTCATTGCCTCCTTCCTCAGGTATTTATGGATTGTTTTCTAAGCACTGAAGACTCAGAGATAAAATATGACACAATCTCAGCCTTCCCTGAGCTCACCCCACCCTGGAGGAGGCCGTCATGCAGACACTCATGGCCCACCGTGTGCAAGCTAGGTACTCATTAGTTCTGGAACCCACAAGAGTGAGGGTGGAGTTAAATGCTGCCAGGAAGATCTAAGAAGAATTCACAGAGTAGGTAAGATTGGAATTTGGTTTCAATCACTTGACAGAAAAAGACAAAATGGAAAGGAGAGAGAACATTTCAGACCAAAGGTAACTGAGTAAGATCAAAGAGAGGTGGAAGCAAAAGAATATATTCTAGGGCCGGGCACTGTGGCTCACGCCTGTAATCCTAGCTCTCTGGGAGGCCGAGGCGGGCAGATTGTTTGAGCTCAGGAGTTCAAAACCAGCCTGAGCAAGAGCGAGACCCCGTCTCTACTAAAAATTAGAAAGAAATTAATTGGACAACTAAAAATATATAGAAAAAAAATTAGCCGGGCATGGTGGTGCATGCCTGTAGTCCCAGCTACTCGGGAGGCTGAGGCAGTAGGATCGCTTGAGCCCAGGAGTTTGAGGTTGCTGTGAGCTAGGCTGACGCCACAGCACTCACTCTAGCCAGGGCAACAGAGTGAGACTCTGTCTCAAAAAAAAAAAAAAGAATATATTCTACATCCTGTGGTGATTCATCTTTCCAGACTAGAGCCTGGACTTTGTACTTTGTAATCAGGTAGCCCTGGTTCAACTTCAGGCTCCATCCCACTGTTGGGATTTGACCTTAGGCATGTGTCTTTACCTCTTTGAAGTCTTGCCTCTTCATCAGAAAAAACATGAGTGGATTAATAAAATGTGGTATATGTATACCATGGAGTACTACTCAGCCATAAAAAAAATGGTGAACTAATACCTCTTGTATTAACTTGGTTGGAACTTCTAAGTGAAATATCACAAGAATGGAAAAACAAACACCGCATGTACTCACCATTAAATTAAAACTAATCAATCAACACTTATGTCCACATGTGGAAATAACATTCATCGGAAATCAAGCAGGTGAGGGGCAGGGGGCTAAGGGTAAATTCACACCTAACAGGTACAATGCACACTGTCTGGGTAATGGGAACGTTTATAACTTTGACTCAAAGGGGACAAAAACAATTTTTGTAACCAAAACGTTTGTACCCCCGTAATATTCTGAAATTTAAAAAAAGAAAAATAAATCAGAGAATGCATATGAAAAAATAAATAAATAAATGATAGATAGGATTTTGTTAGGCCATTATGCAGACTAAATGTAGAAACATATGTGTGAGTTTCTAGCACTGGGCTTAGTGTAAAAAAGGCACAAAATAAACAATAGAAGCTTTTCAGTAAAAGTTAATTTTTTTCTACATTCATTGTACAAAAGTTATCTTCCACTTGGGCCTTCCTAGGAAATGTCTTCCCCTGCCCAGAGAACCACAGTGATGGCCTGGTCTGAGGTTAGCTTAGGTTGAATGGGTTCCATTCATTCCTTATCAAAGGCTTTGCTGTGGCAGTATCACAAATTCCATAAAAACCCAACTCCTAATATACCATAAGCCTGCACAGAATAAGCACTTAGTGAGGACCCAGCAAGAGAAAAAAGTAAAATGTTTTGCATTTTTAACCATTTTTGCCTGTTGCATTTTACCTTTTTAAATTTAACAACAGCAGTAAATTTAACTTTGATGTTACCTACTGATTCTGAATTTGAAGTATCCAATACGTAAAGTACTCACCTGTTTCACATCAAGGAAGAGTTGCTCACGTCAAGTGTACTGGGGAAAGGCAGGGCTACAACCCACCTGTTTCCGGCCCAGAATGTCGACTGGAGGCCGGGTCCGAATTGTAAGTTCAGTCCAGTAAGGAAAACAGGATCAGGGAAGGGAAGGGCGCTTGGGATTGGTAAGGGACCTTGGGAGATCTCCCTTTAATCCAGGAGCTATAGCTACATGGGACACATTTTTCTGACTGAGTCCACTTTGGGAAGCAGAACATTTTAAACTGTCCTCAGGGCCTTTGAAATTATAATTTGAAGGCTCAACTGTACACCTAGGGAGGACGTGTGGTACAATGGGAAGCTTTGAGATGAGACCCATGGGGCATGAGTAACAGCCCAGCCATCATCCATGGGCTATGCCTTCTGTGGCAAGTTACTTAACCTCTCTCAGCTTCTGTGTCTTCATCTATAAATGCGATTCGATATACCTTCCTCACCTGGTTATGTGACAAGTAAGTGGCATCATGCATTTAAAGCCTCTGTTTCCTCTAGACATTAATTCCATAACAGTTTACCTTCCTTCCCCACCACTTTCTTCTTGGTGGCTGTGGCCTTGTTTATGCTAATTAGGTGTTTCACCAATAGACACTGTGCTGCACACACCCACATGCATGCGTGCATGCACAGAGCACACTCACACACACACACACACACACACACACATATACACACACAATGTCAGTCTTTCAGCTCGACAGAAGTATTTCAAGAATGCCGACCTCCATCTCAGTTCTTGGGTTCAGTTTCTGCTCCCTTCCCTCATCCTCTGCCTCACCTGCTTTGCCAGGCTTCCAGGGGACACCTCAGGGCCCCTCATTCCTCCACGGTGTCATTCCAGCCACCCTTCCATCACACCTCGGCCTCCCTAACCTCCAAGCTGCAAACTGAACAGACGGGTTTGTTTCAGTCTGAGATTTCATTCATGTCAGAATTGCCCCGTGCAGTATGGGAACAAAAAGCCGAGCTTCCAGGTCAACTCAGTTAAGTAAGTATTTACTTTTTAAATTTTAAATACTCTTTTTAAATGTTTCCAGTTGGAGAGCGAGCACCTGTTCTGTGCCAAGCACCTCATTAGGTACTTCAGGTATAGAGGCTGAATCATTTCTGTCCTCAGCGAGCTGGGGACGACATTTATGTGAATAAATCAGCGCAAGCCCCTGCAATAAACGCAATAGCGGACACGCACCTGAGGAACAGAGATTGCACACGAGACCGTTAGGCCTACTCTGCCGGGAGGGAAGCAAGTGGGCCAGAATAAATTAAGGACGAGATGACACCAGACGGAAAGGTTTGAAGGGTGGACAAAAGAGGAAAGGAACCAACAAATAACGGAGACCTAAAATAGAATGGCAGGTCAGAAAACCGACCTACTAGAACAGAAAATACAAGCGTAGGAGGAGTCAAGCTATTATAGAAAAGCACAGGTGGGCAAACCACGGAGGGTCGACCTTCCTCACCCCATCAGGGGAAGCCTTGGCTGTATTACCGTGTGATCTGTGTTCAGAAGCTCACGGTGGGTGGGAGGGGCAGGCAGGGAAATCAGGAACCACAACCCCCCCGAGCTCACAGGACGCAGCAGGGCCACACGCATCGGAACGGAGCACTGAGGACCAATTGGCTGGTCGTTTAGCTCCTCTCAGGAGCCCACCCAACCACTGGTGAGACATCACCCACTAACACCACTAAGTTCAACATGTGGTGGGGAGGAGGATTGGCATTCTGCAATCAATCGGCAGGTGGAATAAATACCTTTCTCCCAAGCATCCAGGTTTGGTGCAAACCTTCCTCCAAGTTAATCTCTGGCCATCGGGCTGAGCTGGCCCATATTGCGGCAAAGGGAGAGGGGAGCTGAGGAGGGAAGACCTTCCTTTCCCCAAGTGACTACTTCCACACTGTTTATTTTCCCAGAGCTCCATCACCTCCTCCCACTCTGAATCTGACAAAGCCGTGTGTACTCAGAAGGGACTCACCCGGATGGAGGCAGAAATGTTGATGAACAGGGTACGTCAGCCCAAAGATTGATCGCCTCCTGGTGCGTCCCTGCCTGCAGATGTGCCCACACTCACTCAGATGTCCCCACTCGTCCTGTGGAGCCGGGCAGCCCAGACACGAGGCGCTGGGGGAGGAACTTCAGTACTTCATTTTCCTTAGACACTTGCCTGGGGAAGTTCCTCCTTCCCAAATCCTTTCTGCCACTCAGTTTTACTCGTCTTATGGTAGTACCAGTTGAATTATGATAATAATTCATTTTAGGCTGTTTTTGAGGGCTTCTGTCATTTTTGGACACAAACTGTGAGGGTAATTTTTACGTGTCAATGTGGCTGGGGTACGGTGCCCAGTTGTTTGGTCAAGCCTAGATGTTGCCACAAAGGTATTTTTTAGAAGTGAGAAATATTTGTAGATGCTGAATAAAGTGTAATGTGGGTGGGCCTCATCCAGTCGCTGGAAGGCCTTAAGAACAAAGACTGAGGTTTCCTGAAGAAGAAATTTGGCCTTAAGACTGCAGCATAGAAGCCATGCCTGAGTTTCCAGCCTACCCCGCCTGCACTTGGGATTTCAGACTCGCCAGATCCCTCAATCACATGAGCCAATGCCTTAAAATATTAGAAAAGAATAGATCAATCTCTCTCTGTCTCTCTTCCTCTCTCTCTCTCTCTCTCTCGTGTGTGTATTATTGGTTCTGTTTCCCTGAAGAACCCTAATACACTGACACACTTAAATCTTAATCCCCACGACCTGTGTTTGGTCTGTTTTATACTTAACAGCTAATAGGGCTAAAATCAATAATGGTAAACTGTAACCCAAGGGGGACCTCAGGGATTGATTGACAGACATTCTTGGATCTAATTCTTCAAAAGACAGGGCTGGTAGAGCTCCAATTTTCATCAGCTCGAGGAAGGAAGGACTGCTATGTTAGGCGAGTGGGAAAAGTGATTCATCCTCATATTAAGGTGGGATTGGAAGGTGTTCCTATCATTTTAGGGTAAAATGTCAGGCTCTGAGCTTAGAATTTGCATTCCTAAGGGAAAGTCATCCCACAGGGTTGTCCCAAGGAAAGAGTAACAGTAGTCAGCATTTGACCAAGGTCCATTTTCTTTTGTTCCCCGAATCGGGGGGAAAGGTTCTGCCCCAAAGGATACATAAATATTTATGAGATAAATTGATTTATGATGCCTAATTTTCTTACCTCTCAAATGGATAGGGATTGAGTGTCTCCTTGCCTTCTCCTAATGGCTCCTTTCCAATTACCTGGATAACATCTGAGCCCCACAATTAAAGTGGTGGCGTCGAGCAGGAATCTCCGCTCATGGGGGGTGGCTTTTGGAGGTTGATGTCACTTCCTGGACATGTTACACACAGTGCATTGACTCTGTGTGGAGGGGACGGTGAGAAGAGGCTGGTGGTGATGGGGATTACTAACCCACAAAGCGTTTTCACATTCAACGTTACAAATGTCTCCCATTTGCCCCATAGGCAGTGAGAAGCTATTATGGTCCCATTAAACAGACAAAGAGACTGAGGTTCAGAGAAATAAGTGACTTGCACAAGTTCTCTGAGGTAGTAGCAGTTATCCTGTGAGTAGAATCCAAGCCTGTGCCTCTGAATCCTCAGCCATTGCCATGTATGTTCTTGCCTTTCTGGGATTTAACATTACAAATGTCTCCACTATGTACTCTTATTTATTTTTAAAGTTATAACTAAAACACTGGCCATTAAAATGCTTCTTTCACACATAAAAATGCTTGGATATTAAAGAAGTAATAAAAACAACCTCTCCCCTGCTGCCAAAACTTGACTAAGATGTTTTCGAAAGGTATTTATTGCACAGGTCTTTACTGAGCAGCTACTATGGGGAAGGCATCACGGTGTAGGATGCTGATAAGACACAGCCCCTGCCCTCGCAGAGCTTAATCTCATGGGGGAGCTGAGACATGTTTACAGAACATTAGAATCATAGATTTTATACCTGAATGGTCTTGAAGATGAGTTAATGCGATCCCCTCTCTAGTTGGAAAATGACCCCCACATGTTGGCAACCTATGAGGTCACACAGAATTTTAGCGAAAAAGTCTCTGGGCTCATGGTCCAAAGCTCTGTCTGCTTGTCCTCGCCGCTGTTCTTGAATACGAGTCAACATATGTTAAAGCCACCATTCCCAAACTGTGCCCCTAAGAGCCCTGGGGTGCCACAGAATATTTTAAATTTCTAAGAGAAATACAGCAGGGGTTTCTGAGGGATATCTGTCAGACTCCATGTGAACTGCTGCTAGTTCCAGTTCCCCATTTCATGCACAAAATTCCTTTTTATGAAGTGATGTCTTTTCAAAGCTGGGTTTTCAACTATTGCCATACCCAAGAGCAAGCATCACAAAAAATCAATGTGGAACAGGAAATCAGCGCAGTGGTGTCCAGTCTGATTCCAAGGTTGAAGTAATTGTGCAGGGCCCAAGAACGTGTATATCCCATTAGTAAGTAATTTGGTAATTTAAGAAAAAATAATATTATTGTTTCCTATCTATATTTATATATTTTCAAACGGCTGCCAAGTTGTTAGAACATAAATACTTAAGTTAGTGATTTGGACCTAATAACTTAAAAAAATAAAATAAGACTATCTTTTGGACTAGAATACAGGAGAAAAAAATTGCTGAGGCAATGAAAAGTTTAGGGGCTTCTGCAGATTGAAGCTTTGCTACTCAAAGTGTGTTCCCCCAACCAGCACTTTTGATGTCACCTGGGAGCTCATTAGAAATGCGAATCCTCTGCCCCACCCAAATCAGAATTTCATTTTCACAAGGGCCCTAGGTGATCGATTGGGACACACTCAATCAATGTTTGCAAAAACACTGCATGTAATTATGGTAAGGGTGGTGCAAGCAAAGCTTGCAGGCCTGCCACTGCCTTGCCATACCACACAGAGGGCGTATACTAGGGTCAGACTGCAGATCCTGCCCAGGACATTAACTAGCTATGGATCTTGGGTGATACTGTGGACCTTGAGCCTCAGTTTCCTTACCTGTCAAGTGAGGAAAATGGCTGTTCCTGTCTCCTTGGGATGGTAATAAAGATTAAATGAAATAATGCTTAAAAAGTACAATGCTTGTCCTACAGTAGATGGTTGATAAACAATAGTTTCTTTTTTCTTCTTGGGTCTGTGGCTCTAGGGTAGGTTATTTGTCTTCTTTTTCTGTACCTTTGATAGGTCGCAATTGCAGAAGAAATGGAATTTTATGTAGAGACATCCCTCTGTATTCATAGGGGATTGGTTCCAGGACTCCCTGCAGATACCAAAATCCGAGGATGCTCAAGTCCCTGATATAAATTGGCACAGGATATAACCTGTGCGCATCCTCCCATGTGCTTTGAGTCATCTCTGGACTACTCACAATACCTAACACAATCCCCATACCTCCCTTCATTCTTGTCAAAGTAGTACTCAGTGTGAGGCCAATTCGAATTTTGCTTTTTGGAACTCTGTGGATTTTCCCCCCCCAGATTTTTGATCCACAGTTGGTTGAATCAATGGATGCAGAGCCCACGGATACGGAGGGCTGACTGCAATCATTAGGGAGATGAACACCTACTCAAAGAGCCAAGCACATGCAAACACCCACTGTCTTTCCAGGTCTCCTAAGAAGGGGCACTTCCTGGAAATGTGTGGAGGCGTGCCTTGAAGCTGTCTTTGTCCCTACACCAAAGACAAACACTGAAGGCCCACAGGCAGAGAAAAACTGGCTGTGGGATTGGTTTTTAAGTTATATTCCAAGAGCAGAGGGAATGTTCCTGCTTTCAAGACAAGGATACATTCTCCCCTAGAACTGTGGATTCCCAAGCTGCGAGACTCTGCCTCGCTCCTATTGGACCCATCACACGCCCAAGGCGGTGCCTGGAGACTGGAAGGGCCGAATGATGTTTGCTGGCTTAAGTGGAGCGTCCCAGGGCAGCCTCCATTCTTCTCTATCCTGGGGACCTTTGTACCAGAGTGTGGCTTCTCTCCCTACACACCACCGCCACCTGCTGGAGAAATCATCACATTGCAGTTGCTGGCTAATGCTAGTGCCTTTGATTAATACTTAGCCAACACTGATTTAGAATCCTTAGATTCAGGGTATTGTGAGCCTTTAGACAAGGTTGAAGTTTATTTTTGCCATGAAAATATTTTTTTCTCACGATAAAAAAATGTTATAGGTTAATATATGGGTGTACACAGACAAAAAAGAGAACCAAGGTGACATTCCAAATTATGAGAGTCCCTTGTGTGGAGGGAGGCTCTGTGGAGAACTGGAACCCAGCAAAGTGTGACAGCAGCGTGAAATCAGACGGGGAGGCCAGAGCAGGCCTCCTTCAGGAGTCTGAGAAGTTGCCACTTAATGCAGTTGTTCTAATTGCAAGCTAGTTGGTTATTGTGACATAGCTGTAGCAAAATAAATAAATGAATACTATTAACCTAATTTGATATCTTTGTCTTCACATATGATAAAACTGTTCCTTTTGAAACCTAGAATCAGTGATTTAGCTTTTCAGTAGTTCAGACTGACCTCCCAAAATAATAGTCTGAATTCACCCTCTCAGATATAAAACATCATCTCCACTCCAAGATACCGTAGCATAGAAAAGTAAATCTGAAATCTAAACGTGTATCTACTTCTTCTGCAATAACCATTCCAAAATACTCTGATTTTGATCATCATTAGTAAAGAGAGCCATGAACCAGAGATTTAAACCTCGCTTGTCTCGAAGGACAGTTATATAGGTTAAATGAGATCATAGAAAGTCCTAGAAACGGAGCAGATGCTCAGTAGTAATCTGTTTCCTGGCCCATTGGGCTGGAGTTCATCTTCCTGCCTGTGCCCACTTTCTCCCCACCACCATCCCCTAACCCTGCCAGGTGCGCTTGTGCTGGGGTCCACCCGAGAGGGTTTTCAATTCACACCTCCCTCCAGCTGGTAGCTGAGCAGGCCAGAGGGAGACCCAGGAAGAGAGCTAAGAGGGCTCAGGAAAAGGAGGGTGAGCCCAATCTCAAGGAGGCAGGTGCTGCCTGAAAAGACACCCGGCCAGGAGAGGTCGTTCTGCTGCGAGGGGATCCCAGGGGGAGAAATTCCTGCAGCACTAAGCACTTCAAAAAGAGGCCACAGAGGGCCAGGAGGGCAGCAAACCCACGGGTTCCTCAGGGAGGTGGTGAGCGGGCAAGGAAGAGGCAAGGCTTGGGGCTGGGGCAGACCTGGGTTCAAAGAGAAGCACCCCCAGTGGCCACGTGTGCAGGACACAGAACGCTCTTAGCCCGCGCCTTCTCTAGGGTAGACCATGGACCGCAACTTCTGCCTCAGGACGTAACAAGAATATACGAACCGGCATGTGAAAGCCTGTCCGTGGAGACCTCCTCACAGGAAATGCTCAGAATGTGTTTGTTCTCTTTGGAGAACACCAGGGTCCCCTCCCGGCCTCACTCTCCTTCCCCGCCCCCGCCCCACACCGCATACATATGCCTGTACCTCATCCCACACTCCTAGAAATGCCCCCCTCTCCTGTTTCCATCCTCCAAACCCAGGGGCAACTTTCTGCTCATGCTGTGCCATTGCCTATTGAGATCTTCTCGCGGGACTCGAAGATTTCCTGTTCACCAAGACAGTAGTGACTGACATCACCAGCAACTTTCAGACACACACACACACACACACACACACACGCACACGCACACGCACACGCACACACACACTGTCTTTTCAGAGCGAATTTTAATGGTGATCGCATTCTTAAACAAG
This sequence comes from Propithecus coquereli, assembly GCF_000956105.1. Lineage (NCBI taxonomy): Eukaryota > Metazoa > Chordata > Mammalia > Primates > Indriidae > Propithecus > Propithecus coquereli. Next base: position 6,337,841 of record NW_012137636.1, on the reverse strand, counting down.
TGGGATAAAGCCTCACTCAGGCATCAGCCAGTCCAGGAAAAAGTTGTGGAAAGGGTAGGGGCAGGAGGACTCGCAACACAGTGTCTGGCACACAGTGCTCAGTGAATTATTTATGTTTCCATGGAGACCACGACTATTTCCAGGAGCCTTCTTAAAACAAGGCCAGACTTCTCACCCATGCCCCAGATGCTGCCCCTGCCTGCTGGGTTCCTAGCCCTCCCCAGCGCCAGGCTTGGCTCACCAACTGACCCAGGAGACACAGGGAAAACAGGGGATGCAAAGGCAATGACTCCTAGGACGGTTGGCATTTGCAACAGCCAGAACTCATGGAACATGTGGGGGGAGGGCAACGAACGAAGGCGAGAGGCTGGCAGGGGCAGATCACAGGGGGACCTCGGCTGTCCTGGGCACTCAGACTGTTCTCTGAAGCAGTGGGAAGACTCTGGAGTTTGTACACAGGGGAAGCGACTGGATCAAATTTGGAATTAAAACTATCACACTGGTAGTTTTAGTACCTGTGACTTTGCATTCATCGATCTGTACGTTTAGTCCATAATCCAGTGGACAGTTTCTAAGTGTCTAACAAAATTTGTAATAAATTGCAAATGGCATTGATCTTAGAAAATGGAAGAAAATATTCTCCTGTTAGTTAAGCACTGTGGCTTCTCAATCTGGGTTGTTATTAGAATACTCAGTAATAAGTTCACCCATAAGTAAAAGAACAAAGTTACTTAGAAATAACAGCAATTTAGAGATGGAAACACACATTAGAGATTTATCTTAATCAGTGGTTTTCTATATTAGTATTAAAAATGACACACCCCAAGAATGAGACTTTCAGAAAATATTGCTTGAAAAAAATACATAACAAGAAAAAGCCATCATGAATTCAATAATAGCACAGGTATATTTTATTACTTACAACAACATCCACAAAGATTTGGGAGGAAAAAGTATTTATTTTTATCTATATAAATATGCACACACACACATATACATGAGTGATATGCATTCCTTTTGCAGAGTCTTTGGTCTTTGCATATAAATAAAACTTTTTCCAGTTAATGGTGAGAAGTAAAAAAAAATATTAGAAAATTATAAGAACAATTCTAGAGGTATTTTAGAAACAAGCAGATTTAGCAATCTGAATACCAGCAGGCACGCCCTGTCCCTCCCCCCAAAATGTACAACCTGAGGCACAAAGACAGTGACAATGCACATAGGCGGATTCAACACCAACTCAAGTCCTTAAGATATAAAGTCAAGTTAAAGTCGTGTCCTCCGTAGAGTTTGGGTTACGCAGTTTGCAGAAATTTGGAAGAAAAGAGCGTTCATCAGGGTGGAATAACATCTGAAACATTTAAATAGCCCCAAATCTCAGTGGATTATGACGTGAAAGGATTGTTTCCCATGATGCCACAGTCCAGAATGGGTTGGGTTGGGGGTAGGAGATGTCTTCCTGTACTCAGTCATTTGGGAACCTTCCATCTCATGGTTCCACCAACCCCTGGGGCCTCAGAGCCCTCGGCTGCAACCTCTGCATCCAGTGGCTCGTGAGGCCACAGACTTGTTGAGAATTGTACAGGAGGTTTCGGGCCAGAGCTGAAGGACAACACATACTTCACTCTCCCCACTTTCCTTTGGCCAGAGCTCAGACATGTGGCTGACCTGGTTGCAAAAGGGCCTGAGAAAGGAAGTCTACATGTGTGGCCAGCAGGAAAGGGAACCAGTTTGGTGGACACCCAATCAGTGTCAGTCCTCTCCCCCCAACTAAAAATAAAAATGTGAAACCCTAGAATTCGTATCCTCATCCAAGAAAGATCACGCAGACACCAGAAATGGGAGTCTCAAATAGCATCTTCCAGTGGGATCTGCCCACTGTGTGTATATCACAAACTTTCCAAAAGGCACACTGACATAGGACACTTTAAAGAATTTAGTTTTCTGATTTTTGACTTTCTCTCTCCTAAAACTCACCTGCCTGAGAACCGGTCTACATGTTCATGCAGGTTCTCATTTCCTATTTCACCCTCTCCTACTCTACAAGAGGAAGGCATGTCACAAAACACCATCTGTGAAACCTCATGTAATGATTACTCAAAGCACCGTAAGCCTCTCTAACACTTGTCTTCCCCCATCTTGAACTTTTTGCTATGGAGGGTTGAAATGTGGCATTTGGGCTCCCTCTTGTATGGCAATGGGCTCTTTGCTGGTATTTGGGGAATACAGGCAGCAAAGCCACGCACTACCTTACCCTCTAATATAACAAAAGAAAAAACATTTATTGATAGAGGTGTATCGTAATTAATGTTTCCTTTTTCTTATGTGGTGAATGACTAACATATTTATGTGCTATGCATACACACATGTATATATAATTTATAATCATTTGATGAGTCTATCTAAAACTTTTAGTATACTTAAAAAAATTGAGAAAATGAATCACTCAAATGCCTGGGTTATAAATCCTTCTCCAAGTGAAATAGTTTCCAACTCTTCACTTACAACAAAATTGAAATAGGATCTATTGAAGCTGTCAGAATGCTAGATTACCGTGTGCTTATTTGGGGCACATTACTCAAAAAGAGTTCAAAGATTGAAGGAACATTACTATAATAAAACTTCATCCATTTCCGTATCTTTATTTATGTGAACTAGTTTCCTCAATGCTAAAAATGAAACACCCTATCATTCTAGCAGTAAATAATATCCTGCCATAGATCCGTGAACTGAGGAAAAACACCTTACTCTCTCATTAAGAAGTACATTGCCATCGAAATTATACATTTTATCTCATTAAGAAATACATTTCCATCAAAATTATATATTTTATGTTTAATGCTTTGCTTACCAAAATTTATAATATAATTTTGTTGTTTTGCTCTATTTTGCTCCAACCATAATTCTACACACTCTTTATAATTGAAGATAGTCCCTACTAGATTACGTGATTAAATATCATTTAGTCTCAGATTTTGTGGTGCTGTGATTTTTCATATTTTTTAATCTTTCTTTATATTTTATCTTTCCTGAGTATTACTATTCATGAGAAATTTGGAGAGTTTACATGAGGCGATGGTAACTAGATTAGCTGGTTTTATCTTAATTTTAGATCTCTCAAGTTTCATAATATGTACCTTACTTCATCTGTTTTCAGTCCTTTATCATATTTTAACTTCATTTTTTAATCTTTAAGTTTTAAATCTTCTTGTTCTAAAATAAATCCATCCATTTGATTATATTTCATTATCAGTTTTCTCATTTATTAATAAAATCTCTCAAGTTCTTATATTATTTCACTTTTCCCTAAATTTTATTCTCTATGTTTTTAACTGCTTTGTATCTTATTTTTAATTTTTAGTGCCAAGTGTATTTTTAGTTATTTTTACCCATTTTCATCTTCTTTAGAATTCTTCTAACCAGGGTCTGGTGGCTGGGTTTACACCAGCCTGCAATTTACCTGCCTATACCCAGAATGATTTGCTTTCCTTTTAGGCAGTTACAGACCCGTTCTCCTGGTATGTGGATCATCCTAAGAGCCAGGAGGAAATGAGCGTAGGTAGGAATGGCAAGAAATTTAGTATAAGTGGAGTGAAAGGTGTATAGGGTAGACATGGCTGCAGAAGGCATTGGAGAGGGAGGCAGAGGCCAGCTCAGACTTGTCCCAATTCTCCTCCTGCAGCACCCCCAGAGTTCACACGTCCTTCTGTTCCTGCAGCTCCGGCACCAGCCTTCCTCGCATCACTTGGGTTACTTGTTCCTATAGCCCTGGGAGAGAGCTCCCGAGACCTAAAACTCTGTCTCAGTCGCTGTTGCATTCCCGGCGCCTGGCACAGTGGAGGGATTCAACCAATATTGAATAGAAGGATGAGGGGTACTCAAGACTAGGAACAAGAGGCATGAAGAAGGAAAATGAAAATGGTACAGTGTGTGTGTACATCCGTGGGTAATGGGCACACAAGTCCCATGCATTCGACTAAGAAGACAGTAAGGAACAAACATCCCACAGGACTTCTGCTTGCTCAAGGAGACCCTAAGGCCCTGTGCTCTGCTGGTACCACCCTCCTTGGTTATAAACCAAGAAGCCAACACCTTCCTAAAGTCATTTTCTGATGGCTCTCCAGGCACTGAAGTTTCTGTTTCTTTTAATAACAAGGTTCTTATGAATTAGGGCCCCAGGACTACATTTTAATGGACTTCAATCAGCACTTCCCAACCTTCCTTCACCGAAATGCTGCACTGGCGTGAGGTCCCCTCTGAGATCTTCACTTTCTCTCTGCATTCTCAAGGCGGAATTTCACAGACGCCACCGAGACCACCAAAGCAATGCTAAGTACAGTTGGGGAGAAGGACAGGGAGACCATGGACATTTGGAAATTGTGCAGTGTGATCTTCCTGAAATTTCTAGCTCCAATTTGAACCGTTTTCTGAGCTCCTGATCAGCAAATCAAACTGCTAATTGTGCCTTATAAACCCTAGAAGTGCAAAACTGACTTCCATCCTGTCCCCAGTATGTTCCCTCTGTGCCCCACTCAGCCTCCTCTCAGCAGCCAGGGCCTTCATCTCCCCTCACTCACGCAAAAACCGAGTCATCACTGACTCTCCCTCAACCCCCTACCCAAGTTCTGCTGAGTCTGCTTCCCAAGTTCACATCACATCTACCTACCTCTCCGTTTCCTTGCCACCTCCCAGTCCAGCCTCAGTCCCTCCCTATCTCTACGGTCTCTCTATGGGCTTCTCAGTTTTCTCTCTTTACCTCTTCCAACCCATTCTCCATTTGGAAGCCACAATGGTCTTTCTAAAATATGAATTTTATCCTGCCAGAACCTTGCTAATTTTTGTAAAAAAATCTTTCCATGACATTTAACATCAAGTCTGTAACCCCTAATATGCCGCCAAGGCACTGCATGATTCAGCCCTTGCTCACCCTAACTGGCTCCCTCGTGCCAGCCTCCCAATTGTCCACTGTGCACTTGTGATATCAAGTGTGTACGCCTTGCTCTCGCTCTTTCCCCTGCTTGGGATGTGCTTATTTACCCTTCAGATGCCCGAGGCCACAGTCCTGCTGCAATTAAGATGAGGAGAGTCAACAAGAGTGTAAGAGGAAATGACAGCTTCAGCTTTCAAGGACACCAGAAACATGTTGTCAACAACCGAAGTTATAAAATCACATCAGCACTGAGCAGTTCCCTGGAGGATGTAGTGTGTGCATGCACACATGTGAACACACACGTGAACACACACATGTGAATACACACACACACACACCCTCCCCCAATTCTGTTCCGTGAAAAAAAGTTACATTAATGTGCAAGCATCTCATTGAAACTTCAGGGAAGCAAAGACATTGTCTTTTATTTAGAGTTTTGTCTTTATTATACTTACTGAAATTTCTACAGTTTGTCTCCCATTATTTCCCCTAAGTTTTTTCACAAGTTAAGGGTTCTTAATGCACACACACACACACACACACACACAATAGAACTATTCAAGAACCTAAGTCCTGTGTTTGATAGAGAAACAAACCTATACAGAAATGTAGTGACACTATTTTCAGAATGAAAATGATATTCTTGAAAGCCAGCCCACCCTTTTGAATTCTAAGAGTCAACATTCATCCAGCTATAAACTGTCACCATTAACGATCCCTTGAAACTCATGTCGCTAAGACACCAGGCGGCAGTGCAGCCTAAGAAGTGACTGTGATCTCGGCAGGTTAGCTCTCCAACCGATTCCACTGAATTAAATAAACCAGTATCATTCTTTAAGTGTGTGCCTTTCCCAAGCCCTTGAGCCACTAAATTATCATGGCTTCAACCTCATTTTCAGAATGAGCAAGGCATGGTGTCACTTGTTTGGCTTATTAACATTCAAATTATTTTCAGATGAGACGCTCTTTACTGAAAACACAACTGTGTTGTCTAACACAACATAACCCAAGGTATTTTTAGCCTATTTTAGGAAATAATGAGATCACATTCAGATGTTTGTTTTCAAAATTCTGGAAACTACGGGTCTTCCATTTGATGGGATGTTTGAGAGACAGAATGGCCTACACAAATTACCTACTTTTAAAGGTGAGGTTCTCAGGGCCAGACCTGTATTCTTTCCTTCTCTAGGAATTTCGAGTCCTAAAAATACAGCAGAGACATATGAGTAGAAAAGTTGCGCTGTTTTTTAGAAAAATAGAGTGACGTTTCAATCTTTAAACATGTATCTATTTTTCTGAATTGAGTGAGATTTTGACACATGAAAAGCTGTTTAATCAGCACAGCAGAGCATTAAGATAAAAGCAAAATTATGTCCTCTCTTCATCCGTAGATGCTAATTGATTTTAACAGAATGAAAATTCCAGTGGGTTGGAACCAATTGCCTGGAGCTCTGTGTCAGTAAGACTTCTGAGGCTATTTCTGGGCTTGGTGAGAAAAATTAGTGATGGCCATGAGTGGGAGAAGAAGAATAGTAATACATTTTCCACAAGTCTATGCATTTTCTATCTCTGTATCACCCCCAAAAGGCACTCCATCTGCTCATTACATTTCCAGGATTTGTCCTATATAAAGCACCATATTGATTGCTATAGGGCATACAAATACGAAAGACAAACAGGATGGTCCCTGCTCTCCAGGAAATGAGAATATAGTAGGCAAGAATTAAGATCTATGTAATTTGAGGTAGAAGAACTTAAGTGTCACAGAGAAGTAAAAGTAGAGCATTATGAGGATCAACCACAGCAAAAGACCACTTTTACTCGGGGAGATAGGGTACTGAGTCCCAGGGAAGGTGAAACTTCCTGCTGAGCTTTGCAAAACAGCTAAGATTTCCGCAGGTAAAGAGCATGCAGAAGGAATGTCGTAAAAACGGAATCATGAACAAAAATAAAAATAGACCTGGCTCAGTCAAGAAACGGCTACATGTGAAGGGGGGTGGTACAAAACTGTGCTGACAGCAATAGATGTCACTTCATGAGGAACTTTGTCCTCTGGAAAAGACATAATTAACATATTCCCTATATATGTGTTCATTAAACAAAATTGCCCAGTGGTATTTGCATGTTTTCACAGCATAGAATTCCTGAATTCAGATGTTTTGGCATTTAGTTGATCTCTTTATGCTGAGTATGGTGGGACAGTAGGGGACAAGGGAGATCTTATGCAAAGTGTTAGGAGTGCCCAGATGTCTCAACAAACTCTCCAGTGCTCATGGACAGGTGTTGTGTCTTCATCCGTGAGAAGCACCCTGGGCAAGACAGCAGTGGACAAGCTTCTCCAACAGAGGAGAATGCACACACTGGCAAATGTGTTCTTCATGTTCTCTTGATAAAGCCTCCACCACAGGTCATTGGAAGTGGATTTTGTGGTTCTAGGAGGAGTTTGACATGAAGGAAATATCACCTCTTGCAATAGAAAGCCATAATTCCTAAGGAAGGAACCTGGATGCAGTTGCAAAATCCCAGAGAATAATTAGTGACAAAAGTGAAGATGGCTTTAGAGGAATATAAAAGATAATGACTTTGAGAATGGGTGCCTAGGAAAATGGTAGTAGTAATAACAGAAACACATACATCAGGAAGAGGACAGTATGAGAGCTGCAGAAGAATTTGAGAGTGAGGCTTACATTATTTCCAAGACACTCAAATGAAGAAGTCCAACAGGTGATTGGGAACGCAGATATAGGATTGAGAGAGCAACAGGGACAGCATTATAGATTTAGAAGTCAAGCTGATGACGTTGGTGGTTCAAATCCCCATAATCTTGGGGAAAGTACTATGAGTAGGAGAAGTGGCAGACACTGGCAAAGCAGAGAAATACAAGGTAAAAGACAAACCAGGAAAATGCACTGCACACAGGCAAAGGGTGGAGAGTTTCTAAATAAAAAAATGTGGTCAGCACTGAGAAAGGCTTCACAAAGTTCAAGAGGAATGGGCCTGTGGAAACACCATCATGTTTTGGCAGTTTGGATATCTATCCATTTAATGGTTGGATTTCATTGCTTATTTTCCATGAAAATCAAATCTAAATGAATTTTGTCAGTAGAAATAGAATATGGTTCAATGGTGGAAACAAGTTTTAAACAGGAGAATAAATATGGCTTCCTCTGAGACATCAGGGAAGAATAAGAGGATGGTATAGAGTCAGATACCCACAGTGGTGGGAAGCAGAATGATTAGGAAATGTTTTTCCCCACATGGACCATGTTTTCTTCATGTCTTAGCTGAGAGGACAAGGAAAAGGAAATTCTTAGGAAGTAAGAAAGAGCCATCCATTTGGATCAACTGATGAGATGTGAGGAGGATACCCTCAACGAGCAATGGGCCACGGAAGCCTGAGGTCCAGTGTGCTAGTGGCTATGTCTGCTCAGTCGTAGGGCTTCTCCCAGCGATGCTTCACCACACAGTTTCAGCACAGGGCACAATCCTGGCCTAAGAGGGAGAGGGAAACTAGCAGTCCAGTGTGTTGAGAATAATCTTGCTATTGTTGTTGGTCCTGAATTCTCTGTTGGATGACAAGAGCATGACTGAACTATGGACGATTGGTGATGATGATACACCAAAATAGTCTGGGGGACAACATGGTGTATGGAAAAAATGTATAGGACTGCAATCAAAGGACATTAATTAAATCTCCTTTCTACCTTTTCTTACTAGCTCTGCAAAGTTTTTGCAAAAAATCTAACCCATCTGAATCTCCATTTAGTAATCAGTAATAAGGACAATAAGTCTTCCCACACAGGTTTATTAATGAGAGTTAAATATATTGGTATATATGAAAGTGCCTGGAACCCGATGTATTCTAAAAAAAATATTAACTGAATTTTAAAATCTATTATGCTAGAGCAGTATTCTATCATTTCAAATTTTTAGCTGCTTTGATTGGACATATTTGTCTCTGCTGTTATAGTTATTTAGTATCCTGTTACCTTTGTGTCTTAAAGTTTGGAATCTTCCTTTATCCAGTGAGTCATAAGAGAGGCGCTAAAAGGGCAATGACCACAAATGAATTCTTCCCATGATGGCAGATTTTCAGATGAGGTGTTTCTGTAAGCTCGGATCAGCCGAATCTCATTCAGGTCTACAAAACAAAGCATGCCGTTGAAAATCCATGGAGAGTCCAAGTTGAACATTATGAGTTAAAGATGCAGTTAAAATACATATGAAGTTAAAATATGCAGATGAGGAGAATATTCCATAGTTGTTATCACTTGTTATTCCCCAAAAGCAGCTTTTCATGTTCTTTGAATGTAACAAAATTGTGATGAATACTCATAACTCTTCTAGATTGGTCTTAAAAATAAAACCACCAGCAAAGGCCCACTTTCTCCACCTATGATACTGCAGGGGCTTCTCTGCCTCCCCTGGCCTTGTCGAGGGCAGCTGCAGCTGTGTGCAGGGTCAAGCCTGGAAGCCGAGTCATTAATCTTTCACCCACTCCCAACCCGCAGTCCTAAGGCATCCTCACTTCTAACCTAGTTTGACAAACATTGAATAAACTAAAATGTTGGCCCAATAGTACTTTTTCCATTGGAAATGGATCAAAGAGAATATAATTGATCAAGTAAAGTTGCAGCCAATGAGAAAACAAATTGAAAGCTTGCAACTGTATAAGTGGCCTTCCATCTGCCTCAGGAACAGGGATTTGGATGGAAATCATGGACTTAAAAAATAGTTATCAACCATCTCTACCCTCTCCCTCCATCCCGCGGGGACTAAAGTCATCGCAGTGGAAGTGCTGGTGTGATTTTCTATTTCAGAAGCTCAGTGGATGTGCATATGGTAAGGCTTAGCTGGCTCGCAGTAGGCAGAGGCAGGAAGAGAAGAGAATTCACCTTCTCTGAGCACCTCGTAAGTGACACCCACTGCCCTACCCTTGAAAGGTTTAGCTGGGTGGGGGAAAATAAACAACCAGAAATCCCAGGCAGGGTCAGGTGGAGTGGAAGAAGGAGAGACATATTTATTGATACTGCTCTTCTTTTACAGGGAGTGGTCCAGCCTAAGCATTGGATTATGTTAAAGAGAAAACCTGCCATTTGGAAGCTTCTGTGGGTTCTACGTGCTGATAGGAGTGGGACACAGAGTAAGTACCCACTCTTTGGCAGAGTGAGTTCAGGTGCCCTGAAAATGCCCAGAACTTGTGTGGTGCAGGGGGTGAGAAATGGACTGTATCGCACATTCCCGGGAATCTGACATTCAACAGGGGAGGGGAAAGACCTTGGTAGAAGGGGAAGTCCAAGAAGAGAGAGGCACATCTGTGCCTGAGGAAGCCACAGCCAGTGAGAAATCCTCCACAAAGGGAGATTACTGATAGTTTATTGTTGTTGCCTAATTTTTAATTTAAGTAGTTGGTTCTGCTGTGCCGCCACCCTAAACCTTCAGGAAAAGTCTGTTCTATGCAGCAGACTTGTGTTGGTGGAGCTTTGGAAGAATAAAGCAATTGAGTGTGGAGAATGAAATAGGGTAAATATCACAGGAACAGAGTGAAGGACAGCTGTTGCAGGAGGTATGATGCAGGGGGTTGGTGAGAGAGTCAGAGGAGGCGGGACACAACAGCAAGAGGTGGCCACAGGAAATGGAGGCTCAAGAATGCCAAGGCTGTGGGGACACAGGAGAAGGGGTCCGTGGGGATGGGAATGTCAGGTTCCCACCAAATGTAGGGATACATGTTAAAGATGAAAGTGCAGAAACCCGCGCCTGTGGGAACAGCCAGATGGGTGATACACAGTTAGATGATTAACTCCTTTTAACTGAAGTTCAAGAAGATTATCTACCTGGTGTCATAGAATAGGAAGGGACATTGCTCCTGAACTCAAAAGCCTAACTTCTTTTTACTACACTCCACTGTCTTCCCAAGAAATATAGCTAATATTTATCAAGTCCTCGCTATAGGGCCAGCTTTGTGCTATAATGAGTCAGGTATTATTATTATCCTCATTTTATAGCTGAAGAAACTGAAGTTTAGAGAGATTATGTAACTCGGTAAAGCTCCCAGAGCAAACAAAAAGTGGAGCCAGGATTTAATTATATGTTTTTCTAACTCTAAAGTCCCAATTCTTAACTCTTAGCTAGACAGCTTAGCCTGGAATGAAATACACTGAGTTGATGACATAGGTGTTCACCTACTGACTACCCTCTATTGTGGCTTATTCATATTAACAAATTAATTTATTGACTCTGTAGGGAGGAGGAGGCTTAAAAAAAAAAAAGCTATCACCTACCCAATTAGGAAGCAGATTGAAAAGGGTAAGTTATACTATTCACTTTGACAAGATATTCAGGGCTGAACAGCATCAAACTTAATGAAATCTAACTGTTTTCAGATGAATCCCAGAATTCCTGAAAAGAAAAAGATGGCTCACACACAAGGAAGTCTGTTAAAAGCATCTTTTTATTTACTATAAGAATATAATCTGCATTTCTGTATAATCCATCATGCCAAACACATGGTAGGCATCTTACAAGCAGTGCAGAATCTCAACATCTGTACATTTGCTCAGTTACAATATTAGCAAAGATTGAAAAATCACATCTTAGGAGAAAGGAATACAGAAGGAGTCGACTTTCTCCCCTAGGAACATGGCTTCCAACATCAAGAAGCACAACCAAGAAAGCACAGCCACTCTGAAGTCTCAATATCTAAGACTGAACGTATCAAGAGATTGATGAGGAGTGTCATTTGAGGAGGCCACTACTCCACAGGCCTCCTCACTGTGGAGCCGAATGGCTCTGTGCCACACGCACTAAAGCATCTGTATGCAAACAGGTAGGAATTACCTGTTGAGTTAACCTAATGCAGATGGAATAGACCCTCAGCTTGCAGAAGGGTCTTCTTGTTCAGACACCAGGCAAGGAGCTAAGAATTACAATTGCCACCCCTAACAAAAAGTCACAGTGATTTTTCTTTTTGTATAGCAATTAAATTTCCCTGAACTAACATCATAAAGTACTTTGTAAATAAACTGCTCAATAGTATGATGGGCACTAAACTCTGGAGCTCGCTCAACTTGAATAACTGCAGTTATTGGAAGTGAACTGTGAGGAATAAGAGGAGAGAACGCAAAACCTTTTACAATCAAGCCTTGAAGGTTGTGGCCATCAAGGAACAAACAGCCCCTTCTTTGTGGAGCCGTCCTGGAGAGTTTGTCCTGAAGGTGAAATGCTCTTAGCTACTGTCATGTGCCTGTTACTCTCCAGGAGCAGCAATAGCAATCTAAACCTACATTATCACTAATCTTCATGCCAAATGCACAGTGGGTATTATCAATCCCACTTTCTAGTTAGGCAAAGCAAGGTTTTAAATAACTAAACAATCAGACCAACAACCTGCAAGTAGTTTTAGACAGAACAGGATGAAGGTCAGAACTGCATGACAACAATCCTAGCTTCTTTGCTGCCCCACGCTTTTTCTAAAGGGATTGAAAGCTATTTCCTTGCCATTTCTGTGATTTTAGTCTCAAAGTAAAAACTCTGGGGAGAGACACAGAAGGGTTAAAGACACCACCCTGAAGAAAGGTGCCTTATAAAGCCTTCTATTCCACCAACAGCGGTCTGTGCAATTGGGATCCCAAAGGGCCTTAGATATGTGGTCTGCTGAGAAGATGATCTGAAATTTAACTTGAAGGCATCTCAAGAGTTATGGAGAAAAATCTGGAAATAAGGAATTAAAACTAGGTTCTGCATTTTATACCCACCTGTCCCAGGACCACAAAACCAAACTGACCTCTCCTTGGTGAATCTCAAACCCAGAGTTGTTAAGGTATGATGTTTAGCATCTTCTACTGTGGGTGGAACTCAGGGATTAGAGGAAAGCTACCAAATGCATCCCCTAAAAACTCTCAAATTCTTAAAGGTACACTGAGGCTACTGGGTACAAAGCATGTGATTAAAAACCAAAAAAGTCTCTCTTTTTTTTTTTAACTTGGATCTACTTTGTAAAGCCTGAATTCTGAAATATCCATGAATACAATTCATCAGGCTTCTCTTCCTGTTAAGATTGTTACAGTCAGAGCACAACTTTTGTTTTGAATGCATGTACTTCAAAAGTTATGTTTACTTGAATTTTAAATAAATGTATTTAAATTTTAAATAGGTGTATTTAAAATTGAAAAAGATGTTTTTAGAAGTGCATTTCTTAAATATGGTGATTATTAAACCAGTATTCTTATTGGGGCACTTCCACTTGTAAGGACGAAAAAAGTAGCACTGGGAAGAATTTTGTTTTTCTGAATAGTTTGTACCATTTTAATTTTGGTCCAATTTAGACTTTGAAAGATCTATACTATAAAAGCCACATGAAACAACCCTCTTACTAGTTTGTTGCTGAAGTCTGGATTGACCTCAAATCCGAAGACTGATGAGTCTACAAGAGAACAACAAAGGGGAAAATCACTAAGGCTTTCATTTTGCCTTAGTGGAGCCAACCTTGATAGTACCTGCCCCAGTGGCCTCCGAGGGTCTTGGAGGCACAACCTGCTGTGGCCAGTGAGTGCTGGGAGGCACACAGGTGGGCCTCCTCTCCTTCTCTTCTTCCCCTTGATCTATTTTCTGTTCCAGTTATGTGAGATGTTCTGAATCTTTTTCATTTTGATCCTCTGATCCAGCATCTTGTACCTTGCGGGATGATCATCAGTTTTCTTTGGGACTGAAGGTGCGTAGGAGCTAGACGCGTACGCAGGACGTTTGAAATGACGCAAAGGAGGCTTGATGACTGGAGGCCATGGAAAGGAAGACAGACAACTGTTAGCGCACCAGTGACGTGGCTCAACCTAAATATTGTGACAACTTCCTCTTGCCCTGTTTGTTTCCTCCAAAACAAGAAAACAAACAGGGTAGGATTCTCACCAGGAACTTTATGGCAGATGGATGAATAAGCATATCATCACTTTGATCATTCACTTAAAATAAATGAAGACCCCCGTACGTAAAGGTTTTTCGACAATCAGTGGATGGGGTTAAGAAAGCGAGAGGGAGTGTCGGGGTCACTCTTGGGAACAGCAAAGCAAAGACAGTAAGCAGAGCCACATCATTAATGGCATTTAGCATTGTATGTAAGCTTTTAGTGCTAGAAAGTGATGCTCAATCCTTACATGCTAAAAAAAAGTACAACAGTGAGAAAATATTTGCCAAACACATATAAAAGTCTTATATCCAAATATAAAAAGAATTCTTAAAAGGAAATAAACAATCCGATTTAAAAATGGGCAAAAGATCTTAACAGACTTCTCACCAAAGAAGATACATATGTCAAATGAGCATAGGAAAATATGCTCAACAATTTTTGTCATTAGGGAATTGCAAATCAAAACAACATAATATACTATTCCATACCTACACAATGCTAAAATCCACACCCCCCAAAAAAATGACAATACCAATTGCTGATGAGGATTCAGAGCCACAGGAACTCTCATTCTTGCTGGGAATGAAAAATGGTACAGCCACTTTGGAAGACAGTTTGATAGATTCTTATGAAGCTAGATATAGTCTTACCATACAATGTAGCAATTGTGCTCCTAGATATTTACCCAAGTAATTAAAAAATTATGTCCACATAAAAACCTGCACATCAATTTTTATAGAAGCTTTCTTTGTAAGTGCCAAAAACCAGAAGCAACCAAGATGTCCTTTAATGGTTGAATGGAAAAGCAAATTGTGGTATATCTATACAATGGAATATTATTCATTGTGATAAAAAAATGAAATGAACTATCAAGTCATGCAAAGACATGGATGAATCCTAAACACATTGCTAAGTGAAAGGAGTCTGTCCGTAAAGTCTACGTACCATATGATTCCATTAAATGACATTCATAAAAGGACAAAACTATAGAGATGATAAAAAGATCAGCGATTTCCAGGGGTTGGAGGGAGAAGTGAGGGTTAAACAGGTGAAGTACAGAGGAATTCTAGGGAACTGAAACTATTCCATACCATACTGGATACTGTGGTAGTAGAAACATGAAACCACTCATTTATCAAAACTCAGAACTTTATAGCACAAGAAGTGAAACTTAATGTATGCAAATTAAAAAAAACTATTTAGAAGGTTGGAGGAATCCCAGAATGGAATGCAAACTGTTAACAAGACAATCTAAATGCATTGCAAATGTAGGAAACAGCCTCATTGAAGAGGGTGGAGGACAAGATGCTCACTTAAGTAACTTTTAATATGAGTAGAATGTATAAGACTAAAGGCTAAAAAAACTGTATACAAGCACTGTATTCTAGTCGATACAGTTGTTGCCCATGGAGGTACAGGTTAGCAATTCTAATATCACTTTACATTTATACTGGAATTGAACAATTACGTAAATGGAGAGTGGCTGGTAAGAACTATTGGTATGGGAGTTTTCAGATAAGCAAAAGGAGGAGGGTAAAATGATCAACATGGCAATGGGTTAACCTTGGAGACATCAATATGAATCATATTTAGCATAATACAGGTATAGATTATATATAAAAATATTTATAGATATGTTCATATGCCTAGGTTAGCATACACACATATATTTCCTTGCTCTATCAGCTGGAAGAGTCTAGAAGCAATGAATTAGTACGGACTTAGAAGCCTCAGGAGCAATAAACACATCTAGTGCCTAGATCTTGGTTTCTGATAGCATTCTCCAATAAAGAACCAGGGCTCCTTATAGAAATGACTGCTTTTAAGACTAGGGCAGAAAATATATAAGATGTACCTGGAACATCTTGTAGAGCCAGAAAATAAAAAAGTGCTCAAAAACAAACAAACAAATACAATGACAGACAAAGGAGTCCTGAATGAAAGATCTACCAAATGTCCAAAATTGAAACAATTTGAGCAACAAAATAAATAAGGACATATTGGATTATAAATCAAAGTGTAAAATGAATATCCATTAGTCCATACTGATATAAATAAATGACTGAATAAATCAATCATTGTAGGAAAATAGACAAATAATCTCATGCAGAAGAATTACAAATAATTTATGTAGATACGCCTCTCTCAAGGAGAAGGAACCCTTAGTGTGAGCTGGACAGTGACATCCTTCCAAAAAGTACAGTCTAGAAAGGGGATGAAAGAGTAACTTTACAGTGGAGAAATCTAGTAAACATGACCTCATGCAGGAGATCAAGAGTGACATCAATAGCAATAAGTCGCGTCTATAATAGGTACCCTTGATATTATGTGATGAAAATTAATATTTTATAATGAAAATAGAACTTTACTTCTGTAGTCTTCCTCGCCAACATATATAACCCCATTCTAATAATGAAAAAAACATCAAAGGAGTCCCATTTTAGAAACATTCTACAAAAGACCTGACCAATATTCCTCAAAACTGTCCAGGTCACCAAAAACAAGTCAAGTCTGAAAAACTGTCACAATCTAAGGAGAGATGATGACTAATTGCAATGTGTTGTCCTGGATGGGATCCTGGAACAGAAAAAAGACACTGGGTAACAACTAGGGAAATCTGGATAAAGTATGGACTTCAGATAATAATGAAGTATATCATCTGATCTGCAAATCTATACACAGACGGGAAAGTCCTGATTGATTGATTCTTCCTCCTTCCACTCCACATCACCCCTGCTTGGTTCTGCTGGAAAGTGTTTGGACAGTAGACAAGGTGAACATGACTAAGTGTGAAAACTAGTTAAGTGATGATCCGAAGCAGATGAGAGATCATAATTTGGTAAAGGCTGTGAGGAAGCAGAGCTGGTGCTCACTTGCTGTCATGGGAGGCTACTCCACTCTGGGTCAGCCGGAAGAACCACGGTAGGGGACTCCTCTGCCAGATCACTGAGACTGCCCTTGCAAAAAACCAGCTCTGCAAATCTGTTCCAATAATAAGAAATGTGTGGTGCTTATCATCAAGCCAAAGATTCGAAACAACTTAAACGGACGGTCAGGAAATTGGTTAAATTCTGGGACATCCTTAAAATATCCTACTGTGACACTATGGAAAGATGATATAGATGGCCATTAACAAAAATAGAGATTTGTGTAATACTGGTAAATGAAAAAAGCAAAGCAGTATGTGTCATCTAATCTCATTACTATAAAATATATAAATATGTGCTTAGGAAAATCTGGAAGAACATACATTTAAGTCATAGCAGTGGTTATCTCTGAGTAGTATAAATATGACTATTTTATCTCTTTTTGGTTGTTTACACTTTCCAATTTCTCTATGATGATCAAGTTTCAGTGTTGTAATTTAAAAAAAAAAAATACCACTAAAGATTTCTTCTATTGAATCATCTATTAGAGTTTTCTACAAAATTATACCTAATAGAAAGAAAGTCAGTAAAACAGAGTTCACTTTGGGCTTTAATACTAGACATCTCAGAGGGCCCATAGCTGAATACAGTTTCTCAGCCTACAGATTACAGAAGAAAAAAGTGTTCAGGTATAAGTGATGCTATTATTACAAGTTCTTTGATACCCACACCAACTTTGCCTTCTGAGTTATCGTAACATAAAGTGAAGACTTTCAGCAAATGACCCTGCTGTCACATAGTAATATATATTCTTCTATAATAATATAGAAGATCAGAAGTGGTTTCTTTTCTTAAGATCTCAGAGCGCTTAATTCCATTTCTTAGGGTGAACAAGGGATTACGGCACCAAACGCTCTAGGAACAAATATAAAAACAGTGCTGCTCCCCTGGAGAATGGAGTGAGGACAGGAGAGGGCTTCAGATTAAAAGCTGATTGTTGAGAACGTCTGGGTCGGCTGATTCACTGCTCTTCAAGTCACAGCCCCTCTCCACATTCATTCTATTTTTGCTGCTCAGCATGAACTCAGCCAAAGTATTATTGAATTTCCCACTCCTCAGCGTGAAGAAACATTTACCGATTGCTGGAATTCTGATTGTCAGAACAAAAACTCTCCTTGCTTCTGGAGTCACTGCAAATAGAGTTGAGCCCGCTGACGGAGATCGAGTCCCCGCTGAGATTGTGGAAATACTTATATGCCTGTTGTCACCCTCACTCAAAATGTGGGACAAAGGAAAATTTTATACAGTGCTGTTTTGGGTGCATTCATTGCCTTTTTCCTCTGCAGTGGAACGTGATTTGAGGACAGGGGACAACAGCAACGCCAGGCACCATCTTGAATTTAATATGCACCTTTCTTCTGGGCTGCTGGTGTGGCCTCCTGAAGGTGCTTTCATTCGTCCTCTGGCTATTCCTGAGGTATTGGAAGGGGTCTGACCCTCCTCCTTTCAATGACTGGGCACTTCCCACAGCTGCACCCAACCAGTAACACAACCTCCCTCCCCTGGTCGGGAAGAAGGAACTGGGAACAGAGCCCCACTCTCACCCACCCGTGTGCTTAACTATCAGCAAGTTGGACACCTTCCCCTTGGGAACACATTCAGAAAGTCTGCTCTCGTCTCTTAGAGAAATTTGCTTGGAGAAAATGATCTCATTAGTTAATGAAGACTTTGACAAAGGCACATATCTCTGCACAGAGCCTGAACTTGGGAAAGTCATTATGTACATTTTAAAATGTGCTCAGGAAAAGAAAAATTCAAGACAAAAATTGACACATCACCGTCTTTTATTTACAATTACATGCAATGTTTGTTTTTCATAAAGTCAATATTCTTTTAGGGGTTTTAACTCTCATTTGTTTAACTCTCATCTTTTTCATGAACACCACAAGTCCTCCCAAAGGTGTCTATGACTTTCTCCCCTTCCACTGCCACCACCAACCTGTCTTTTATTCTCTCTCCTTCTCTCTTCATGCTCTCTCTCAGCCGATTTTGATTGGTGGTTACTGTTTTTGTTTGGCACAAGAAACAACTATACAGAATTATTTTTCTTCAGAAAACCAATTCAGATTTATTCATATATCAAATTAACACAGCTACTAATTGGATTCCGATAAGATATAAATGAGAGTTTTTAAAGCTCCTTCTTTAAGATTTTTATATTAGTCTACTGTTTCCCAAAGTACCCTTCAATAAAGTTGTGAATGTAACAGGTGTCGTTGGAGGAGGGAGGGCTTCCTCAGTCAAATCTAACCGAGTTAAAGTTGAACTAGTATTTTCACATCCGAACTTACCATCATCGTAAATAATGGCGACATGAATTATGAATCCCTGAGAACAGCCAATAGCACATGGTTTTTCTCAATTTTATTTGGCTAAGAAGCCTGTTTTTATCAGGAACATCTTATAGAGTATTCAGCAGAAAACACTCTCAGAAAGACTGGATTAATTCATTAACATTATCGTCTCATATCATAAGTCATTACTTTGGAACACCCTGTTGTTTTGCACTAAGAGCGAGTGAGCTGGAGAGAACACTCACTAGTCCTCGTTCACACTTGGGTCTGGCCTAATTCTCTTGAGTTAAACATGATTTCCAGTAGCGCTGGTCTTGGTTCTTTCCATCCACTGTGACTTCAGTGTGATCTTTTGGAGCCACCACACTGCGGTGCAACAGCATCTCCATGTGGCGAGTTCCTGAATCTCTGTTACAGAGCATCACCTCAAAGGGCAACAACTTGGTCTACTCTTAGTGTCTGATTAATTCTGATATTGGCAGCTTTTTTAAAAAAGAAGTATTGGACATCTGTTTTCTTCTCTTTCAAAGCTAATGTCATGACAGGACCTTTGGAAAAACACATTTCCATCTATGGACATTTTCTATCTGTATTTATATATACAGACACACACAAAAATGGACATTAACAAGATAAAAATAATCATTTATTGTCATTTAAATGTCATTTTACATGAAAGAAAAGAAAACTCTACTTCCATACATTCCATTTCCGAAATCAGTATCCATTTGTGATGGAAAGCTCTTATCAAAATGCACAAAAATGATCCAGGAGTTTTGAATTGCAAGGGATTGAAATGTTAACATGAGCCTCACTGAGGATGAAACAATGTTAGAACTGAGACTGTGATTTTCATTTCAGGAACCACCATGGTAAAATAATGACAATAGCTGACATATTTGTATGTCATATTATAATAATGACAGTTACTGTACTAACTGTGTACCAGGCACAATACTAAGAATTTAACATCAGTCGCCTTTAATCTTCACTACAGTCCTGCAAGGCAAGCACTATTATCACTCCTTTTTTGAGTTAGGAAACTGAGGCTTAAAGAGCTTAAGTAACTTGCCAAAGTTCAAACAGCCAATACGAGAAAGGAGTCTGCATTCTGGCTTCACATCCAAGCAGTCGGACTTCAGACCCTTCCTCCCATCTTCCCATATTTAAAATAATCTTGCACCAAAATTCAGAGTAAGTTTTGATAACTTCCATAAGAAGTAAAAAGAGTCAAGTCAAAATTGTACATCATTGATACTATCAATATTCGAGAATACACCTGTGCCCTATACTGGATTCTTGAATCTGTAATCATGCTTCCCCCAAAACAAAAGTAAATCATAGCCTCTGCTAATACAGTTTGTGGTTATGGCTCAGGAAGTAACTTCACCTATGCCAGGTTGGAGTGCTAACAGGTATCTTGAAAGTCTAGGCTGGTGGAGAAAAGCAAGGTGAGCTCCAGGACCTTAGGTGAAATCTTCAACTTGGTAGTTCTCAACTCCGGCTGCATATGAGAACTACATGGAGCACTTTTAAAAATCCTGGTGCTCAATTTGTACCCCAGAGCACTCATTAAAGCAGACTCTAAAGCTCTTCAGATAATTCCACTGTGCCAGAGTTTGAGAACTACTGTCTTAATCTTTCCAATTTCCTCTTTCCTGGTCTTCACACCCATGACCTCATTTGCAGCTCCCCACCGTCCTTGGAAGGTGGCCAGATTCAGTTCTGGCTCTGCCCCATGTGACTTATAAAACACTTGATTTCATTAAAAAATGGAGATAATAATACACACTCCAGAGGGCAATGGTGAGAATGAAAAGAAATCGCACATGTGAGAGCAGCCAGCACAGGGCTGACACATAGCAGGTCTCACTCGGTATCAATCTTCATTTCTTTCCTCAGATGAAGCCCTATATTTTAGGAATCATCTAGAAGGATGGCAATTTCTGGGAAAATTCAGTAGCAGCATCCTTTCCCAACCAGGGGACTCGTTTGCCTCCCCAAGGCACAAAAGCATTACAGTGAGGCCACATTGACAGGAGTCCCTTCCTTTCATAAAAATACAATTTAACAACCTTAACCCAACCAAAAAAGTACTCTTAAACCATGTGCATCAGCCATAGTGTTGTCTAAGGCAATAATCTATTCTTAAATTCTTCAAGGTGTATTACATATTAAAAACTTGAATGATTAAACCATCATCTACATTTTTAAAGACTCTGGCTCTCCAAGGACTTTAGAGGAATTTAGAGGAATGCAGACCTACTGCTCCCTGTTCCTGCTGGCTGGGGGTGTCCAACCCTTGGCCACATGCTAAGATCCGTGACAGGAAAATGACCCCATGAAAGTCTACTTCTAGGAGTGGTAGGTGGTCTTAAGAGAGAAGCATGGGCTCCGGGCACATCAGTGGGCTGAGCTATTACTCGCTATGAGATCCTAAGGAAATAATTAATGTGTTCTGGCACTCAGGGTTTTGTTTCCTTTCTTCCTCCTCAAAATGGGAAATACAGTAACTGCCCTGTATGGTTGTTGTGAGGATTTGAAAGGGGATACGAATGAGAAAATGCAGGGCACTACCTTGCACAGTGCCAGTCTGCAGCAGGTACTCAGTGCGGAGCCATCGCTGCCACACGGCTACATGCCATCGTCATTCCAGGCAGATGGAAGGTCACACTGACACCTTGTGAGGGTGCCCTCCCTGGTGGGTTTTCTTATTCCAGTACAGAAAAGTCATGTAATTCCCCACACAACTGGATTTTACTACATGAAAGATCTCACCACACAACGAAGAGATTAATTTAATTAATTTATTTGTGAATATTTGGCAGAGAACACACCACGTTGATTCACAAATGGCCAATTATCCAAAATGTACATTTGTGAAAATATATATATATATTTCCATTCAGGTGCCTGACGGAACCCCTTTGCTGAAACCAAGCACCTTTGTATGCAAATCAAAAACACCTAGCCTACATTGTAAACGGCTTATGCAATGCAAAAGTAGGGGGGTTCATTGAGTCACTTTGCATAATGCCTAACCACAGCATACAGAGTGCTGGAGTCATGATGGGAAGTGTGGCTTTGACAGCCAACTGGGGTGGAAGGGGTTCCGGTCCCTGACTTCTAATCTTGATGTAATTAGGAAAATATCAAGGGCACTTCTGATTCTTAAGACTCTTTGCATTCATTATGCTCAGCCATAATTATTATTTGAGTCACTTTCACGGAAAGCCATTCCTGAGCAACTGATTCCCTGGACTTTGAGATACTTCTTTGTGCTTTATTCTGTAGATAATTCAGTTCTGTCTTTCACCTTCCGGGGACAGGGACAGAGTGTGTGCACACTTGCATTCCCAGAACTTAATCTACTGATAACAGTTGGTGCTAAGAAATAATTAATGAGCGAATAAACTACCTAACACTCAGTAACCTTCATACATCTCCCATTTACTTTAGAATAAATGAATCACTTGGAATATACACCAGCTGGCAAAGCCGCCTGGGCTCTACAGAGCTTAATATTTCTCCCTCGCCTCAGTAACATCCTGATACCTAGATTTGCTGCTCGGGTTTGCTTAAGAAGAATGTCAGCAAGTTCCTTTCCTCTGAGTTTCAAGTTGAGTCCAGAGCAAACCTTTGTTTGCTAAACAAATGCTAAAATCTCAGCTCCTTTCTGCAGGCCTCACAACACTACGAGGAGGCACTGAGGCATAGTTTCCAGCCCTCCTTCCCTTAACAAATAGTGAAAGGGAAGGAATCCTTAACTAAGGCGGGAAAATCAGCTCTTTTCTCAAACAATGGCTGCTTATCAAGTGCCCTGTGACTTCATGATTTAATGCTGAGGATATAAAAATAGAATAAAAAAGACCTCCTTCAAGGAGATGACCATCTCTAATTTAGCTCTTTGTTTTCATTTTGTTTGCCCTGGCACACACACAGTGCATATTCATGTTGTTTCAACTGGAGGAACGCATTCTGGAGATCACACAGGCTAAGTCTTTTGCTTGATTTTTCTCATCGACATGCGCATTTTTCCACGCATGCTTGTGAAGATTGGAAACATAAGGCTAGTCAGCAGCTCTGTGTCCTCTATTCACACTAACAGGGACCGATTTCAGAAGAAGCCTGGAAGCATAAATTTCTTTAGGATTATAAAACTCTGAAGTGCTAAATCAAGGCATGACAATAAGCCTTGATCAGTCCACAGTAAGTGACAACTGTCGTCCTTCAAACGGAACTCAAGGTAGAAGACAGTTGCAGAGAGAACGCATACTCAAGTCTTTGCTTAAAAGACAGTGCAAGGTCCCCCACACCCCAACAACGTGCTTGAAATTGCTATGTGGGGGATTGATCTAATCCCCAGGTAGAATACAAGTGTGAAAGAACAGTGGTTGCAGTGTGGAGTATTTAGCTTCAGTCTTTATCCCCTGAAATGAATCTCAGAGAAAAGACCACAGGCTTGCCACCTGCTAACTTTGGGCGAGCTGTTTATCTGTTTGTGCCTCAGTTTCCTCATCTGTGAAATGGAGATAACAGTACCTTCCTTAGAGGGTTGTTGTGAGGATTCAGACAAATAATACATATTAAGAGCCTAGCGTGATCCCTGATATGTGTAGGTGTGCAATACATATCAAAATATCTGTTGTTAAAAACCTGTATTAGGGCTATCAGAAATCATCATTTTTTAAATTAATTACTCAATGTACAATACGTATAATATTTTGTTTTGGTAAAAGAAACATAAGCTTCCTAAAACGTCTTCAGACCTCAGAGCTGGTCAGGTTTCTTCTGAGGAATCCTCTGGATGGACGTTTTATCCGTAGTCCCCTAAAACAGGACACACAACAATGTCATTGCAAGCCAGCTGGCATCTAAACACACAAACGCTTTCTACAGCAGGCAGCGGAGTTTAGAAGCAGAGCGGAGTCTACTACCAAGACTACTGTGCAAGCCAGCAGCTGCACGCTGGGAGGGGCTGTCAGCTATGGGCATCCATAAGTGACTACGCAGTACTGTACCTTTCCATTTAGGGATCACTTCAGGAAAGTGATCTGACCGAGGCGCCCTGGGGAATCTGCTCAGAAGTAAGTCACCGATTAGTCACAATCATTAGCAGTTGTGACTGTTAGTGGTGGTGAAGCTCTGGGCCACTCCTTTGGCGAGAGCCAGCGTTTCCCCAGTTCTCCATCACCGATGGCCCCACCCATGGAGCTTGACTGCGTTCACAAATCCCATGGAGCAACAGGTAAAACTGGCTCTAGAAAAAAATGGCTGCAGGTGCTATTATTTACCATACAAGAGTCATTTGCTGTAGATGTGCAAGGAATCAAGGTGAAGTTCCCAGAGCAGTTTTCTGGTGCTGGAGCTCCAGGATGTTCCCTTAGATAATTTCAGAAACCACACAAGCAGTTCTTTAATGAAGTGGTTGGTGGTGGTTTCTGGACTGAGACATGCTACTTGTAGAACTTTCTAAACACCTGAATCCAGCACCTGCCTGGCTAGCTCAGTTGGTAGAGCATGAGCCTCCTTAATACCTGAATCCTCACATCCCAACATCCATCTTATCCAGTAGGTTAGAAAGAAAAAGCATTAAATTTTTTGGAAATATATGTAAGATCATGTCTGCATGAATGAAACCAAACAAAATTGTTTTGCAAAACAGCCACAGATTTTTCACTTAAAACTTCCTTAATATAAAATGTTTTAAGCATACAGGAAAGCAAACCTAATATATGGCAATTTTTTAGAGTGTGTACCATTAAAGCAGGATAGAGCTGGATTTTGTTTTGCTTATCTAATCAGATCATCTCTGTATTTTAAAAGCAAGTTTGTAAGCCACTTGTAATTACTGTTATGCCTGATATTTTTGGACTTATTTCTATTATTTAATTTCATTTTGTGTTTATTATTGTTTATTCTTTGCTTCTTGGTCTTCCTTTCTGCCTTCTATTAAGGTGATGCATTTTCTACACTCTCTTTGTTGTTGTTCCTTTATCAATTTAGATGCTTGTCTTGGTCAGCTTGGGCTGCTATAACAAAATACCACCACTGGGTGATTTACAAACAACAGAAATTTATTTCTTTACAGTTCTAGAGGCTGGAAGTTCAAGATCAGGCTGCCAACATTGTTGGCGAGGACCATCCTCCTCTGCCAGGTTGCAGAACGCCGACTTTTTATAGCCTCATATGGTGAAAACAGAGTGAGCTAACTCTCTGGGTTCTCTTCATAGGGTCACTAATCCCATTCCTGAGGGCTCTACCCTCATGACCCAATTACCTCCCAAAGGCTCCACCTCCAAACACCATCACATTGGGGATTACATTTTAACATATGAATTTTGGGGGAACAAAAACATTCAGTTCATAGCAATGCTATAGGTTCCATTTCGATTATCTTGTTGTTGATCCTTTGGGTTAAAAAGTTATAAAATTACTAAATTCTGCCCAAAGACAAGATAGATCTTAGCACTTCTTAACTCCATATAGAAAAATTCCTCCTTCTATCTATAGCTTCTTATTCCTATTTTAAAACAAAAAACGGACATTATTTTATGGTCAGTAGTTACTCAAATGTACCAACATGTTTTATTTACTTATGTGCTTACTACTAATTTTTGTGTCTCATACCTTCCTTTTGGGTTCCCTTTTCTTCTTTTGAAGTATTTCCCTTAATAATTCTTTTGGTGAAGGTCTGTGAGTGGTACATTATGTCATTGTATACCTGAAGATGTTTTTATTTTGCCTTCACTCATAACTAATAACTTAGCTATTTTAACTATTACATATTATTAATATTTTATTTTCCCTCTGCACATTGGAAGACATATCTTGATTGTCTTCTGGCATCTACTGTTGTCAATGCAAATTTTGCTGTCAGTC
Source organism: Propithecus coquereli (assembly GCF_000956105.1). Taxonomy (NCBI): domain Eukaryota; kingdom Metazoa; phylum Chordata; class Mammalia; order Primates; family Indriidae; genus Propithecus; species Propithecus coquereli. Next base: position 6,311,906 of record NW_012137636.1, on the reverse strand, counting down.
GATTAACAATTGATTATTTGCATCTTCCCTGAACATACCAGCTTCTCATAGCTTTAAGATTTTCTCACCCTTGATGAAATTTGGGCAACCTCACACAATGTCTTAAGGTATGCATTTGTTTTTGTTTAGTTTGGCAATGGAGATGCCTTTTCCATCTAAGAACTTGAATCTTTCTTTACTTCTGGGAAATTACCATCTATTTGCTAAAATATTCTTTTCTCTCCACTCTCTCCATACCCTAGCACAAATTCCCAAGAGATGTATTTTAGAGCCATTTATCTCTCTTGCATGGTCTCTAATTTTTTTATTAAGATACATTTCACAAACCATAAAATTCACCCTTTTGATGTATACAGTACAGTGGTGTTTACTATATTTACAGTGTTTTTAACCATCACCACTGTCTGATTCCAGAATATTTTCTTCACCTCTAAAAGAAACTTGCTACCCATGAGAAGTCACTCACTATTCTCCTCTCCCCACCCTCTGACAACCACTAATCTACTTTCTGTTTCTACAGATTAGCCTATTCTGGATATTTTATGTAAGTGGAATCATACAATACATGGCCTTTTGTGTCTGGCTTTCACTTAGCAAATGTTTTCAAGGTCCATCCATGTTGTAGTATGTACTAGTACTTCATTCAAGTCACTCCATGATTAACTTTTTGAGAAACCACCAAACTATGTTTCAAAGTGGCTATACCATTTTATATCCCCACAAGCAATGTTCTAATTTCATCACACCTTTGTTATTGTCACCAACATTTGTGATTGACCACCTTTCTTTATTCTAGCCATCGCAGTGCCTATGAAGTGGTATATCGTTGTGGGTTTGACTTGCATGACTAATGATGTAGAGCATCTTTGCGTGTGCTATGTGCCATCTGTATATCTTCTTCGGAGAAATGTTTTTCCAAATCCTTTGCCACGTTTTTATTGGGTTATTTGTCTTTTGAGTTGTAAGAATTCTTTACATATTCTGGATACTAGACCCTCATCAGATATATAATTTGAAAATATTTTCTCCCATTCTGTGGATTGTCTTTCCACTTTCTTGATTGTATCTTTGAAGCACAAAAATTTTTAATTTTAATGAAGTCTAATTATCTATTTTTTCTTTGGTTGCTTGTACTTAGTGTTATATCTAAGAAACAACCGCCAGATCCAAGGTCATGAAGGTTTATCCCTGTGTTTTCTTCTAAGAGTTTTACAGTTCATGATCTTTCATTTTTGATATGGTTCCCTCTCTATGCTGCATTTTGTATAAAGTCTTCAGGACTATCTTCCAACATTAATTCTCTTCTCCACTGTGTTCTATCTTGAATTTATCCCATCAAATGAGTTTTTTTTTCTTTTTTTAAATTTCAATGACTGTATGTTTATTTTCTTTTTTAAATTTCATTTTGTGAATTGCTTCTTTTGCATATCTCTGTTCTGGTTTGTTTCTGTACAATTTTATGTTATTGTTTTTTAATGATTATTATTCCTCCATTTGGCTCTATGAGTATCCTAATGATATTCCAAAGTGTTTGACAGCCTGCACCAGAAATTAACTCCATCCAGAAGAAATTCATGTTCCAGTTGCTGATTTCAGTGGTAGACTATGCTACAGGCACCAATTCTTCTCCTACCCTGTACCCCTGCCCCTTGCTTTGTAACCTGCAGTGCTCTTCCCGTGGCACACTTCCTTGCTTCTTGACTTTGTCTTTGGCTAAACCATTTTTCACAGCAGCTGTGTCATTTTACACTCCCACCAGCAATATACCAGGGTTCCAATTTCTCCATATCCTCACCAACACTTGTTATTTTCTGTTTTTGTTTTGTTTTTGTTTTATAGTAGCCAACCTAATAGATGTGAAGTGGTATCTCACTGTGGTTTTGATGTGCATTTCCCTAATGATAGTCATGCTTAGCATCATTTCATGTGCTTATCAGCCATTTGTAAATATTCACTGGAGTAATGTCTATTACAGTCCTTTGGCCATTTTTGAATTGGGGTTTTTGGTGGTTGTTGCTTTTGAGTTGCCAGAGTTCTTTATATATTCTGGACATTAACCTATTATCAGATATATGATTTGCAAATATTTTCTCCTATTCTGTGGGTTGCCTTTTCACTCTGTTGATAGTGTCCTTTGATGCACAGAAGTTTTTCATTTTGATGAAGTCCAATTTATATATTGCTTCTTTTGTTGCCTGTGGAATTTTGGTTAATTTTAAGTAGAAGATATTTTGGCTTTGTATTCTTTCTCTCTCTCCCTCTCTCTCTCTCTCTCTCTCTCTCGCCACACACTACCCCCCACCCCAGCCTGTCTCTCATCTGTCTAGAGTTTTGTAGTTACTTCCACCTGGTCCCTTAAACTTCCACATCAGAGCCAGGACTTATAATGACATTTTATGGCTAATGCCCCACAATCATAGTGGGATATTACAAATCCAACCCCAAAGCTAGCTTAGTTTGGCAAAAAAATCTGTCTCAATGTCCTTCCATCTCTCTAGACCAACAACTTCCTATTAATATTATTAAGCTGTAGCTTCAAGGAAACAGGTCAGCAGCAGTTTTTTAAGCCTTGTCACCCCATGCCTGTATGCAGGCTATGTTCCTGGCTCTGTTTCTCAGTGTTCCCTGGAGCACTTTCAAGCTCCTTTCTTACACTCCCTGCCCAAGATGCGAAGCTGTCCCGTGGTTTCTGTCCTGTGGTGTCAATCTGCAGACTATGTAGTAGTTCTCTTTTGTTTCTGGTTCCCAGAGCTGTTTGGCTCTGGCATTGGCCTTTTTCTGAATAATATTTATTTATTTTATTTGCATGTGTTTAGAGCAAAGGAGTGTGTGTACAAAAAATGAACTTACTAGGCCATCTTGACTGGAATTCTCAGCAAATGTTTTCATCTCTTAATGACTGAATTGGATTAGTCTGTAGCTGATTGATTTGATTACACTGGATCTAGCCATGTAGATGATGTTGAAGAAAATAACACATAAACCCTAAATTCCCAAATATGTGCATTCACTGACTGTATAATCAAAGGTTTTTAAAAGCTGTGATGTGATATTCTAGGTGGAGCTGTGAGTGGGAACTAGCTGGGTTTAGGGAGGGGCCATCGAGGCACTTGAGTCAGGGGGAGACACTCTGAGATATTCCTGAGGTCTGAAAGGAGATTAGAGAGCTGGGCATTGTTATGAGTGAGGTGAGCGTGTCTGCTAGTCAAAGCATGGTTAATTGTGTCTGGTGTTTTGAGAACTACCCACTCCTCCCCACAGGCTTTGGAGAAGGTCAGAACTCCAAACCTAAGACACCCAGTTTGGGACCAGTTTAGACTGCCCATCTAAGGCCAAAGACAAGGCGTGACGCTGGGTTAGAGGCCTTGGGACCCAGCTGGCCAGCCCTAGATCCCCAGCAGAACAAGTGGGACCCAGGTCAGCTCTGCACATTCCTGTAGATGATGACCAGATGACCTCAGAGGTCCCACCTGATGCCGCAGTATTATGACTTTGCGAGGGGCACACATCATCGCTTCACACCAGAGCTGCTTGGTTTGAAGCTGTTTTCCTCCTAAGGCTCTGTAGTCCTAAGAGCACAACAACCAATGAGCAGATACAAGATGCACGTGGCTTGCAGAGACTACAGAGCAAGGTCTACTCAGTACTAAAAATCAAGTTAGTATCATTGAAGCAAGTACAAACTTCAAAATGAGCCTTTTATCTGAGGATGGTTCCTGTCTATACAGTCATAAATTAAATGGGAGAGTGCTCAGACACACACCAGCACACCCAGCTAAGAAACATTTGTGAATACCTGATATGTGCCTATCACCTGGGCAGCACTGGAATACAACAGTCCCCATCATGGAAAAATCCAGTTGTCCACAGGTAAAGGGGCTTATAAGCAAATCATTGTAATGTAATATTAATTCCACATAGATGATTTGGAGAGGATGCACAGAGAGAGATGAGCCAAGGGAAGAAAAGCGGAAGAGGGTCCCAGACAGTCACAGAGGCAAGAAGAGTTCAAGGGTACTCAGCAGACACACAATCCAGTTGTTGAACTGGGGTAGGGGAGCTACAGAAATGGAAGTTGAAAAAGCAGGTAGACATAGATTATATTCATCTAATCTAAGATGCCACTAATTATAAAGTGAACTATTATTTCATGTGCTACCAAGAAAAAAATGTTGCTAATTAAATAATCACACACCATTGATTGAAAAACATCTCAATTTCAGAGAGGTTAAAATGCAAGGCAATGTGTCTCTTAGAATGGATGAAATATGATAATTACAAAAAGAAGAAATGTAAATGATGAATTAACATTAGAAAACAGTTTTTTTAAAAAATAAATTCAAACCAAATATGGATATCATTTTTTCTTATCAAATTGGTAAAGTATTAAAAATAATGCTCAGCATTAGCAAGGGGATAGTGAAATGGGCAAACACAGGGTAAAAGTTTAAATTAATACTACCTTTCTGGAAATCACCTTGACAACAATGCGTCAAGAACCTAAATATGTATGTATTCTTTGAGCCAGTAATCCTGCCTGCAGGAATCTATCCTGCATCCATATTGACAACTCAGAAGATTATTTATGTACAGGCATGGAAGGTTACTCATAATAATAAAAATGTCAGTTACATAAATGCCAAATTACCAACAAAATATAAATTGTGGCATAATCGTGGAAATGTTAGTCAATCACTGAAATATTTGATCGATTATTTAATAACATGGAGACAATCTCATAATGTCATGATAAATTTTTAAAAAAAGGAAACAAAACTCCACTTAGAGTATAATTCAAATCTAGGGAAAAAGTGTTTAATAAAGACTAGAAGGAGAGGTAATGTTGGTTAACTCTGGGTGGTAGCATTATTGGCAACATTTTTTCTCCTTATAATTTTTATTATTTTTCAGTTTTTTTACAATGACTTTGTTTACCTTTTACAACCTTTCCTTCTCCCAAAACAGATGTTTTTCCAAGTTCTACTCATAAAAATTAAATTCTAGAAGAGAATGCAAGCCTATGCATGAAGACAGAATGCCCAATAGGTGCCCTTTATGTTAAATAGTAGTTACACATGATCGTCATGAATCCTCAAGGTTTTCTAGTACCCGTGAGATGGGATCCAATTCAGGTCATATATAATTTCCATATTTCTCAATCATATAGATATTAATAATTATAAGCACCCACTATGTGTCAATACTATGCAAAATTTACAAGTTCATCACCCAGACAGATTAGAAAACAGAAGTTCCGAGAAGCTGAGGAAGTATACGTGAGGTCACACAACTTGAACATGGCAAAGCTGGGACTTGAACCCAGGTTTCTATCTCACCAAGGACTCACACTCCTTCCCCTGCACCATCTGTGTCTCAAAGGCAGATACTTCCATAGTATGTCCAGAGGAATATCAAGGAGGAGCGAGATTCTATTATTTCCATCAGTGAGTGGGAGAGATTGTGAAACAACCATGAAAATAGTATGTCTGTTCCTCGAGGAACCTCGCAAATGTGGAGGACAGAGACAAAGCTCTCTGACAACGTGGAGTAGAGTGGATACATACGGGGCCAGCCTCTCAGTTTGTCAACTGCTAAACTCAGCTCCTGAGAAACCAGTCCTTCCCATTGTCACTGGTCACTACGATAATGGTGCGACGCTGTTTACCCACCTGGTAAGGTAAGGCGACTCGTGGAGCTAGTGCTTGGGGCAGGTGAGCCATGAGAACGTCGCTTTGTGCCTGTAAAAAAGAAAAAGAGGATAAGGAAAAGCAGGATTGTGGACAGATTTGTTGGACAGGTAACTGTTCATCTGGAATGTTATCAAATTTTGATCTGAAAACAACATATAGAAGAAGGTTGTGGGGTAGCGCATATGCTACGGTCCAGAAAACCCAAGAGCAAGCACAGCCTTTACTTTGGCGGGAGCAACTGTGCTCAGTTCCTCGGGTCGGCAGGTTGGTATGTTGGGGACCCCTGAGCAGGGCTGCAGCGTAGGATGACCAGGGAAGCTTCCTAAACATGCAGCTGCTGGGCGCCACTCCCAGAGTACTAGGGTGGAAGTCCAGCATCGGTATTTTTCAAGCCCCCCTGATTACTCTAATGTGCATCCAGGCAGAGAACTACCAGCTGGGGAAGGGAAAGTTCTAGATTTAGACTTAAGGAAGCAGGAATTTTGTCCCTGTTTTGTCCCTATAGCCTCTACTCTACTGGAGCTCAAGCAATTAACTGGGTCTCTCTGAAGCTCAGGTCTTCATCTGCAAGATGAAAATAATGACCATCCCATCCAGGTGTTCTGGTGAGGATGGAAGGAACAAGATGGAGCGCTCAGGCACAGTGGGAGACTGCGTGAGTGCTAGGGCAGTGGGGTCTCTGCGCTCCCCAGGAGCTGGCAACAATTCCTGTTAGGAAGGGGAGTATCTTTGTTCATATGAACAGTTTAATGGGTCACCAGAAGGGAATGAAAAGCCAAACCCCGGGGCGGGATCAGTAAGGAGAGAGCAGAACAAAGGAACAAAAGCAGGGCTGAGTTGTTCTGCAAAAAAAATTTACAATTTATGTGTATACGAATGTATATACATATATGTATACGAATGTATATACATATATACGAATGTATATACATACACATTTACATATACACGTAGACACATATATACACACATATTTTACATGTGAACATAAATATTATTCATTCATTCATTCGTTGATTTATTTTGCCATCTAGAGTGGGAAGAAAGGCCTGGAAGCCAGATTCCGGCAGCCAGGGAGGTGCCCGCAGTCTGAGCTGGCAGAGGCGCAGAGAGGACTCAGGCAGAGGATGTGCGTGAGTCGATGTGAAGTTACTTCTGTTGGGAGTCCCCACAGCCTCCCCCATTTTAGTAAAGTCTACTTTATACACAGAGGCCTGGTGTGAGTGGAAATTGTGCTAACTGAGGAAACCCCGTCTGTCAACATGGCCACTGGTAAGGATGACGAGGTGGGCCACAGACTGGCCGGCGTCGAGGAAGCAGAAGCCGGGGCCGGAGGGGGCGATGGGCTGTCCCTCCCCCTGACATCTGGTGAGAAGTGGAGGCATACACTTTGCTTAGACCGTTTCATTTTAATCTTACAGAACAAGGTACCAGCCCTGATGTTCTGTGTTACTGTTAATTATTATGATTTCTGGCAGTCGTAGTAGTGTTAATAGTAGTAAAAATAGAAAATCAATGCAAACACCTCAGACTGATAAAAACTGCTAATTTGCAGGAGGTGAAAGAAGCTGTATTTGGCAGGATTTTGTTTCTCCATTTTCCAGGTTTTACAGATGCCCTGGATGTCAGAGTTGGTGGAAAACACAGAGGACTCACAGGTGGCTGGAACTGTGCTTCAGAATCCCCTGAGGTGATTTCATAAATGTGGCTTCCAGGGTCCATGCTTGGACCCTAAAGCAGAACCTCCAGGGAATGGAGCCAGAAATTTGCACTTTAAAAGTTCGCCAGGTGGGTCTAATGATCATTGGTCTAATGAGGCATTGGATACTCCCGGGGTGAAAGATTTACCCAAAGTGATACTATGGGTTAGGGCCAGAGCCGCCTAGCTGCAGAACCCCAGTGGACGCCACCGACGTTGCATCCTACAAAAAGAATGGTGCATCCTGAGTGTGCCGGAAATCGGCCCGGACTGGGGGCGTTACCAAGATGCGCGTTCGTGCCTCTGACCTTGCCTTCCAGAGCTGCTCCTGCTCCATCAGAAACGCCTCTGTGTCCCACTGGACTTGCCCCTACTGTGGGGACACCAATGACTCATGCATTTATTCCTGCACTCACAAGACTTTTTACTTGTCTCGTTGAACCTTTGGGACAGGGTCTCTCAACAGCGGCACTGTGGCACTTAAGCCGCACAGTTCTCTGTGGTGGGGGCTGCCCTGTGTATTGGAGGACATTCAGCAGCATCCTTGGACACATCAGTAACACCTCCCTAGTCATGACAATAAAAATTTCCTCCAGATAGTGACACATGCCCTCTGGGGGCAAATGTGCCCTCAGCTGAGAACCACTGTTTTAGGAGGGAGCCAGGACTTAGTTTAATTCGGAGCTGTGAGTCACAATTTGGCTGCTTGGTCATTGGTTACAGTCACTCCCTCGTATCAAGCAGTCACTATGGCCCTGGCACCGTGTGAGCTAGCAAGGATAAAATGTGCCTACAGCATCCTAACACTCTGCCAGTGAAATTATTCCCATTTTACAGGATTTGGAGACAGAGGAAATTTAATAATTTGCACAAAATTACTGAGTGTGTGTGGTGGGGCAAAATTTAAGCCAAGATCCTTCAAAGTTCAAACGTAGAGAAATTTTTCCCCACAATTTTTCCTGCTCCTTGGCCCACCCATTACCTAGGTTTCCTTCAAGTACAGTCTCCCAAATTTGCCTAAGGATAAGAAAAACCTGGGACAATTACTTTAACAAAAAAGGGAAAACAAAACCAGATTCCCAGGCCCGACCAAGCCCTAAGAGCCAGCATTTCCAGAGGGGACTCCTGGGGACCTGGATATTTCACAAGTGCCCCAGGTGACTGATCGTCAGGCCAGCTGGGAAAACTTTGTGGGATAGAAATTTCCTTCTTCTTGTCTAACTACTGGAAAATATGGCACTCTGCTTTTCATGGATACTCTTGTCAAGTTGAGAGACCACATTTAATGTTGCCTACACAAGTACTTGAACAACTGCAAAGCACTCGACAACTACAAGCTTTCAAGTTTATTGCCTGTAGACACATTCACTATTACCAGTTTATTTCATAGGAATGCTTGGTGTAATTGTGGTGGTGTTGTTTTAATAACCTACTGTCATCTTCCAAAAGCCTGCAGCTTGATGGCTTTTCCTAGAAGCAGCTTTTCACCCCTTGGTATGTTCTTTGCAGACACTGAGTGAGATGGGGACCCCTGGGGGCCTTGGGGCAGTGAAAGAGCAGAACTGCAAGCCCTTCTGGAAGCGCTATTTTCTCTGCATGCTTGATGAAATACTCAATATATCAGGAAAGGGATGAAACCATCCCATCTCTCACAGCCATGAGTCATACCCAGGTAGCAGGCAGGGACGTGTGAAATAAGCCTGTTCGTGATTTCTGCCGACCTTCAGGCAGCACCACAGACCACTGGGGGTGGTCAGGTTCTGAGTCAGCCTTCCACGGGCTCCCTCCCCGGTCACTGAGGTTGTATCCCTGGAATCATTTTCCCCTCCGCAGCTACCAAATTACCTATCACGTTACTCAAAGTTTCACTCATGGGACTATACCTCTCTTGCTCCCTCCCATTTCCAGGGAAAAAAACATCAGAGACAGAGTTGGAAAATCCAGGTCCAGATTCAGCTTCTACACTAAAGTGTGCTATACAGTGCCGTGTGTGCAGAAGGCCTTGGGACAGGCTAACACGTTACTGGCTCTTGGATTTTTGGTAGAAATGTACCGTCGGTGGTTTGCAATCCTGGCTACATATTAGGATCATCAGGGGGAGTTAAAAAATATACACATGCTGACATCCGGGCCCTTCAACCGTGAGATGCTGTCCAGTGGGCCTGTGGTGGGGCCTGGGCACGGGCACTCTTTAAAGAGCCCTGATCTGCAGCCACGAGTGAGAAACGCTCCCTCGGGGAATACCCAGAGAAGATGCTTCTTCCAGCTGTCAGGGGAAGCCTTCTTTCTTCTAAAAAATTGGTGTGCTTTGTCCTCATGGGTTATGTGAACCTTGCAAATGGTTTCTTTCCATTTTCACTTAGGCTTCCAGGACGCTCAGACCCAGTTTGGGACTCAATGCTGGGAACTGTGGGGCCTATTTAGCCTGCATGTCTGCACACTAATTAACAATTGCCCTGGTTGGCTCTATCTATACCAGCTCTACTTTATGCCACTGGTTTTATTCTGCTTTTTAAATTTTTTAAAAAAATTTTGTGATTTTAGAATTCTTAAATATGTTATAAATGAGGCGGTTAAAATAAAAACAAATGAACTACATCAGTGCTGCCATTGCTAAGTTTCATTCTCCTCATGTATAAAATTTAGAAGACATCAGTTTCAGGACATAATTGTGAGGATCAAGTGGGAGTACATGTGTGAAAGTCCTTAGCAAAAACTGTGAAGTGCAATATAGTGTTTGTTATTGTTTAGTTTATATTCAAAAAGAAGAAAGGGAGGGGTCTGTGTGTGTGTGTGTGTGTGTGTGTGTGTGTGTGTGTGTAAAGTAGTTAATATGTCATCTTTGGGAAATAAGCACTTTAAGGTCAGGAATTACATTGTCCTTGACCCGTGGCATGTGGCTGTTTAAAGAGTAAACAACCCAATCAGTCATCTTGGGGAAGAAATGTCATCACCACAGCTTGTGTAACTTGAGGTATCTTTTGACAAACTAAGAATAGCTTTCAGATATTCCAAATTAATGTCCTTGGTTGGTTCAGCTAAAGGGCAATGAATCCATTTCACCAAGAGTCTGGAGAAGAGGACAGTGATGGAAGTGACAACCAAGGCTGTCCGCCTCGGGGCGAACACACACCTAAGACTTGCGACGTCATGAAGTTAGTGCTTAACGCCAGTGATTTGTGGTTTAACCTCAAACAAATGATTTCCCTTCTGCAAAATGGGCCAGGGTTAGCCTGGCCAAGCTCAAGTCTGCTGGGGAAAGGGTGATTTAAGAGCCCTTGAGACCAAACGTCATCATTATTAATGGTCTGATGATAGCAATGCTATTATAACACAACCAAATCCCGCAGGGCAGGGGTGGATGCTAAAAGACTGAGGTAGGAAGGTTTCTGTCAACACATTGGGCATTTTCAATCTCTTTCTTTTAGCATATTGCAAATGACTGCCTTTATGATACCCACAAGCCTCCGATCATTATTGCTAAACATGTCTGCCAACATCTGCTTTGTGCTCCATTTGGGCAACTAGCCGCTGTCTGAGGCCTCAGAACAAATCGTCATTTTTGCCCCTTCATGGCCTTCAAGAAAGAGTATCAAGAGAAGTCCAGGTTCTGCTGAGACTGTGTTTAGAGGGCTTCAAACCCACCCGCACCACCCTGAGTAGTCTTCCAATACCACATAAATTAGAGCTGCATATTCGGAGTGTTTAACAGTATTTTTTCCCCACAATACAGCCCCCGTCAATATACTATGCTTGCTCTTGGGTGACTTGATTATGTCTTTTCATCACAAAGAACAGTGATGGAAAACACAAGAGCTCTTCAGATATGCAACACTATATGCTATTTAAATACGGCTTTTTAAATATTTGAATATGCTTTGAATTTGAATTAGACCTATGAATGAGAAGTCCCCCAAAATGCCCACAACTTTTGACCCAGTAATTGTACATCTAGAAGTATGTCCAATGGAGATATTCAGAAATGTGACAAAGACTTATATACAAAGAGCTCCACTATTATATTATTTATATCTGCAAAAAAATAAAATAAAAGCATGTAACTTAATTGCCCAACAGCAGAAGAGTGGTTAAGTAAACTGTGCCAGAGCCACAGAATGAAATATTAATGTTATGTTGCTATTGAAGTTATATTAATGAAGAGTTTTTAAAAAACAGGTAAATGCTTACAATCCAACGTTATGTGAACAAACCATAATGCAAAATTAAATAGGCTGTATGGCCTTAGCTGTGTAAAAACACACAGCAAAAGACCATAAGAAAATACACTAATGTATCGACAGTGATTAATTGTTGGAGGGAGTATTACAAATGATTTTAAGTTTCTTATTATACTTCTCTATATTTTCCAAATTGAGTAAGTTCTGTTTTCGCTTTAAGAAAAAAAAAGCAAATAAATATTTCAATGAATGTTTCACAGCCTCATTTACCAGAGTGATAATCCAGTGGAGTTGGGGGAGGCCCAGATGACGGGGGTGGCATTTGTGTAATACGCATCATCACCAGTGTGGGGGGGTTCCTTCTTAGGGGGCCCGTTTGAAGGAGTCAGGTTGGGTGCCATACAGGATGGAAACCACTTGTATCCCCACAAACGAGGGTAAGGACTACAGATGGTCCCCCTACATTGGCTTGATTTACAATTTTTTGACTTTATGATGGTGTGAAAACAATATGCACTCAGTAGAAACTGTACACAATTGTTCTGTTTTTCACTTTCAGTATAGCATTCAATAAATTACATGAGATATTCAACACTTTATTATAAAATAGGCTTTGTGTTAGATGATTTTACCCAACTCTAGGCTAATGTCAGTGTTCTGAGAATGTTTAAGGCAGGCTAGGTTAAGCCATGGTGTTTGGTAGGTTAGGTATATTAAATGCAATTTCAGCTTACTATGTTTTCAACTTATGATGGGTTTATCAGGATGTAACCCCATCGTAAGTCAAGGAGCATCTGTATTCCCTAGTCAGACTCCTTGTGTTCATGGCTAGAGAGGAGGAAAATATTGTCAAATATAGCCCTTTCAAGAGAAGGAGAAAGAGAAAAGTTTAGAATTTGAAAGCTAGCATTGCAGGGCATAATATTATCGTACCTTGAAGAAAATTAAATATATGGAAACCAGCCTAATTCCATGAATGCTGAGATTTCTTATGCCTCTGACAAGTTTCTGATATCCCATCCACCTCATCTCTTATAGTCAAAAAATATCATATGAAACATGACACAGTCATACTCTGTGTATATCTTCCCATGTGTAGGCAAAGGCACTTGGTACCTGGGTGTTATTTGGCATTTGGGGTAATACATAAGAGACGATGGTTGAGTGAGTTTGAGCAGCCCTGCATCTGGGACAGAACATGGACAACAACGAAAAACATTAAAAGAAAGAAAAAACAGCCTTCTCATTTTTAAAGTTCCAATTAAGAGATTAACTCAATGTTTTTATTTGGTAATCAGAAGAACATACACGTACTTATGCATTACTAGATGCTGGAGGAAAATTATACACTGAAAGACTGTCAGGCTCATCTGCGCAATAAAGATTTACAATAAACACATCTTTAATTTTTTTGAGAGCAGCTTAGTACACTCTGTTCTACATGACATCCATATGATTTAATTTCGCATTGGGGAATATGATGTTATGGCATTTGAACAGGTTGTTTTAGTACAAAGCAGCATCATAGGAACAGAACACTCTTCCTTAGAATGGATGGCTATCCTCTTGCCCTCTGATGTACAAATGCAGATTACAACCTGCATTTTATCTGCCAGAAGCATATTTGACATCATGGAAGTACATTCTATCACCACCGTGAACTAAAAACAAGTCCATTTTACCATCTTCCCCTTTGGAAGAGCATTTTCAGAACACATCCAAAAATCCCTTCCTTATGCTTCCAAAGAACTATTATGATCTGGGTTAAGGTTTGTGGTTTTGGTTCTGCTTGCCTCCTAATCCAGATATTTCCCACAAATCCTGCTGAACAACAGCAACACCTAAGGCTGAGATGAGCTGAGTTTTCCATTCACATAAGGCCAAGCCCTTAGGAGAAAGTCTACAGACCCATGGTGAAGGCAGAGCATGCTAGGGAGAAAAACCCTGTGAGAGCAAAAAATTGTGCTGTTCCCCGGGGGAAGACGATAGCAACATTATATTACCCTCGGAGCCTTGGGCAATTGATCTCTTGTAAGGTTTTCCAAGCAAAAAGTAGCAAACAAAGTTTCCTTTCTCCTCTGTCCTTTTCCCAATCTACCTCCTCCTCCCTACCTGCCCCTGATCCACCTTTGATACCCAACACTTCCTCACATGAACTACACTGGAACAAGGTGCTTTTGTTTTTCCCATTATTTTGTGTTTCCATGTAATAAAATGATGCAAGCAGAAAGGGTTACCTGGACAGAGGCAAAATAAGGAATTTGTGAAATGTAGAAAACGGGAGAAGAAAAGAAGGGAAAGGAAAAGGAAAGGGTATGAGAAAGGGAGGACACTTAAATCAGATGGGGGGGAATCTGGTGATACAGTGGGCACAAGAGCTGATAAAAACCTAACCACGCTCTACAAATGAAAATAGCAAATATATTAAAAAATTTTTACAGCATATAAAATTGTATAAAAATATCATCAAAGCAAGAATAAAGGAAAATGTATATAGTTCTATCTCTAGAATCATTTACTAGACAATACCTATGGCTGTAGGTTTTTACTATAAATCTATGTATATAGATATGTGACCATATTTCCGTAACGTCACAGACGTACCCACTCAAAGACAAGGGAAGTAGTACACACATCCATACCCCAAGATGGAGCACAACAGAGAAGCAAAGACTATATACAAGGATGTGCCTCCAGGGCAATCTAAAAGCCATTCCATAGCTTTTGGGTTTTAATGGGGTTTATTTTAAATGAGTTGCCTTGTGCCATAAACTGACTGAGAAATGTCTCTGCAGGTTCAGAAGTCAGCATCCACGAGGAATACATGGGTGAGGTTCAGGAATCATGCTGAAGTTGACCAAAGCTGAGAGGATGGGTCTCCAGTTGGCACTGACTCTGGCCAGGGACAGCGGCATTTACCCCTGGGGTGGCGAGGTCTCCCCAGGGGCAACTGAATGTGCCCTGAAAGAACTGAAAGGGCCCACTCTCCGCTCTCTGCTCCTCCTGGCTCAGAAGATGACAACTTAGGCTGTGTCCAAGTGCACTTAGTGGAGCCAGTGTCAATCCACTTCTGCTTGTAAATGAACCAGAATAAATGTGAATTCATCTCAAATATGACTTCCAATGTTTTGAAGAAAAATGGGTGAGGTGGAGGGATTATTTAAGAAAACAATCAGGAATTCATGTTTAAGTTTAACCTGTATGCACCCTTCAGTTCAGGTCTCCCACTGCACAGCCCCCCTCTTGTTTAAGGTAAAAACAAGAAGTTCTTTCAATGAAGTAATTCTTGCTTATTACAGACTTTCCTGGAAGTGCACCGAGTCTTTCACAAATGTTCAGCGAGAACCTGCAGAGGTCTACTTCCCATTTTTCTAACCTCCCTGGACCCACGTTCACTTATCAAATAAACTCTGTCTAATGTAGATAGATGACTCTGGTACCAGTCTAATTCTAGTGCCACCTCTGTGCCCACCAGTGTCTTTGATGAGAGAAATCTTAAAAACTGAAATCTGGCCTTGGCAGGTAATACGTCTCTTGATTCCCAGAGGGATATTTCATAGGAATATTGTCACTGCTCATTACGATTTTTCCATTAAGTTCATTTTCTAAGTGATAATGAGGCCTTTAATCATAGATCACAGTTGATGAATTACAAGTATTACTTTCCATTTATTCATGAATAAGATCCAATATAACATCATCATTGCAACATTATGTTCTTTAATGTGCAATTCTGCCACAGTTCATTGCTATACCAATCATATTACCGGTGGAGCAGAACTATGCAATGATTCCTCACACTGCACATACAGAAGCTCCTATTTGCTCCAAGAGAGTCCATTTTGGGTTTTAAAAGTTTCAACTTGTATTCTAAATAAATCCACTAGTGTTTCATGTAAATTGGTGTCATCATTCCTTTTGGAAGAGCATTCTCAGATAAATCCTGTTTTGTTGTTTTGGGTTTTTGTTTTTTCCTAAATTCAAAGACCAAAGAGAGGTTTTTATTTTTGTTTTTTCCTTAAACTTGGTTCTGATAATTTCCTTCAAATTACCTGCAATTTCCCATCTCTTATGATAAACTATTTGTGTGACTATACTTAGAAGATAAGCTTTTAGCAATGTGCTTGGCATATAGGAGATGGTGAATAAATTTTCAGGGAAATTTGAATTTTGTTTGCATTCACAAGTGGGGCGTGGAATTCAGTTTGACAATTCTGCATGTGTTTCCCGAATGCTGACTGCGTTCCAGGCACTGTGGTGGGCCAGTCCTGCAACTCCTGTGGGGCAGGTGGGCATCTCAGAATCAGGACGACAAAGTTTCCAATTGCAAATAAATAAATAAATAAATAAGTTGCTTGAATTCCCTAAACCCCCTTTATTTGGGATATAATACTTTATATATATGCTTCCAATCTCAGTATCTTCTCTATTTTTCATTATGAAAAAAAGATTTTGTACTTTTTTTCTGTTGTTTCCCCCATGCTCCATAGGGAACGTTACAAAGTAATTTCTATCTAAATCTCTGCTTAGATGTTAAAAAAGAATAGAAGAAAATATATTACATATCCTATCTATCTATGTAAATGAAGGTGACCCATAAGAGAAATGACAATAAAAGACCAGTATCCTTATTCCCAAAATACGGATAACAAAATCGGTCTCCATCTTTTTGATTCCTTTCTGTCTCACAACCCGTGAAACACTGCTCTTTCCTGTTCACTTTTATCTTTGTAAAGGCATGGTTCTGGGTGGCAAATATAATATAATGGCTGAAATTCTGCAAATGAATTGAACATGCACACTAGAGTATTCTTTGGCTTTCAGATGTTTAGATGTCATCTTACTGTTTAAGCATATCAGATCCATAATGGTATGTTGTCAGATGTTTTCAATAGTTTTTAAAAGCTCCAAGAATGAAATGAACAGTGGGAGAAAGTCCATTTGAATTTAATAGGTTAGAACTGAGCCTCTTGTCTGCTGCCATAAACTATTAGGGCTCATAACCTAAGAAAGGTTGGCACAAATAAAAAAATGGAACAAAGACCTCCATGAGGATGGGTCGTTTTGCCACTGAAATGTACCACATCAACACAACTTGGAGGACTCCATTTGTCACTTTCCATCCAGAGAGGTGCAGAACATGGTTTTGTCAGTGGTGGGACTGTCCCTACTGTGGTCTACATACACCAGTCAATTCTTCATTCAGGTGTACAAGCCCTTGCTTTGTGTGTGCAAACCAGAATAAGATGCTGTAATCTGCAATGGAATAATGTTTACCCCATATTGCCACTCAACTTGGAGAACATTGTTTCAAGACAATCAAAAGACCATAGAAAATCAGCTAGAGCTTTGGAAATATTGTCCTTCCAGGCAATACTAACTTGGAATAATTATTTTAATGTTTTATCAGCTCTAGTATCAACTCACAGCATAATAATAGACTGTTTTATATTCTTTAAATAGATAACTTTGCATTTTTACTCAATGTCCCTTCAAAACACTTTTTAAGGATCTAAATCTAAGAGTGGGTTACATGGAGCATTTTTGTTTTTTCTTACTGAGAGTTCTAGGTGAAGTTCTATAACGAATGACATTCTCTTTCCATTCTTTTTCAGCAGATTAATTGACTTACAGCAAATGAAAAACATTTCCATCTTTATTGGTGCTAGAAAAAATGGCTATATTCCTGTTTCTTTTTCAAATATTGTTTGGTGTTACTTGTTTGATTATAAAACAGAAGGCGTGGACTTTCTATTTTGACTAGCCAAACAACTCCACATACAAAAATACAGAATAGAAATGGGGTAAAAGGTCCAGGTTCCAAGGTCAAGAACGGACATACACTTGGTTGTGTTTCATACCTATACAAAATCATACCACCTCTAAGAACATACTTTGCAACCTGATGACCCAGGAATTGAATGGAGCTCATAAGCATGTTTTGTTTGACCAGCACACTGTAAGATTCTGAGTTATTAATATTAATAGTTGGCAGTATGTAAAAATTTAGAGAGGGCTTGTATAAAATCCTAGGTATCTGAGACCCCCATCCCTACATAGCACAAATCCAGTAGCTGAACACCAACTCCCGCTGTTGACCTGACCACCCCCACCCACCTGCTGTCTCCAATTGTTCACAGCCCCTACTGCTCTTGCTGTCTCCCTAATGGCAAAGCCCACTAAGAATGGCCATTTATCCCAATAACTGTGATGTGACATGGCTTTTCTCATTTACTGGACCTGCTAGGCTCCTGAACTCATTTGGATTTGTGACCACTACTAGGAAAGCAAGGAGGAAAGAGAAAAACATAAGTGCTATTATGAGGCAAAACGTACAGCTGACAGAAGAAACCTGTTCAAATACCAGCACGCTGCTATGCATTCTGCACAACAAGTTCTTCAAATCTTTCTGCTGGGGAACATTTCAGCGGGCAAAGGGCCTTGTAGACCACATACAGTCTCTCTTTTTCCTGTCTGAAGAAATACCAATTTTTGCCCTAGAAATGAAAGGATTTTAAAATATCTTTATTTTGTGCTTTTTAATGTAGAAATTAAATCTGCAGTGGGGAAAGCACTTAAGCCTATTGCCCAGCTCTTTCTTCCCATTGCTGATCCCACTTCATCACCAGCATATTCACACAATTTACTCTTGGGAAGGACTCAGAGATTCCTTTGTGACTCACAAACACATTTTAAGAACCACATTTATCCAAATCACACCATTTAGACCCATAAAATCACACTTGACTTCTACTCCCCTGGATCCCAGTTTTCATTTGGTTTCCGGGGGCTGTATCACTATTCTCTTTCCATGTTAAATCTACTATTCTTATTCTCGATTTGTGCTATTAATCAACTCCTACCTGGTATTTTTAAAGACTTACTAAAACGCAAAGAATTATCTGACATATCTCCCTGATACTAATTCCCTTAGCACTTTACTGAATAAAAAGAAGAGTGATAAAGTCAAACCACAGATATTTTCAAAAGAAAAGGACCAGCCAGTGGTAAAAAATTTCAGCGACTCCTTAGTTATGGACGCTACCTGGTGAAAACAATGGGGTTCTCCCCTAAACAGTATGATCATCAGCAGAAACATTCAGGTTTATATTAATGAATGCACAGATAAAATAAATTAAGCATCAGATATAGATTCCTATAGAATGATCTCCTTTAAAAAATACAAACAGAATTTCATATACAAATGGAAAAAAAAATTATAAGAACAAATTTTAAGTCTGAATGGAAACTGGAGAAAACATATGTTCCTGACTCAGGAAAGGAACCAAAGACTAGAAGCATCATCTCGGCTGCAATGAAAGGCAGCATGGCTGTATCCACCATCAGGAGCCAGTGCAAAAACAACAGCATTTAAGGTAACGGCATTGACAGTAGTAAAATGGCGATTACTGTGTGTATGGCTTTTTCAGGCCTCTCCCACACATCCAGGATGTCCATTCTCATCAGGCCAGACAGGTGCCTTGAAAGCCAGGTCATTAGCAAAGGATTCTGAGGAAGTCCCTTCATGTTTTGTTTCTATTTGTGCAAGAATCCCAAGTTGTTTAGTTGGCTCAGGGGAAAATCCCTCCGAGTTCTAATACCTCGAACCAACCCCCAAAGAATCATCCCCTGGGAGGAGATGGAATGAGAGAAGGCCAAGTGGAGGGGGCTTGTTTCTGAAAGTTGTACACCTTCTCCAGATATGGGTCTTTGTGGAAGAAGGAGAAGAAGGAGAATGAAGAAGCTCAGCTAAAATGATGCAAGACATTGGCAGCCTCTTTTATTGTGTATGAGGTCTTTTTTACTCTTCTGAATCTGAAAAAAAGAAAAAGAAAAAGAAAAGTGTCAATGCTGCCTTTCCCCCTCTCCACCCTCCAGGTCTGAGGAGAAGAAAATCTGGGGGATAAAAATAGGCGAGGGGCAGAGGGGACAACAGAGCATTTTAATACTAGTCATTGCAGTCTCCTTTGCAACATAATTCATTCTACCCATAAGGGAAAATCTCAGTGCAGAACTTTAAACATCATTTGAAATGTTAATGGTTGCTTTAAACTAGATTATCAAACATTTGGTTCATGCAATATGGGTACTAAGCCACCTTATTTTGAAATCAAGACGACAGATTTGCTGCCAGATCTGGTCAATTTGTCTCTAGGGTCAGTGGGATTGGAAGAAATCAGTTTCATCTTATCCCAACTGTTTCCATAGCAAAAGCAATATTCCTCTCCCTCTGAATTCTTGCTCCACCCTCAGAAGCTTCCCAAAGACATTTAAAGCAAGATGTGTCCTAGCCAAAAATCACTGTGCAGATGGGTGAGTCACCTGTATTCTCCCCTGGACCCAGAGTGAGGGGGTGGAGAAAGAAGACAAGTATGGAAACAGGACTAAGTTAATGGAAAAAGACAATATTGGATTTTTTTTCCCCTGGCATACTCTGCCCTATGTAACCTCGATGGTCTTTGACAGAATTTAAAACAACAACAAATCCCACTATATCACTGCTATTGGTGTTGCACGCTCTGCAAGTCGTCATGCCTTATAGTTAGCAAGTGTTCCCTCCTAGGCAGGGCTCCAAAGGGCTACGAGTACCGTGGTTTGGACTTTAAGAAGGGTGACACCATCATCCACAGAGATGTCAGGAGTCTTCACAGAACATGCAAAGTTTCCCACTCAACTTTAAAGACTAAGATGTTCTCCTAAATAAAATTTAGCTGAAACTAGGCAGAAAACTGGTTGGGAGATAGAAGAGCCCCTTCTGATCTATTGCAATCACAGTCAATTCTCAATTTTCCAGGGGTCATTAATCCAGGCTGGCTGCTGTTCCTGTTTTTTTATTCTGTTCTTGACTGTATGTTATGTTTACCCTCCATCAGCACATTCGCTCACTTGGGAGAAATAACAGAGAAGAGAAAGGCTTCTGACTAATTCCTTTACTCTGATACTAGCACTGATAAATTTGCCAGTGACAGAAGGAGGTGAAACAAAAGAAGGTGACATGTTGGAGTTTTCCCTCCGGCTACACATCTCCACCCTGCCCTCCACCTTTGAGTTAAGGGGTGGAGGGAAGAGGTATATAAAGCAAGCTCTGTGTTTAAGTTGTGCCCGTGTTCACTGTCATTAAGAACAACCAACAGTAAAAGAACAAGAGGTATGTGTTCTGTCGCTGGGTCTGTGATATGAGAGATCATCCCTGGCCTTCCAAATACAAACTCTCTTAAAGTGACTTGTGTTTGTGAATCTCTTAGGGCACTTACCCTAAGGTGCCTAGTATCATAGCTATCTGCAGGATGATGTTCCAACCCAGACTGTGGACTCCTTGAGAGCAGAGAAAACATCGCTTTATCTTCTTTTTAATACTTCTTGCAAGCAGTGAAATGCCTGGCACATAGCATATGCCCAATAAATATTTCTTGATTGAGAAGAAGGGTTGAAGAGGCATGAGGTGGATGGGACAGATAACGTATGGCAATAAGCAGGAAGTTTCCCTTTGCCCTTTTTCTAATTTTGACTTTCAAAGCATGAAATAGAAATTAAAACCATAAATACATTGATTTTATATTTTACTCAATAGCAAAGTATGATATGTCAAAAACTTTACATTCCCTATGAAGAAGCCCAACTGTGGATGGACTGACTCCCAGAGAAGGAGCACCTGCTCCCCAGGCAGCTTTGACATGGTCTGTAGATCAGGCCTGACTCACTCCAGGTCCCATATTTGTTTTGTGGTGTTTCGATTTTGCGTATTTGTTTTCAGTATTTAAACTGAAATTGAGCAAGCATCAGCATGACTACAAAGGATGTGAAAATGAGGACCCTGAAGAAAAGCGTAAGAGGCCACTCTGTTTCACTGAGGTGCACGACTATTTTTGTAATTGTTGCTTTGAATTTCATTGATTCTATGTTGGCTTTTCGAAGGCTACAAAAAGTAGTTAAATCCACCCATTCTTTTAAGAGTGATTGAAGAACTGAAATGGAAACTCTCTTGCCCCATCTTGGGATAATTCAGGAAAATATTCAAGCAAATGTTGTCTCCTCACCTGCCCCTCAGCCCAAGACTTCTTAATTCCCACAAGGTACAGCTGTGGTGGCTTTAAATTCTGAAGTGCAAACCTGTGGTGTGTGAATTCACAGAAATGTATTTACTCTAAGCGAACGAGCCATAAAGACTGTTTAAGCGACTTCACTTAGAGAAATGGGCAATGTATTAAAACAATGTGGCCTTATTTCTTCCACCATTGCATGCTTCTCCTGCAGGTAAGTATGGGTCTTATAACCATTTGGTTTAAAGATAAGTGGTGGTTTTGCAATAAGCTTCAAGTTCAAGTTAATGTGACTTAAATCTAGAAATATGTTTATCAGTCATAATGTTTATTCCTGGACCCTAAATGGAGAGTCAATGAGGCAGCCCTCATGAGACTCTATCACTGGGCTTACAAAACATTTTAAACACATTTCTTTTTCATTTTTCTTGGGTTTGATTTTTTTTACAGCCTGATCAAATATCACCTAAACTCAAAGAAGGAAGGGGACTTGGCTAAGGACAGAGCTGGGAATCAAAGCTAGATTTTCAAGTTCCAAGAACTCTACTCTAGCTGCCTCTCTGTGGAGTCAACTTTCTACAAAAACAACAAAGTGATACAGTCAGCCACTAAAAGATTTATAAAAAGCTAAACAGAAAAACAAACGGAGAAGAGCAAATGTAGTGAAACCAAACCCAATTTTAAATGTCAAGTAGGATTTCTATTAGGCATATGAATGGGTCCTGGTTTTGTTTTTTATTAGTAAGAACATATTAACAAAAAACATTATTTTAGAGACAGTTATTAGGTTTTATCCAGGCACAGACTTTACCATCCTAGGTCACAAGGGTACATGGTAGCTATTTTAAAAGGCTATTTTCAATGTGTGAATGCTTTCTTCTTGCCTCAAAAAATACAGGATATGATTACAGTAGAATTATTCTAAATTAATTTCACCACATATAACATCAATGCTATAGCACTGCTAAAACAAAATACTCTGATTATTTATTATTCCACCATAGATTACATAAATAGATAGATAGATGAAGTCTGTAGGACTATAACTTCCTAAAACCTTGCCTATGCCATCATCTCCTAAAATTTACCCATTTGATCCCAAAATACAGAATAAGAACAGTACAAAGGATGGTAGTTCTTAGGTTCAACCCTTGCCCTCCTTCTTTGTCTTTCCTTTTGATACACTGCATGTGCTACCACTGAGAATAATGATGGTACTAAACTGTTTGCTCTACCTTTGCTGCTTTCTCATCCTTTATTTAGCATGTTCTTTCTTTCTAAACTCAAAATATGTGCATAACTGTCTCTGTTCTTCTGTCCCACCCTGCCCAAGGTATCTTACTGCTATTATGCTCTGTTTTAAAAACCTAGAGCATTAATACTTAAGGAAATAATGAAAATTGTGTAAGTATCCCCAGGGTCTGGGCGCTCTCAGCAGGTAACTAGAAGTCAAGTATCAGCAACTCCTCACAGCTTCTCTGGTGACAACTCAGCATCCCTGATTCACAGAGGTGCAGGCGAGGGTAGAGTTAAGCACCTCTGTCTGCACAGACGAGTTTTGTTTCTGATCAGTCTTTGAATCTATGAAGTCAAGAAGCAGCCAGGGACTATAATGAAAGTCCTTTGGAACAAGTAAGTGAGGCTTGGATTTTAGACCTGAAACATTCTGACTGCTCTTCATGTTTTTCTCAATTGTATTAGCTCAGGAAAAGCTGCAAACGATTCAGAATGAATGAAAGAAAAACAAACAAACATCTTCTCATGCTTTCACTGGGGCTCCAGGGCATAGAATAAAAATAGCACATGCTATAGAGAGCTAATACTTAGGAAACACAAATGTCGTCATTTGGAGATCAGGGTGCCCTTCAGTGGGGAATGCTAAGAATAAGTTCAGAGGGGGAAGCTTGAACACTTACTGCATTTTTAACAGCCTTTCCTGCATGTGGGTGTCTAGACAAGAAATGGCATAAACAACGTAGACAGTCCTAGGTCTTAGCTTTGGCACATATTTATTTTGAAGGCAGCTGTTATTTTAAATAATTTTTTATCAAGTTAATAGAGTTTCTTTTGACAAATGTATTGTTACTTGTATTTCTCTAATCCCTTGCACAGAATCTGATAAAATGTAATTTTTCTGGGGGAAAATATTTTATGATTACCAAAAAGTTTTATTTTAAAAACCCTGAACGTAAGTATTAAGCAAAAAAGAAAAATCACATTTTCCTCAGCAGTTCCAAAATTTTAATCCTCTCTGTCATGCCGGGTTTCTTTTAAAATAATAGAGTTTCTTTTGACAAATGTATTGTTACTTGTATTTCTCTAATCCCTTGCACAGAATCTGACAAAATGTAATTTTTCTGGGGGAAAATATTTTATGATTACCAAAAAGTTTTATTTTAAAAACCCTGAACATAAGTATTAAGCAAAAAAGAAAAATCACATTTTCCCCAGCAGTTCCAAAATTTTAATCCTCTCTGTCATGCCGGGTTTCTTTTAAAATACAATGGTACATTAAGAGAATAACAAAATGTCTAGAAGACGGAGTGAAACAATGAAAGCTTATATACCAATAATTACAAGGGAAAAATTGTTTAAAAAGATTGATTTTGTCATTATCAAAGAGTGCACAATATACTTTTATTTGATATTTCTACTGTGTAGTTATTTGGTAAGAGACTGAGATGTAAATAGCTATATAAAAAGCATGAATTGACATTAGTTTTCCTTAGTAAAACACAATTTAATTTTTTTAAACCCACCCATCTTTCATCATATTATATATGTGTGCATGTGTATGTGTATATATATATATAATTTCAGTTGCTGTTTTGATACTACAAATATAAATTTCAAGCACACAAAAATCTACAAGAGTACAATGGTAGTTGCACGCCACCTTGTTCCTTTATAATCCATGGGAATATTCATTATATACTTCCCTGAAAAGCACAAGAACAGTCACTGAACCTAAAACTATATAAAAAATGCATGGTTTGAAATGGATGTTTGTAACAAAAAGAGCTAACTGTTCTGATTCACCGTGACTCATTAATGCTAGAACCATGAGTAAGTAACTGGCATTATACTTCCATACTCCCAGGAGAATAAGTCCATAGCAAAAAAGGAACAAGGAGGCTTTTCAGCTTAACCCCATTTGACCACGTCCCACCCACATATAATGGATTGGTTAATAAACATCCTCAAAATCCATACAAAGAACAATTATGTTGGGTTTCAACATTGCTGAACTCAGAGTACCTCTTATTGTTGGATCAACCTACAACACAGCTTCCAAAATTAACTAGAAAATGACACTGACGTATATGAATCAAAATGTTTAATCAACAAAACCTTTCAGAGTCTAATTAACGAGATTTCAACCAGATGTATAAGAATAACAGGCATCTAAAAATAACACTGGAATTCCCTTCTCCATTTATTGACTTTGTTGTTCTCCTTGGACAGGGACATTGGAGGGGAGAGATTAGACACTTGTCAAACTACTTGAAAAAATGAGGTTTTAAAGTGCTTTATAAACACCAAATATTTCATGTCTCTTTGCACTAAGCCACAGCTTTTACTTTCAGTTGAAGTTCCATGTGCTAATGCATATAACTATGTTAATGAAGTAAATGGGTCACAGGAGTTTTCATGGACAAATGGCTAAGAGAAATGAGACACTAGTCAGAACATGTGTTGTTATGATGATTTATCTTAATTGGGACCCAGAGCACTCCAGATGTTCGGTCCCTCTACGCTCATGGAAAATAACTTACAAGGATGCTGGATTCTTATGCTGAGGGCGATTTCTTCACTAAAGAAACAAGCCTACTTTTTGTCCATACACAGAAGGCTACAACAAGATACCTTTCTAGAACTAGAGAAATTACATCATCCTCTGAGATGGAGACAAGTATAAAATCCAAAGGATGGGATTATCTATTTGCAGAAACTGCCTCGAGTCAGCAGATTTGACTTCAGTGGCATGACCAATAGTAATGTAATTACAAATTATTCATTACTAAAAACAGTTAAGCACTGAAGTTACAAAGGCTTAATTTTTAATGTAATTAGAAAGATTCAAGGTTATTGCTATGGCAGCACTGTCTTGGGTGTGAGAGAAAAGGATGGGGTAACAGCTAGCGTGCCCAGAACTGTTCATGATCCTTGGCCTAATTTATACATCACATGATCTTGGCATACCTTTGGGGGTGTGTAAAGATTGTGAAAAGCTAGTAGAGTAAGATGAACAAAAAATAATGAGTATACAAAAGTTTGAGAATGTCTGCCTTAAGGACAACAAAGTTTTATCAAGATTAAGGCCCAGAAAGCAATCATGGATGACTTAAAGGGAACAAGAATAATAACCAACTCCAAGATATCAACATATCTGATAGCTAAATGTGTGGTCAAAAAAGAGACTAGAAAAACGGGTGCCATAGAGGGGTGCTTCTTGCATGCAAGGTGACCCATGTCCACTCTTCTTGGCAGGTCCATCCCAATGGTAGAGACAGATAGCAAGATATTCTACCTTGAGGTCACAATTCATTAAGTAACTACTCTTACCTACTCAATTTGCCCAGCAACCTTCTGATATGATTCAACTTTCCAAGTAGGTTTTACTTTAGAAGGAAGAAACCACCAACTGGCCAGTGCATACGAGCGTTCCAGTGTACATGGAGTATAAATTTCACATTGTTCATTGGCGAATCGGCAGTCAAAACTATGCACTGGTCACAAGTATTCATTTCAGTGTCAACAAATCCTCTGCAGCACAATCAACTCTTCTTTCGCTGTCAATATGGAAGTCCTTATTCTGCCATTGTGTAGAGCCCTTCTTGCTAATCAGCAAGCCTCTTGATCTAATCATCACATACCATCCTAAGCTCCCAGATGAAGGAATTGAGTGTTTCCCAGAAGAGACAGTTCTTACAGAACAAAATGATGAATCACAAAGTGGATGTCACTTTAAAAACTCCTATGGCAAGTATTCTCAAGATGCCAAACCTCTTCTATTACTAAATTGTCTTATGTGTTGTTTATGCAACATAAATTGGGGCAGAAATTTGAACTAAAATGACCACTAAAACCACCGTCCTCTAAGAATTGTGAATCCATTAGAATTCTGATGAAAATCATGTTGACAGTTCCTTAGAACCAAATCTCTTTCAGAAACTGGGAAAAGTATTAACTGAAGGCAAAA
Source organism: Propithecus coquereli (assembly GCF_000956105.1). NCBI lineage: Eukaryota > Metazoa > Chordata > Mammalia > Primates > Indriidae > Propithecus > Propithecus coquereli. The sequence goes on along the minus strand of NW_012137636.1, from coordinate 6,285,096 downwards.
TGCCCTGGAAAGACTTCCACGTCTAGGGCGTATAACATTAATTCAACTACGAGTGCGCCGGAGATGAGGAAGCGTGTTCAAGTGTTGCTATGGCTCTGCATAAACCAATGCATTGATACCTTGTGTCAACCTCAAGTCATAACCAGAGCCCTGGGGGAAGACATAGCAGAGACTGGAACAGTGAGGTGACAAAAGGAGGCATCAACTACAAGGAAGGTTTTGAGGGATCTAAAATAGGGCTCTTATTTATTCTGGTGTATAAAGACAGCCCCAGACTATTTTCCTAAGTAGTAGGGGGAAAATTGTTGGAAGAAAGAATAGATGAGTATGATTCCCCGGGATGAGAAAACTTGAACACTTGAACACTTCATATCTGCTTATGCAGATACGAAAATTGACGACAGCCTCAGTGAACCAGAGAACGCACACCTCCTGACTAACGGTAATGTGCCAGCACATTCATTGTTTCTCAGATCTCTGGACATGAACCTAAGACAGAAATGATCGCCATGGCAAAGGCATACACGTGCCTCAGTTCCACACACAGCCTGCTGCTGTTTGACTGCTTGCTCCCTGGATCTGCAGAGCAGGGCACACCTCCACGTTTGCAAAGGCCCCACATAGCTTTCCCTACCAGCTTCACTGCAGATTAAGTCATAATGCCCCATCCTGTAGGCAGCTAATAAAAATTTTTCAAAATATGAACATTATGAACATTAAGTACAACGTGAGTAAGGTTTAGATGTATCCTTCTACTGTTTTTACTAATAACTTGGTAAATCTATTATGTTAAATAATAGTACAAAAGATATCTAACAAACTCAGAGTCATTCATTCCAAATTTATGTATGTGTTCCATCCAAACTAACTTATTTGGATAGACTCATCTACAAAGAAAACAGGAAGAACACATTCAGTTCTTCAGAGGACCCTTGTGAGCCGTGTAGCAAGTCAAGGCCATGAGACATCAGCCTTGTGAAGAATCATATCATAGGCAAATTCCCCTAATGTACACAACAAACCTTTTGATCACAATTAGTTGTTCTATGCAAACCAACAAGAATATTGGCTCCACTGCCTCCTCCTTTTGCCCTTATTAAAGATCCCGAAGAGGAGAACATGAGCATCTTAAGAAATACTTAGGAAGTGCGGCCATAAGAAATACCATTTCCTCAGCGAGGAAATGAGCTGATAAAGTTGTGTCATGACAGCTGTAACACAACAGCTCCACAGCTCTGTGAAATACAGAGCTAAGAAATTGTTACGTGGCTATAATAAACAAATATAATACCATCTTCTCCCCTCATATAAGCTTTATTTTGTTTTACCTCAATATGGTTTTAAATTTGGCTTTTAATTTTCATTTCCCTAATGATGTAAAAGATCTGTGCTTATTTGCTAGTTGTGAAATTTTTATTCAAATTTTTTGCATGTTTTCAATGGGGTTGTTCGTTTTCTTATTATTGAATATTGAGAATTCTTTATATAATCTGGATATAAGTCCTTTAACAGATATATGGCTTGCAAATGTCGTCCCAATCTGTGGATTGTCTTTTTATTCTCCTAATAGGAGCTTTTGAAGAAAAGAGGTTTTTAATTTTGATAAAGTATAATTTATCAATTTGTTCTTTTATGATTGGTACTTTTGGTGTCATATCTAGGAATTATTTGCTTAACCCAAGATCAAAAAGAGTTTCTCCTACATTTTCTTAACTAGAAGTTTATAGTTTTATATTTTACATTTAGGATTATGATACATTTTGAGATATTTATAAATGATATGAAGTATAGTTAGAAATTCATTATTTTGCACATGGGTATTCAATTGCTCCATCACCATTTGTTGATGACTATCATTTTCCCATGGAATTTCCTTTGCCTTTCATCAAAAATGAGTTGTGCATACACGTGTGGATCTATTTTTAGATTCTTAATTCTATTCCATTGACCTATTTGTCTATGTTGATGCTAATATCATGCTGCCTTGATTACTAAAGCTTTATAATAAGTCCTATAATCAGGCCTACTGTGTAGTCCTCCAATTTTTTCCTTAGTTTTCAAACTTGCTTTGTCTACTCTGCATGTTTTAAATTTCCATATAAATTTTAGAATCTGGTTGTTGATTTCTACCAGAAAAGCATCCAGGACCTTAATTGGGATTGCATTCAATCTGTAGATCAATCTGGAGAACTAACATTTCAACTATCTCTGGAAAATCCCCAAATATTTGGAAAATAAACATTACACTTCTAAATAGTCCTTAGGTCAATGTAGACATCAAAGTAGAAATCAGAAAGAATTTTGAGCTGAATGTGAATAAAAATGCAACATGTCAGAATTTTTGTCATGATGTTAAACCAGGATTTAGGGAAATTTATAGTATTAAATGCCTATATTAAAAAAGAAAAAAATCTCAAGCCAATGACCTTAACTTTCACCTTAAGAAACTAGAAAAATAAGATAAACTAACCCAATAGCAAGCAGAGTAAAAGAAATAATAAAGATCAGATATCAATGAAATAGAAAACAGAAAAACAATAGAAAATATCAATGATGATGATTACTAAAATGTATTAACCTCTAGCCAGACTGGTCAGGAAAAAAAAAAGAGAGAATACACAAATTACAAATATCAAAAATGAAAGCAATATCATTAAAAATTCTAAAGACATTAATAGAATAATAAAAAAACAAAAACATCCTTTTAATTTAATTCCATTGCGGTCTGTGAACATACTTTGTTTGACTTGAATTCTTTTGAATTTATTGGGGCTTTCTGTCCCAGAATATGGTCTATCTTCATAAATGTTCTGTGTGCACTTAAAAAGGATATGTATTTGCCTACGGTTGGTTGTTATAGAAATGCCAATTATGTCAAGTTGATTGACAGTGTTGTACAAATCTTCTTTTCCTTGATAATTTTACATCTACTTATTCTATCAATTATTAAGGAGATATTAATGCCTCTAAATAAATTGTGGATTAAAAATGTTTTTTCAGTTCACTTCATGTATTTTGGTGCATAAATGTAAAGAATTATTATATTCTCTTGATAAATGGACTTCATCATTATGAAATGGACTTCTTTATTTCTGAAATTTATTTATCCCTGTCTTTGTTCTGATATCTACTTTGTCAGATATCAATATAGCCATTAAAGCTTTCTTTCGATTAGTGTTAGGATGGTATACCAATTTACATCCTTTTACTTTTGTGCTATTTGTCTCTTTTTATATAAAGGCAAAATAGCCTTGAGTCTTACAATCTCACCAACTCTGCCTTTTAATTACAGTGTTTAGGCCATTTATATTTAATGCGATAACTGATATCTTAGTTCTAAGTCTATGATCTTCCTGTTTGTTTTCTATGTGTCTCATCTGCTCTTTGTTCTCTTCTTACTCTTTTTATACCTTCTTTTGGATTAATTATTTTTATGATTCCACTTTATCTCTCATTGGCTAATTAGATATATATCTTTGTTTTGTTATTTTAGTGATTGCTTTAGGGTTTATAGTATACGCTCTTAATTTATCTCAATCTAATATCAAATGATATTATACCACCACCTTATGTATATTATTAATAGAACTTTACAATAGTATACTCCCATTTCTCCACTCTTGGACTTTATGCTACCTTAGTCACACATTTTATTTTTATATATGATATAAACCCAACAGTATATTAATGTTATTTTTGCTCAACTAGTTAATTATCTTTAAGAGAATTAAATAATAAGAAAAAATCATATATATTTATCCATGTAGTTACCATTTTTAATACTCTTCATTCCTTTGTGTAGGTCCATATTTCCATTTGGCATAGTTATCCTTCTGCCTTTCCTTAAAATTTCTTGTGTGTGGAGGAGTCTACTGGTGATGAATTCATTCAGTTTTTTATGTCTGATAAAAACATCTTTATTTCATCCTCGTTTCCAAAAAATATTTTTGCTGGATACAGAATTCTTGATTGAATTTTTTTTCAGCACTTTAAAAATGCTGCTCCACTATCTTCTCATTTGTATTGTTTCTGACAAGAAGACTACTGTCATCCTTATCTTTGTGCATCCTTACATATGTGTGGATATTTTTCTGACTGTTTTTAAAATTTTCTCTCCATCGCTGGTTTGGAGACATTTGATTACAATATGCTTTGGTGTAGTTTTCTTTATATTTCCCGTGCTTGGGCTTTATTGTGTTTGTCTGTGGATTTATAGTTTTCATCATTTGGCAAAATTATAGCCATGGCATCTTTAAATATTCTCCTTTCCTCCCCTCTCTCTCCTCTACTTTGGGATTCCAAATATACATATATTACTTGAAGGTATCCTACAACCAATGATGCCCTTTATAATAATTTGTATTATATTCTTTATTCTGCTTTTATTCCTTTTTCTGGGTTTTATTTTGGATAGTTTCTATTGCTAATCCTTTCACTACTCTTTTTCTCTACAATGTCTCATCCCATCCAGTGTATTTACCATTAATCCCACCCAATGTTATTCCACTAATACCATCCAGCACATTTTTCATATCAGACATTGTAGTTTTCATACTTAGAAGTTTGATTTCAGGCTTTTTAAAATATCTTCCATGTCACTACTTAACTTCTGAACATATGGACTACAATTCTAAGAACTGATTTAATGTCTTTGTCTGCTAATTCTAACATCTGTTTTGGTTCTGGGTTGGTTTCAATTGGTTGGGTTTTTTTCCTTATTATGGGTAGTGTTTTCTAGCTGCTTCGCTGCCCAGTAATTTCTGATTGGATGCCAAACATTGTGGATTTTACCTTTCTGGGTGCTGGATATTTTTGTATTCCTATATATATCCTTGAGCTTTATTCTGGGACACAGTTACTTGGAAACACTTTGATCCTTTGAAGTCTCACTTTTAAGATTTGTTAGGTAGGACTGCAGCAGCATTTAGCCTACAGCTAATTATTCCCCACTACTAAAACAAGACAATTGTGAGTATTCTACCTAGTTTTCTTTAAATAATGAGAGATTCAAGTCTGACTAGTGGGAACAGGCACTTTTCCCTATCCTGTGTGAACATCAGGCTTGTTCCCTCTAGTCCTCTCAGATGGTTCTTTCCTGGCCCAAGGTAAATTCCTCATTGCACGGGTTGCTCAGTTCAGTAGTTCCCCCTTACCTGCAGGTGATAACATTCCAAAACTTCCAGTGGATGCCTAAAACCACAGATAGTACTGAAACCTATGTATATTAATACTATGCACAAATTTCTTTTTTCTTCTTCACAATTTCATTGATAGAAGATTCATTCTTACCACAGATCTTAGCAGCTCAAACATTTTTTTTCTTTCTTTATTAAAAACTTTCATCTTTTCACTCAAAAGAAGCACTATGTGGCTTCTCTTTGGCATATCTGAATTGCCGGCATCACTATTTTTGTGCTTTGAGGCCATTATTAAGTAAAATAAGGATTACTTGAACCCAAGCACTGCAGTACCTTAACAATCAATCCAATAATAGATATAGCTACCAAGTGATGAACAGGCAGGTAGCATACAGCATGAACACTAGACAAACGGATGATTCATGTCCCAGGCAGGACAGAGCAGGACACCATGAGATTTCATCAGTCTCTCAGAACAGTGTGCAATTTAAAACTTATGAATTGTTTATTTCTAGAATTTTCCTTTTAATATTTTAGGACTATAGTTGACTATGGGTCATTGAAAATGCAGAAAGAAAAGCCACTAATAAGAGTGGACTACTGTACTCTGATGAGTACTCTTCAGATCTCTGGAGTTCTATTTCTCCAGAGCCCTGTTATCTCCAGTACTTTATTCTGTTAGCTGTAGCCATCTTGGTCTTCTTGGATTCTTATTCAACTTCTCAACTCAAATAGTCAACCAGATCTGCCTATGTCCCTCCCCTCTATGTTGCCTGAACATCCTCTCCAGGCAGTAAGCTGAGGCAAAGGTAGGGCTCACCTTATTTACTTCCTGTCTCTCAGAGCTCACTGTCCTCCATTTCCTGATGTCCAGTGTCTGGAAAACCACTTTTTCACATATGTTGTCAGAGTTTTTTGGTTGTCTCAGGTGGGGTAAATCCAATTCTTGTTACTTCTCTTTGGCAAGAGCAGACATCCGTAGATTACCTTTTGTCTACCCTTTCCACTCTTCACAACTGACTTTTAAATTTCATGCACCAACATTCATAAATACTCCAATTTCCAGAATATTCAATGAAGGAGAAACTCCTGCTGAACTCCCTCCCTGGGACTTAGCTAATAAACATGCAAGGCCTAATTATAATCAATCATTTGAGAGACATAAAGGTGGTTATCTCCTACATCTCTATTAACATGGTCAAGTAACGTTAAGGGCAAGTTTGTATTTCTGGGCAACTATAGTAAATTATGGCAGATCCAAGAGCCTATGTTATTACAAACATGGCCAAAAATGCACTGAAAAGAATTCATTTGTGTGGTACCCCACAAGTTTCCCAATGCCAGTGGAAAATTTAGACACCAGGAGAATGCTGGCTCAGAGACCTAGACTTTCTATGTTAGTACATTTCTCCCTAGGGATAAGCAAGGTACTTTCAAACTACATCCATTCCTTGAAGTCAGTTGGAAAATTAGTGCTGCAGGGTATTAAACAGTACTTCAGCAGCCTTATAGAGATAATGTACAACTGTAATGTGTTCATTATGCCAGGATGTAATCTACCCTTTCAACACACACTACTTCACCCTGTGCATGCCTGGGCTCACGGGAGTTTGGGAATAACCAACTGTGGTCCAGTTTCCATTGTGTTTCTCTCTGAATGTTTACAATGGTACAACTATAAACCATAGAGGGTTAGATCATACTGGGCATGAATAGTACCTGGATACTCCCTCTTGAAAATCAGAGAGAACTGGTCACCAATGGTTCCCAGGGGTTGGAGTAGGCGTAGGAACATTAGAAATAGTTAAATGGACTCCCTGTGGTCTTCACATAATAGGATCCAAAAAAGAAATGTTTAAAATGTATCTAGTTATGTCTACATAGTATAAAAATATCAATATATCTACTGATATATATTCCCTTTTCTTAATTTTCTGAGGTTGGCTTTAATGACCAAAAAGGAAGGAGTAAGTGAAACTGATCAATTCTTTTCCACTTTATGCCACCAAGAATTAGCTTCAGTCCTGGTAAAGATTTTAGACTAAAATAGTACAAATCACTGAGCTCAATGTTCTAAGTTCTGTTGATACCAAAGCAGTGATGATGACTGCTGTCATATTAGTCAGTGAAATTAAAATGCAAATTGTTCATGCTTACGTTTGTGTACAAACTTGCAAGTACATGGGCACACCAGGCCCCACCTGAGGCACTGGAAGATTAGGGTTATGGAAGGAAAGAGGGTTAGACATCAGAGACGGCGACTTCTTTACTAATTACAGCCTGCTTACTGCCCCATGAGATCAAGTATCCTGTTTATTCAACAATCAAACTTTACACTTATTTGTACAATAGAATATAGAATCTATTTCATCACTTTCCCCCCGAAACTGTCTAATTCTTTTAGATATTTGGGAGTAATTCAGTTAAAGGGGGCACAGTTAAAATAAACGGACTTTATGAAGGTGATAAATTTAATCCGTAATGGCCACATGACAACATTATAGCAGATGTTTGTACCACAATACAAAAATGCGACAAGATTCAAGTTCACATATTACAAATTTGTGACTTGATTTATGCTGGGCTTTTATGTTGTAGAAATTTAGGCCAGAGAGCAATGGGCCAGTTGCCGGATGCAAGATGGGGCAGGTGTCCAGGTGCTCGGTTGATAGCTGACACCATTCCTCCCCTGTACATTTTCTGGCTTGAGTTGCCTTGACTTGGGTTTAATAAAGTCTAGCAAAGAACCTCTGGTATTTGAACAAACCTTACCCATAACAGTCTGGCTGAGAAACTGTCATTTTGAATTCTATTTTATCACTGTGTAATTCAATTCATAGTCACAATGATTCAAGGAGGGCACACTCATTAGTTAAGTGATTTCCATTTGCATAAGTGAGTTGGTGAAAAATTGCAGGTACATGTTCCCCAGGTATTATGTGATAAGTAAGACACCTGGAGTGAATTATTTGAATGGTCTTAAAAGGAAAGGTTTGAGAATTGATTTCATGCACACAAGTAAAGAGAGCACGTCATCATGGCTCAGTGCTGAAAGCTAAAGGGGCTGCTTCCTTTTTAATAGATGTGTGAAGAGTTATGTTCAAATTTCTTCTTACTCTTCAACCTGATTACCCAGAATTTATTCTTTAAAAGTATTCTAATCAAACTATTCAAAGAATAACTTAGCATCAAATATGATGCCTCCAGGGAGGTATGATTTAAACAGAGTCTGGGATTCCAACAAAAACCACTCCACAGAAACTTTCATGTTTAGCTTAATATTATGTCCATGTATGAAGGAATAACTAGGAATGAGCCCATGTGATAGCTGAAACAATGAGGTTTATATAAAAGGTGAGAGCAGGCTTCTCAATCTAATAGTTCAAAGTGTAGAGGGTAATATAATTTGAATGTTCATATTTTTAAAACAGTGGCAGGTTGTTTATGAAAAGGGAAAGCAATTCTCATGAAGCACATTACGGTGTAATCAATAGGCTCATTCTAAGTTCGGTTTTGGATTGTCACTGCCTTTAGGACTGATTCTTACTGGCAAACTGTATTCCACAACCAACCATATATGTTGCCTCCCAATATAACGCTGAACAGATTACTGGTTTCGCTTTTGTTTCAATCAAAAATGATAACTCATTCACGGTAAAAAAAAAAAAAAAATGTGAAAACTGAAAACACAGAACACAGAACATTTCCTATTTATGTCGCACAATTCACAATCAAAACCTCGTAAATACATTAGCAGTATGTGTTACTCCATTCCAGCTGTCCAGTCAGCCAGTCTAGAATGAACTTTTTATAAAATTTAAGATGAAAAAATGGTAATTGAGAAAGGAAAGAGTATAGAAAGCAGTTGTGATGAGAAACTATGGTGGAGGGGAAGAGATGAACAATAATTTGTACAATAAATTATTGAAAAAGGGATAATAGTACTCTTTAAATACAGTGAAGTGGTTTTTTCTCAGTGTATAAGAATATATTAACAACCACTATTTCAATTTTAGGTATGATTCTAACAAGCTTGCACTAAATTGCACATTTTATGGAAAAATGGAATGAGAATGATACTCTTACCATCTGTTTTCTTTGAATCATTTCCGACGTTCGAGTGATCCTTCTTGTCTGTCTTATTTTTACCATCTTTCAAGTCACCTGAAGGTAATAAACATGACAAACAGTGTATGTATACAGCTGAGGGGATGTTATAAACATCTTTAAACCTGTCAAGGTAAAAAAAAGTCATGAAGGAGTACATGTCTGGGTGTAAATATCTTTTGTAACCACGTGTTAGATCCTGGAAATTGGATTATGATTGGGAAATTGAGACTGAAAGTTCCCGTTAAACAGGTTTGTACTTAAGTCAATCATGTTTATCTCCCAAGAAAGGTAGCTCAGCTTTATTGTTGGGCTATGTGGTGAGGAAAAATCTGCAAAATGGGGATATTGATACCCACTTTATAGGCATATTATAAGGATAAATGCATTTAAAGTATGTAAGTACTGAATGTAGTATCTGGCATATCATTCAATGACAGTTATTATTTTAATTAATTATCTTGTCAAAGTGTAATTTGTAAAAGTTGAAAAACGCTACTCTTAACAAATGTAAAATGAACACATGACAAAATGTATTTAACCCATTTATGAGGGAACCAGTGAGAGAGTAGGGATGGTTCTAAGAGCAGTTAAGAAACTAGGTATTTCTAGGCATTTTAAAATAAGATTGCTAGGTTAGAGACAAAACTGGTTAGGTTCTACAGGGCAATAAAACTATAACCTTTGGGGTTATCTTCTCTAACAATCAAAAAAAAATCTATAAATTAGCGTCTAACTTTACAGTACCTATGCTGGAATCAAATAGTAAAAAGCAAAGTTATAAAAACAGCCACGTTCTTCAAGAGCAGGGGTCAGCAAATTATGGCCCCTGGGCCAATCTGGACTGCTGCCTGTTACGGTAAATAAAGTTTTATTGAAACACAGCCATGCTCATTCCTCTACACATTGTATATGGCTGCTCGCAGGCTGCAACGGCAGAGTTAAATAGTTGCCACAGAGCTGTGCAAAGCCAGAAATATTGGCAATTTGTGCGCTACCTCCTGTCTAAGATAATTTATTAATAATAATCCTTGGGCAGGTCTGTTTTACAATATGCCAGTGTGACATATGGAAAGATCAGGGACCCCTTCTCCCCGACTAATTTTCCAGTTTTGAATATTTTTCTTATCAATTTTACTAATGGCATTTTTTTTTTTTTTAGCCTGCATAAAACCAAGAATATATTACTACTCAAATACTGGTACTTAATGAAGCAAAAAGACTGTAATCATAATTGGAGTAGGCAGGGCTTCCAAGATGTGTGTGTGTGAGGGAAGAGATTTGTCTTTTTTCACTTTCTTTGTGCCAGGCAATGTGCTAAATGCTTTGCATCAATCATTTCTTTAACTTCTTATAACACTTCCATTATAAAGGCATATTATTGAAAGTAGACAAATTCGTCAAAGATTTATTCACTAAATGGCCAAACTGCTGAATAACCAACTCACCAAATGACTGAAAATGTTTTCCAGGTCTGAGTTTTCCCTGACGTCACTGCAGCCCTATGGGCAGACACTGGCCGGTCCACCTATGCCGAGTGGCGTGGGCTGCCCACTGGTACGTGCTTCACACGCATGATGGACTCGCACCTGCATCTCCCTCTGGCAGCAAAACCGCTCCCGTCAGCTACCATGGATCTGGTTTAAGCCATTTGTCTAACAGCTCTTGAACAAATGGCCAATTGATCTTCCTGGAAAGTAATTTCGCTTAAGTTGACTTGTCGGGAATTGACCTGAAACTCATATGATCACCTCCATTTTATGGCTGAGAAGCCCAAGGCATAGACAAAGTAATTTAGCACAGCTACCCAGATGGGCTGATTCTAAAAGCCGAGCTCTCTACTATATTTACAACTTCCCTACAAAGCTCAAGTTTTAGATTTCAGACTTCTGTTTACTATTTCCATTTCTAAATGCCTTTGGCCTATGAATCTATAAAGAAATAATTATCTAAGGATAATTCAAGACCATTTTTGACTGTGACATATTCTACAAAGCACACACTTTTAACGGAGTTTGACAAATCCTAATCTAAGTTAGAAGTCAATAACTTAGTCAATAACTTCCCGGGTTTCCTCTCATTTCTAATTCTGAAATGGGATGAACTGGCTAGAAGGATTGACGAGGGGAATCTACTATGGTTGGGGTGCAAACAGGAGGAGTTTAAGTGGAGGACACAGTCATCCCCCTCTAGCCAAAAGAGGATTCCTTCAGCGTCCATGAAACAGTCCAAATACTGGCTTTTCCATGTTTTAGGGAAGCCAGAGATGAACTCAAAGATCCTGAATCTTAAGCCCTGTAGTCAAACTACTTCCTACTTCCCTAAGTGAGTCTTCACACCCCTAATTCACTCTATTTTAAACATTTCGGGTTGCTCTGAACTGAAGCTTTACCTACAGTTGCAGCAACACCAGATGTCTTCTGGTTCAATTTGCTAGATGCTAGCCAGTAGCCCATGGCAGCCTCTCTTCTCAGCCAGAGTTGAGGCGGCTTTGGGAGGAAGTAGTCTCAATGGAGAGGAAAGCTTAGAGGATCCTGTAATTGCCAATAATGGCCCAAACCTCGAGAACTCCTCTAACCAACGTCCTTCAGCTCTAACCTGGAAAACATCCCAGGCAGCCTACAGAGAAGGGTGCCGGGAAAGTGACACATGCTTGTTTGATGACATTCCTTGAGCAGAACCCATTAGGTAATTTCCCATGGGTTGTATGGTGTAATGGCCAATGTGAGCTATTACTCAATAAACGGGGGAAGCAAAAGAACCTTTCTGTGCAGTTATAAATCATTTTAATTAGGCTGCTGTAACACAGTCCCAAACCACCATTAGCCTTTCTTATTATTGCTCTAAATTGATTTCTTTTCCCACCTCTCATTTAATACTTAATTTTTAAGGGAAATGGTAGACTGTTGCTTACTTTGGGAAAGAAACACAGTTGTGAAATCAGGCCAACCTAGTTGAAGACTCAGGCTTCTGTTTTGTTTCTTTTAGGCTCTCCCCCAATTGACTTCAAAATAAATTATTGCCACCTCTGCCCTCTTTGGGTCCTTATTTATACCTCTCTGGTAGGATGTATAACCTTCTTTGTGACTGGCTTATTTGTGTTCATTGGTTTCTCTCACTGACTAGACCAAGGGTTGGCAAACTATGGCCCATGAACCAAACCTGGTCCCACTGCCTGCTTTTGTATGACCCACAAACTAAGAGTGGCTCTTGCATTTTTAAATGATTGGAAAAAGATGAATATTTACTGGTATGTGATAATTATGTAGAATTCAAATTCCAATTTTCATAAATAAAGGTTCACTGGGACACAGTCTTGCTTATTGGTTTATGCATTATGTGGCTGCTTTTACAACAAAATGGCAACGCTGAGTTGCTACAACAAAGACTCTATTTTCCATACAGTCTGAAATATTTACTATCTGGCCCATTACAGAAACGGTGTGCCGACCTCTGGAGTAGACACATTATAAGCTTCTCATGGACAGCAGTTAAGTCTCCATATTCCTCCAATCCCCTCTTCCCTCTGACAGCACCAAACCTAGTGGGGAAAAGCTGGTTATGGAATAGAGAATTGAGACTCACATACAACTCAGAGTAACTAGAGATCTCTGCTCAATGGTTGTTTGACCTTACACAAGTGATTTAACCTTTCTGAGTCTCAATTTCCCCCTCTGCAAGATAGGAATGAGTGTCTCTACCTCACAGAGTTGTTAGGATTTTTAAATGATTCCATGTAGGTAAAATCTCAAGTGTAATATAATGTCTGGTACATGCTAAGCATCCAATAAATGATAATGCTTTTATGATCACTGCTTTTATTAAGGGAAAAGACATTTTTAGCCCACTCTGCTAAAATAACAAAAGGAAGGAAGAAACACATCTTGCCTCTCTCACCATCCCTCACCTACTCCTTCGAGAGGAGGGATTTATCTAGGAGGTGAAGCCCAGCCCAGCCACCCACATCCCATCTCCTTTTGAGATGTGTTTTCTACAAGACATGCACCTTTTCTGTCACTCCAGAAGCAGCCTGCTGGGGCGCTGGGGGCGGGGAGCCTGTCCTGCACCTGCCTGGCTCTGCCATGTCTGGTTGGGGAACCTCAGTTCAGGGTAGATATGTGAAGAAGCCCATGTGCCCTGCAGGCCTGGTCTGTGTTTCCCAAGTCAACTCCAGTTGCTGTGGAGCTGGTATCTTGATCACTGGCTTTCTGACTAGGGTCTCTGTCTCTCAATTGGTTCAGACCTCAGGAGGGGAAGCGAGGGGTGTCTTGCGCTGCCCTCTAAATCTTTAACAGGGGCGCCATAAATTCTTATTCAATTAAACAATTTTTTTTCTGGACTATGATGCACTTGAGTACAAAGTAAAATAGTTAAGAGCAACCAGAAGAGGGCTGAACAAGTTGGGATCATGACCTTCCCTGCCTCCTAACGTGGTCAATCAGGGTTAATGGGAAGAATTTATGCAAAGTTCTTGGAATGTGATATGAGCTATTATTATTATATGTATTAAAATATCATTCTCTGATCATACAAATTACACATGCTGGACTGTAAGAATAATTGGAGAACGTCGTGCTAAGCACTTTTACATGTAGAAATCATTTACCGAGGCCCTATAGCATAATAGCTAGAGCACAGTTTTGAGATCACCTGGCCCTATCAGGCAAGAGAATGAATATGTAAAGAGAGAACTTAAAACAGCATCTGGTGTGTAGTCCCCAATTTGTTGTTATTGTTTTGTTGTTTTTACTACCATGATTATTACTGAAGGCTCCAGGAGGCCTGTGCTATGAACAGGTATCACTACATATCTTGTACAGGGACAGCATAAGGTTAAGTAACCTGGCTGAGGCCACCGAGAAGGGAGAGCCACAGCTGTAACCTGAGTCTAGGTCTGTTTGACTGCTAAGCTACCTTGTCATCAGGCCACAACCTGGCACTTGCAAACTCCAGTGACTCTGAACTTCCTACCCATCCTTAAACAAGGGAACCAATTCCATGCCCTGTGCATTTGCTCATCTTGTCCTCTCTCCTGAGAAGTCTCTTTTTCCCACCTGACCAGCAAATGTCAGTATTTAAAACCTAGCTCACGCAACACTTCCTCCTGAAGCCCTCTCTGACATCTCCCCATCTCACAACCCCCAATCTGAACAAAGATAATGTCTCTTTCTTTACACATGTTCCTTGGGCATTTGATCTGCCATGTCACTACTGTTACTTGCTCACGCTTCACTAGAATTATTTTGCGGACGTCCATATCCCCTAAGAAATCATGGGCTTCTTGTGGCCTTTCCATTTCTAAATCCCCAGTGTCAAGCACAGTGCTTGGAAAATGTTTGTTAATCAATATTTGCTATGTTAAATATTAATATAAGAAATCAATAACTACATGCACAGTATGGTGACCAGTTCATCCAGCTTGCTTGGAACTTTTCTGGTATTAAAACAGAAAACCCTGTGTCCCAGGAAACTCCTCAGTCCCAGGAAAACTGGGCTGGCTGATCACCTTGATGTATTACACTTATTCAGATATAGACACATGGACGCATACTACAAGAATAGGCCTTAGGCAGAGCTGAGGCCTCGCCCTTCTAGGGAGATGGTACATACTGGAGACTGACTGTCCACCCATCTGGGCAGTGAGCACTCAGGACTATGCTGGGATTGTTAATGTCCTATTAATAGTAATTTCCACCCGGTGGGCAGGCAGGCACTGGCTAGAGTCTCCAGGGCAGCTGGGAAGGGCCAGAAAGGTATAAATCTCCCCAGAGAGGATGACACACATGAGCTGGTGGCTGTTTCTGATGGGATCCCGATGGCACCCACGGCCCAGGGAGGTGGGGTCAGCAGGAATCGGATGAGCAGGGAAGCCTCCCTCTGTGGGCTGCTGTTGTGGGTCAAGCTGTTTGCCAGTTTCCATTCATCATGTCATTAACGCCCGGAAAAGAGCCTTTCACCGGCTCAAGTCTACCCACCATTCTGTTGCTTTTCTCCTGACGACTTCTCAGCTTTGGAATTTTTCCCACGAGGGTTGTCACTTTTGTTTGTGCGCGTTCCATTGACTTGATTCTTAGCGTCTCCAGATGTCTTTTTCTCAGCCTTGCCAGATGTGCCTTCTTCAGCCTGGCTTTTGGCTTCCATTTCCTTCTGCTGCTCCTCCGCGGCCAGGCGAGCCTTTTCCTCTGCTTCCTTTTTGGCCTTCTCCTCTGCATCCACAGCCAGTCAGGAAAGGCGCAGCAAAGAGCAAAAGAGGTCACGCCATTAGGAGAATTACCTCTTTGAATACACTAAAGGGACCGGTTATTGAGTATTTGGGTATACTGTTGGTTAATTCAAGTCAGATTGGCATGTATTAATATATTTAGGAAACCAACAAAATAGGTTCATGATGATGCCATTTCTGAAAACAGTTAAGTTAGAGGAGGAGGCAGGGAGAAAATAAAAATAAGGATAATAATTAATAAACCAACATCACAATTGTATTATTAATATTGTAATTATCAATAGCTTCCATTGCATGTGTCCTCTGTGCCAGGTATTATGCTAAGTGCTTTTCAAGGACTATTTCTTTTCATCCTCAGAACAATCTTCAAGCAGCTACTATTACTGTGACCCTATTTGACAAATGTGAAAATCAAGGCTCAGAGACATTACAAAAACTTTCCCACAGCCACAGTAGAAATTGGAGTTTCATGTAGGTTTGCTTAAGAGTTTAACCATACATAACTGATTACCAAAAAGAAGTCAGGAAAAATAACCACCACTAGAAAAATCCACGTTCAGGACACTGTGAATCTAAAGGTAGGAAGAGGATAATTAAGCCATATGAGAAAAACATGGTCCTCAAATTGTGCACAAGATGAGAGGTGGCCTTTAGTTTGGTCAAGTGCCTGGTCTGTGTCCTCCCTTTTGATGAGATGTCAGCATTATTTCCAATTTGACAGATTATAAAAGTGCCTGGCTCTGAGCTTAATCAAAAACACAGCATAATTGCACAGGTCAAGTGTTTATGAAAAGACTGGTTAATTCATCCGACTCATATTTATTGAGCAGCTATAGTGTCGAGCACTGATGCAGGTACTGGGAATACAGCAGCAATCAAGACAAACATATGGAAAAGACCACAATTAGGTAAACAAATGAGTAAGATAACCTCAGATTGTGAAAAGCGCTTTGCAAAAACTTAAGCAGAGTAATATGATAGAACATAGGGAAGGGAGGTAGCAATAGAGAAGAAAGCGGAGAAGGCTTCCTCGAGAAGGTGATATTTGACCAGGTCCTCAACAATGAAGAACTGGCCGTGTAATAATCGGAAGAAACAGCATTTCAGGCAGAGGAACCAGAAAATGCAAAGACCAAGAGGCAGGAATGAGCTTGGTGTATTTAAAGGACAATAAGTTAGCCAGTGTGGCTAAAGAAAATTTGGCAAGGGATTAGTACCAGATGCTGTCTTTGAATGACCAAGAAAAAAGGTGGGTTCAGATCCTTCAGGGCCTTGGAGGTAACAAGGTAGAGCTGGGTTGTAAAGAGTAACCCTGATAGAAGGCACCCAACAGAGACCAGAGCTGCTTACGTTCTAGAGACTCACCCCACCTAGCTTTCAATTCACTCAAAAGGCCTTCCAGCCTGTGCCATCAACCTCCACTGGGAAAAGCATTCTTGCATTTTTCTCTAAATGTGTTAAACATGTCTGTCTTAGTCAGTACTGTGTTGCTTTAAAGGAAATACCTGAGACTGGGTAATTTATGAAGAGAAGAGGTTTATTTGGCTCACAGTTCTATATATAAGAAGCATGGCACCAGCATCTGCTTCTGCGGAGGGCCTCAGTTCGCCACTTCTCATGACAGGCGGTGAAGGGGGAGCAAGCGTGTCATATGGTGAGAGTGGGGAGCAAGAGAGATAGGAGAGGGTGCCCACGCTCTTTTAAAAACCAGCTCTTGCATGAACTAATAGAGTGGGAATTCACTCATTACTATGGGGAAGACACCAAGCCATCATGAGGGATCTGTCCCCATGACCCAAACGCCTCCCACTTGGCCCCACTTCCAACATTAGAGATCAAATTTCAACACGAGATTTGGAGGGGACAAACATCCAAACTACATCAATGTCCCACACCTTAGCATCAGGGGTCCACTTTATTTCCCTTGTCCTGGTCCTGAGAAAAAGCCAGCTGTCATAGATAATGTGTTTACTTGTAATCTAATGGACACCAGAGTGTTTATGCACCTGATCACATTTCCTTTCGTTTTAGCTGCTAAAGAGCTCAAAGGCCAAATTTGGTCCAGGTTCCCATGTTCACGGGGCTTTACGTCATGTATTTTGTAGATATCTCTGATGTCTGGCTTTATTCTACTTTTCCTGCCCTCACATTTGCTTACCCAAGGTGTCTTCCTTAATATATTATGAAGTTTTCATCCATCCTTTCATTCACTGATCCATCCATCCATCCATCCAAACCAAATGCCCTGGCCTCACTCCAGACAAATCAAATAAGATTCTGGAGGGAGAAGGGCAAGAATAGGATGTTTTAAATGTTTTCCAGATGATTCTAACATGCATTCAGGGTGGAGAATGACTGATTTAAATTTTAAATGTTTCTATTCAGTATTTCATGACACTCTACTTCCAAACAGGATATATTTATAATTTACATTGGAAAAGTAAGGAAAGGTTTCTTTACAAATGACATAATTATGTGCATGTTTAGTGTAACATGACTTCTACAGAAAGGGACAACCAAAGAAAGAATGCTTTGCAGAAGATGATGAGACAGCATCTTTAGCAGGGTTCAGGGCCACACTCAGAAGGCCCCCTAGAATGTTCACTCAGGCTTTCTCTC
The DNA here is from genome assembly GCF_000956105.1 of Propithecus coquereli. Lineage (NCBI taxonomy): Eukaryota > Metazoa > Chordata > Mammalia > Primates > Indriidae > Propithecus > Propithecus coquereli. The sequence continues at coordinate 6,267,009 of NW_012137636.1, read as the reverse complement.
ATCCTTCCTCAGTGCCCTGGGGACAGGGTTCAAACGTGATCTCCACCACCGAATTCCCAGTGTGTGGCACAGTGCCTGGAAGATAGCATACACTCATGAAATATTTGTTGACTAAATGAAATGTACCCCATGAGTGTGATTTCCCCTATCTGCCAGTGTAACCTTATTGTACATATTCCATCTTCAGCAACCTGGGCTGGCATAATATAAAATGTATACAAACTCTCAAGTCTTATTCTGAAAGAGTTAGCCATTTGACAAATGTCAGTTTCCTAGTTTCCTTAACTGCTAATGTAGGTGAGTAAAAAGATGACTGTTCTTACTACAGAGAGGGAAACTGAGGCAAGGCGGAGGAGAATTCATTCATGCTCAGAATCTGGTATTTACAGAGGCTTATAATTCAAAAAAACATAAAGGCAATTTTTGGTTAAATAAAAACAGGATGTATAAAAGAGACCATAAGCAAAGTTAAAGGCATATGACAAACTGGAGTCGGGTAGAAATTGCAAGATATTTTGACAACCGTGAAGAATTATCACTTCCATTTATAAAGAATTATTATGAATAAGAATGTAAACAATCTAATGGGAAAAATGAAAGGGGAGTAGAGAAATAGACACTCTGCTATACTTCTAACTGGGAGAGAAAATTGGTAAAAGAAAAGTCTCGAGAGAAATTTGAAAATACATATCCAGGGCTTTAAAATTTTCATCTGCTTTGACAGAGGAATGCCACATCTAGGAATTTATCCTAGATAAATAATCAGAAGTAGGCTCAAAGACTTTTGAACTTGCATGTTGATAACATTATATGAAACAATGAAGAGCTGGAAACCTAAACGCTCAGTTACAGAGGAAGGTTCAACTACGGTATTCCATACAACGTGGCCATTAAATCAGAATATTCAGTATCAGGATAAAATACTCAAGACAGAAGCGGAAAAGCAGAATACAAGACAATATTATATTATGATCCTAATTTATGGGGAAAATTTTTACTTATACATAGGCAGAGTAAAGCAAATTAAAAAGAATTACATCAAATTTTAACAATAGTTATATATGGCTGGAGAGGTCATGCATAGTTTTTATTTTCTTTTGCATATATATTTTTTATATTTCTGCATTTGTAATCTAAACACATTATTGTCATACCAGAAAGTAAATGTTAAAAAATTATTAAATGCTGAATGGAAATTAATCAATCTTGATCAGACTTGCAAATTGTTATACTCAAGCATAATTGGTTGGGAATAATGATTTCTAGCTCTAAGAGCTACAGACAAAGTCTAATTTAATCTTTCTTAATAACTATGGATTCTGGCCTACCTAGCTTTGTAAGTCAGGTTGGATAAGAAAACCAAGATCCATTTTTGATCAGTTTAATAACAACACATGTTCAAGTGCCCCATGCCCCATGGAAGAAAGGCTTTCTTGAAATCAGGGTACTCTGGAAAAAAAGAGCAATGAGCAAAATAGCCTGGGAGAATCCAGTGCAGACCAATAGAAAACAGATATAGACTGGATTTCTTATTAGCAACAGGCAACCAGTCAACAGCATCACTGGGAGACTGAGAATGTTATAGGAGATTAGGTATAGGTTGGTATTTTTACCACCAGCTTCTTAACTTTGCATGCAAACTTCTAATCTTCTTTTCCAATTTGCATAAATAACAGCTACCACTTATTAGGCTCTAGCCATGTGCAGGCTCTGTTCTCAGTGCTTTATATATATAATTTCTGTTATTCGCATCAACTCTGTGATATGCATCACCATCTCCAAAATGGAGTCTCAAAGAACCTATCTGAATTTGCCAAAGAACACCTTGCAAGTCAGGATTCAATTCTCCCTTTCCCCCACTAACTGAAATGTGCATTTATAACCAAATTATCTTCCCCAAAATATCCATAACCCAGGTGATGCACCTTTGTCCACCCCTTTTCTCCTTCTTTCCATTTCTAAATGCAACACCTCCTTCAGGTCTTCACCCCAGGCATCCTTCTGTACAATGCCTTCCCACGCACCCCAAGCACTGTTAGAGACAACTCCTTCTATGCTTCCAAAATAGCTTAAGCACACAGTATCTCTATCTGTATACCTAATACATTTAAAAATTATTAGCTGTTTATTTACCTATCCTTTTTTTAAGGGCCAGTTTTGCCCTAGAAAATAAATCATCTAATGTTTCCCCCAGTGATTAGTTTCAGAAGGTAATTTTAGTAACCCAGATAATTGCAAACAAATTATTTTGAAGTACCTCTTTAAATTGCATGTTGTCAGGAATTGGATTTTCAAGTGTAATGAGCATAATTGATTACAAGGGAGTGCTTCTTTTGAGATGATGCAGTAGCTGCCATCGCTGCTTGCAACGCCTGCCAATGGGGAGGATTTAAATGTTTAAAGCATTTGAATGGACTGGGAGAGGGTATACTTAGAATACGGAAGAGGCGTTGGCTCCCTCCATAGCTCAGGGTGCAACATCTGTCCTGAAAGGATAAGGGTCTGATTATGCCCAAAGCACCATAAATATAAATCCTTTGCCTCACCTGAAATGAGCAGCCACAGGGACAGGATTCTGTGAGCAAGTCACAGTGGCTGGCCTTTGAATAACTACAACAGTGAGGATGCTTCTCTCCTACACCCCAATGTATGGGAACCAAGACCACCAGAATATGCTCTTCCCTAGTGTACCTTCCCTTCTTCTCACCTGGTGTGCTGACACTGGGAGGATAAAGCTGTGGGAGGTTATGTTTTGGTAGAAAACCCTTTTTGCCTGTTGTGAGGGTCTAGGGCTCAGGCTGGTAGGTGCTGGTGACAAGTACAAGGCCTTGACTGAACTCCCATTCTTCCTCTGAATAAAATGCAATAGAAATGTCCCCTCTCCTCCCCTGCAACAAGACTGTGAGGATGAGGATGTCTGTTATTCATCTCTGTACCCTTGGCACTGGGCACAGCCTGGCACACAGAAGGCACATGATAGATGCTGGCAACCTCAAACTCCTGGGCTCAGCTGGAGACCAGCCTGAGCAAGAATGAGATCCTGTCTCTACTGAACTGACTATTGTTGAAGGCTCACCTCTGCAAAGCCCACTGGGATTAGTCTCCTCACTGAGCCCCTAGACCCACCCCTGTTTATGTCCCTCCCTGGAATCAGGTGTCACAGCTTTAGACCCCTTATTTCAGGGTTGTGCTACCTGTGCACATAGTGCATCTGTACCTAGACCACAGTATCATCATGTATTATGTGTTTAATAAGCACAAATGCATGTATGAACAAATGAATCTAAGCTTCCACGAAACACACAGGTGTCCATCTTTTTCTGTTCATAGTACCAAAAAGGCTACAACTTTTCTGGTCTGAGTTTTGATGATGTTTGCTCCAGGGAATTTCTGTTTACTGACAAGTTACTATCATCTCAGAAGAACAGTTCTATAGTCTGAGCAATGAGTGAAGGAAGGCTGGGTGCTCAAACCTATAATCCTAGCACTCTGGGAGGCCGAGGCAGGAGAATCACTTGAGGTCAGGAGTTCAAGACCAGCCTCAGCAAGAGTGAGACCCCATCTCTAAAAAAATAGAAAAAAATAGCCCGGCGTGGTGATGGGCACCTATAGTTCCAGCTACTTGAGAGGCTGAGGCAGGAGGATCGCTTGAGCCCAGGAGTTTGAGGTTGCTGTGAACTAGGCTAATTTCACAGCACTCTAGCCTGGATGACAGAGTGAGACTCTGTCTCAAAAAAAAAAAAAAAAAAAAAAAAAAAAGTGAAGGAATACTGTGAATATATAAGGAAGATAAAAATGCATGTAAGAAAATTAAATCTCCTTATATCCCAACATAATGGCCAAGGCAAGGTGGCTATTGGCTGGGCTTTACTTAAGTAAAAAAAGAAATAAAGGCCTCATAGTTGTGTGATGTGACATAAAATGAGAATGACAAGATGGTCCAGCAGAAACCAAGAAAGTAACACCCATCGCCTGTCCAGTCTTCATACCAGAAAAAGGAGTTTAATCACAGGCACAAAGCGCATGATGTCAGGAGGCTTGGAGGTCAGCCACATTTTATCATGCATTGAGTGTTAAATATAATGAAGATCAAAAGATGGGAGATCCTAGTATTTGAATCTGTATACTGAGAGATTGTGTTTAATTTGCAACACCCATAAAGCAGGGAAGGCAATCCCTTGTTTTTTGAGTGGGTGCTGGATTGGTTTGGGCAGGTCTCCTGGAAGATGTTACCTTTGGGCACCTTGGCCCTCCATCTCTCCCGATTGATGTGCACCACCTCTGTCCAAGTGGCTTTAAAGCTGTTATAGTCAACTGGGATGACGGAATTGTTGATTGGGGCACTTCCCTCTGACCCAGAGCTCTTGACACCTGAGCGCTTCGCATCTGATGAGCTGATGCTGTTCAAGCTGGAGGACAGAAAATCATACCAAAGAGGACAGTTAGTGTTGAAAATGTCTGCCAAGCAGCAAGCCCAGGAGAGAAGTGGTTAGCGCGCATTGAGTTACTACTGTGAAATTATCCTATTTTCTGTATATAACAGGTGGGGAATTCTGTATTTTCAGCTGGAAAGTATCAACATTGCAGCCTTTAGAATCTCAGTATTCCTCATATATCTTCTGTGCTAATTGGCTGCTTCTTTTTTCTAATAACCAGAATCCCCTCATGCAAATTTTCTCTGTTCTAGTCTCTGAAATTGACAAATTTGAACTTGAATTTCTATTTGATTCCACAGTTCACCCACCTGCTTCGACACTGACCACTTTCCCAAGTTACCCAGCAACTTGATCCTCTTTCTCTCCAGCCCTACCCATCCGCTGCACTCAGGGTCCCTCTGACCCCAGGCACCTCAGGCCCAGGACAAGCGATGATCTCTTTATGTTGCTGGGAGAAGATGGAGAGGCACAGACAGCATGGAGACTGTGGGAGACTGGGTCATGCAAAAGACCTAACTTTATGTGAATATTTTATGCTTCAAGCCATGGATGCCTGAAAATATCATCCTTCTGGAAAAATTTAAAGAAGTTAACTCCTGCTCCCAAGTTGTTAAAGCAGTGACCGGCATGAATGTAACTTCACTAAATGACAATTTAGGCTGACTAGACAAGCAGGGCATGTTTCAACTAGTGCACCTGAAGAGCTGTGGGGCCATGGGGACTCGGGTAGGGGTCAATCCACCTGGGCATCCCAGGGGGCCCACGGTCCTAATTCTTCCCTTGCCTTTACTCCTGTTCCTGCTCTTTGCTTCTCTTTGTCCTATTCATTCCATTTCTCTTCTTTCTCCTATATGACAAAGCCCAAGGTGTGGCATGGACAAGGAGGAGAGGAAGGTGGGTAGTAATAATGGTAGTATTATGACTAATTAAGACTAAGTGTTAGCTTTAGCTGGCACTTCCTTGCGCTAGACCCTGTTCTGTGCAGTGTACATGTATTGAATAATTTATTTACCTTTCCCAGCAACCCATGAGTGTTATAATCCATATTTTCTCAGATGAGGGAAGCAAGACAACTTGCCTGAGATTGCACGGCTAACAGTGACAGGGTCGGGATTTTTAACCCTGGCAATCTGACTTCAGAGCCTGTGTTCTTGGACTACTAATCTGTCCTTGATATAGTGATGTGGTGGCAGAAAGTGGTTTCAAACTTTCAGCTTTTTCTCTCTACTTCATTCTCTTCAAAAACCTAGAAACCGAAAGTCAGTTTCGTTTCTTGCAAGAACCCTGATCAGTGGTCCTGTCTTTTTGGAGTATTAGAAGCAAGGACTATCTGGGCACAGCAGGTAAAAGTGCAGTGACAGTGCTGCCACAGGCAAAGGCCAGGGGAGAATGGGGCGTGGGGGAGGCTGGCTCCAGGTACTTGCCGGTCAGGGTTTGGTCACCCCCTCACAGGTCAGCTGGAGAGTACAGATAGTACAATTCCATCTCCTCTGGGAGAAGGCAAGGGGCAGGCTCTATGAGGAGGCGGCAAGGCAAACATCATTATGAAATACCCCCATCTCCCACAAAAGAACTCCATCCTCACGGACAGGCCCACCTCACCCCCAGCCCTCAAGCTTCTCCACTGACCTCAAACGCCTCTGTCCTGTCCCGCCAGTTTGGGAGGTTTCATCGATTAACGGACTCACGATCTTTTCGGTCATGTCCGTGAGCACAGTGAAGGTAGGTTCCACAATGAAATCAATAAAACCTAAAAAGAAACAGCAATGTTTCAGAGGAATGACGCATTAACTTGGGCATTTCCTTTCTTCTAAAATTCATCTACATAGAAGGCTCCAGATCAGTTTAGGAGAGAATGAGTTGGTCTTACTCATTTAATATATTCCTTGATTTGAGTATTATGAGTCAGTTTCATTTCTCCTACATAACTTCCTATGACTGTTCAGCTGATAGCTCAATAAAGTACTTCAAAAATACATAGGAGTGCATAAATGACTGAGATTGAATAATACCACCTGCCTGTCTTCAAGGAATTTCTAGGAGAGATTAAATGAGCACACGAATGACCCCTGAGATATATGGAAGGCCAGAGGAGAAGCCCATATGAAGGTCCCTGGGAAGGGAGGGGAGAGAGGATATTTCTCCTCCACTGAGAGGTCTGTGAGCAACTTCGGGAGACTGTGATGTCTGAGTTGAGCCCTCAAGAATGAATGAGAGACTGTGGCTGTTCACTGTGGGTGGTGGGGCTGGAGTCAGACAGCAATGGGAGAGTGCAGGAGGTGTCTGAGGAATGACTGGGGTGGGTGTAGGGATCCTTTTGGAGTTGGGGAAGGAAAGCTTGGGAAAAGGTCACCAACAGCTCAGAGAGGGAGGTGCCTAATTACCAGGCTAAGGAGTTAGGACTCAGATGGGCACTAGCAGCCCCTGGAGATGTCTGGGCAGCATTGTCATAAGATTTCTAAAATGTTCTTGGGAACATTAATCTGGCAAGATGGATGGGAAGGGAGAGAGCATGAGGGGATAAGGATGGGGAAGTCATTCTAAAAGCTATTGCAATTGCTCCAACAAAAGGTAAGGAAGGTGGGGACCGGTCCCACCGTAAGGTGGCAATGCAAAGGAGGCTCAGATCCCACACAGCAGGAGGTAGCACTGCCTCTTGGTGGGGTCAGCCAGAGAGGCCAGCAGCAAAGCAGGGGAACAGAACGTGGCTGGGGATAGGGGATGGGCTCAGCTGCAGATCTGCTGACTTTGAGGCACAGGGGACACATCCGGATGGGAGAGGACAAACAGAGTAGGATAAAACAGGGTTGGAAACTGGAAGAAGGGTCAGACCTACAACTATACTTTGTGAGATCGCCACACTGGGGAGATAGATGGAGTTGAGCTAGAGTGATTATCCCAACAGCTCAAAGACACCCAAGTGTTCTATGACACATCAGGTGAAAAATATGAGCTGGAGCTAATGGGGATAGGGTAATTCATTACGCAGCCACACGAAAGCTGGAAGGAGCTAAATACCAACCAAAGGAAATGCTGCCTACCCACCTCTTAAGGGGCTGTTTGGAAATGTACGAATGCATATTTGGTTTTCACAATGACTGAGGTGGGGTTGATACTGGTATTTAATGCTCAGCAGTGAAAGATGCTAAAAGTGCTACAATGTAATTGACAAAACAAGAATTGTCCCAACCAAATACCAATGATATCCTGATAAAGAAACACACTGGTAGCCCCAAGTTTGTATTACACTTAATTGCAGTATAATTTTAAGCCAAAACTGAAGTGTTTGATGATATCATTTTCACCTTTTTTTCCTCCCAAAGTCAACTCAACCAGAACTAATTCATCAGCTCCCCTCTCACCTTTGTAAATGGATTATGGTCCAATCACTTAATCTCAACTGCTCCCTTTATTTTAGTTCTGCCTCTAGCCAAATCCTCAGCCCTTTCAGTGCCACCTCTCTTCTGGACAGTCTCTGTTGCTGCCTTAGTTCTGACGTTCACCTTCCCTTCCCTGTAATCCTGCAGTGGGCACCCAACTGATTTCCTTGCCTCTAATCTTACTGAAAACCCTCCAATTAATCCTCCATGCTACTGGCAGAGATATCTTCCCAAAGAGGGCTTGGCAAACTTTATCTGTAAAGGACCACATAGTTATTTTAGACTTTGCAGGCCATATCATCTCTATCAAAAATACTTAACTCTGCCACAGTAGTACAAAAGCATCCATAGACAATATGCAAATGAACAGGCTTAGCTGTGTTGTAATAAAACTTTATTTACAAGAACAGGTGGTGGGCCAGATTAAGCCCACAGGCTAAAACAAGAATTCATATATTTTTAACCTCACTTAAAATTCTTTAGATATGCCCTCATTTCCTACAGGAAAGTATAAACACATGCTATTCTTAACACAATATAAAATCTGGGCCTGATATGTCCCTCACTGCATCCTACTTCCTACCCACTGCTCTTGCCATATGGAACTGTTTAGAATTTGCTGACCATACTAGGCAGTTTTTAAGTTTCCCTCTTTTGTATATGCTACATACCCTGCCTGGAATGCCCTTCCACCCATCCCTAAGTCACCTCTAATACATATCACCATTTACCGCCCTAGACAACGCCTATTCACTTCTTAGGACTCAACTCAAACATTGCCCCTCAATAAATCTAATATTAATAGTTCACACACTTTGTTTTGTACTCGATTGTATTATGTACAAAATTTTACTTTAGCATTGTAAGATTCTAATGGATTTTTGTTTTTATAACATTTTTCCCAGCACCCAATACTGGTTTTAATGTCTTTGAGAGCAGATACCATGTATAATTTGTCTTTGTTTTTATAACATCTGTTATAGTGCCAGCAGTGCCCAATAGCCAACAGGGATTCAATATATATTATGGAAAAAAAAAAAAAAAAAAGAATAAGCACTCCAAACACAAATAGAAAAATCAATAAATCCTTATTGAATTTCTTTTTTGAATGATTTCAGACTCTTCAAAGGTGGAGATTACTGATAATATTTAATTTATATAGGGCACTTGGACCCTCTCCCATAGCTGAGGATTTTGTAATGCATATACTATGGTTATTAGCAGTGTGAAAGTTATCCTTACCCCCCCAAAGAGTGCTTTTCATAAAAAAGAAAGGAAGGGAGAATGGGAAGAAGGGAGAGAGGAAAGAAACGAGGAAGGACAAATCAAGGAAGGAAGGAAGGAAACATTTTAAAAGAGTCGTTCCTAGAAGTAGGGTGATCCAGGAAACAGGGCTATCCTGAAAAGAGGGCCAGAAGCATTCATCAGGAGAAACGCAATAGCAACTTCTGGTATTGCATACAGAAGGGAGAGGATGAGGTAGAATGGGCAAATGATACTTGTCATTTCCTTGGAAAGTCAAGGCCTGTTTTTCTCTAACAGGGAAGGACAGAGGCACCAAAAGTGTCACTATCTAATTCTCCATGAATGAGCCACGTTTCAGGGAGAAGAATGAAGAGCGTGGCTCCCTCGACCTACTTAGGCAAAGCCATGAGCACAGCGTGACAGACCGGAGCCAGTTTCTCAGCCAAAGAATCGCTGAGAGCATCTGAGCTTACTTCCACGGGCGTCCCACTCTGCTGCTTCCTTCCACCCACAGGCTGGCAAGCACGTACCTACTTGTGACTGAGCAACCATAGTCGACTTGCGGTCACACAGAGGAGAAAAAGGCAGCCCCAGCTCCGCTTCTCTGTCACCCTAGAAAAATAGGACGCCACAGTAAAGGAACACAGTAAAGGAACAGTAGGCTGAGCTGCCCAGATTTTATTTAACAACTTCAGCTGCCACGAAGGCCACTGGTCTTTATTTTAATTATTACAATTACATTATGGAATAAGTCCCTATGGAGACTGTTCCTCTGCATAAAAGACACCAAGAGGCTGAAGCCCTCCAGGGTCCAATTGTTTCATCCAACTGCAAAGCTCATGCTGTTGTAAAGAAAGCCTCGTTAGGCAGCAATAGGTCCCCCACAGAAAATAAGGCAACAAGCAATGTGTCTTGTGGACTGGAGCCAACACTGTGGTCAGAATTCATCTGTTTTCTCAAGTCATCCTGTGTCAACCTGTGGCCTTTCTCTAGGCAGTGACCCCCTCCCAGCTGTGGGCAGTGTCCAGAACTAAAATTCAAACTGAACTGATTCAGATTTATTCTAGTGCTAAAGCCACACACAACTGGAGTAAGTGCTTCTGGGTTCTTAACCTCAGGGGTCAGTCCATAATGAAAAGTGGGCCCAAAAGAACAAGAGTAAATAACTGCTTGCTGTGTTGATCAAGTCAGACAACAATAAAACATGGTCATCTAACCAATGTATTCTCAATCTCACCAAAAAGCATCACTATAATAAGCAAGTGCTACGGAAAATCTAAATAACGATAGAGATGATTCTTAAAAACTTGAACCAGGAGCTTAATACTTCAGTCCTACACCTAGAGGAAAAAGAAAAATCTGTCACCCTCCCTGTAGTAGTGAGGCTGTGCTCATTCATGTCCCTGGTCCAGGATTCCGGCTACTGACTCGTGCTTGAACCCTGCCTTTCTCCTACTGGATGTGTGACTGATTATAGGAAGGTTATTTTCCTTCCTTATATTTCAGTTTTATCACTTGTCAAATGCAGGGATAATAACCCCTACTTCGAAGGGTTATAATGAGGATGAAATGAGAAAAATGTATGTGAATAAATAAAAAGAACTATTAAAGGAACTATTATTGTTTCCCAATAAGTGGCTCTAATATTTAAGGCCAAGATTTGAGAAACATTTAGTGAGTTTGTTACATCTAACACAATCTGATTGTAATGAATATCACTCACAAATTAATAGTAAATAAAAAGGTAATAACAGCCTGCAAACAGGCCTCTTTCAAAAATGGAATGCTTTTTCTTTCTAAGGTATGCTTGCTACCAAAGAGAAAGGATGCTAGCTCGTACGCATGCTTAACGTCAACTGAAAGGACGGAAAAGGAATGGGCGTCTGAGGAAGCTGAGCAGTGGGGTCACAATGAGAGCTGGGGACATCCAAGTGTCTCAGGAACAGGCTTCAAGTGGCTCAGTTCCTTCTGCACCCTTTTCCTGTAGCGAGACCTCACGGTACATAATGGCTTCTCCGTTCCCAGTATGCCCTGCTGAGGACAGCTCTGTCTCTCAAGTGGCGTGACAAAATGATTTCCTCCTGAGTGATTTCTACTCGGGCAGTATGAAGATAAGGAAGCATATTTATAACATAAGTTCTAGTGGTGTAGGTGACTTAGTTGGAAAGTCCAGCTAAAACAAATATTAAATAAAACCCTTTTTTATTCCCCATGTAGCAAGGATACAAGTTGTTTTCTTGGTACATTTTAATGGGGTGGGGTGTGTGTGAACACTCTCCACTTGGCTATTAAGGTGTAAACATTAATTTGGATTTCATTACTGAAAAATTGCCTGATATTAAACAACTTCTAATTCCATGAACTTGCCCATACTCAAATCTGCATATGATTTATATCTTTTATATATAATTGAGCTGAGTAGAATCAGTTATTAAAAGCCTATTTTAAAACAGGGGTCATTGAATTACCTTTGGAGAACAGATACACTTATGAATCGGAAAAAAATGTGCTGAAAGCAATGTAGAGGAATGGACTTCTACTGGAGAATCCAACGTGACTGATGACTCTGTATCGTGTGACTCTGTATAGCTACTGACCCTTGTGGAATTATTTATATACTTTCCTCTTCATTGAAGAGGTCAATATTTTCATCAAAGGGCAAAAGTATCAGTTGTCACAAAGAATTTTTTTTAATTAACTCATTTTTTTTCTTCCAGGGCAGCTTAGAAAAATAACTATCATTTATTCCTATGGTAGAGGTTAAGATAACTCCAACCGATAAAGTCACATAGTCAGTATGTAAAAGGAAGTTCATGAATATCTATTGAATGAATGAAAAGACTAATTGGGTTAGAAGCACTCAAATTCCTTTGGCCACTGGGACATTTATGACAGACAAGCTAGAGAGAGCAATGAGTCAGGTAGCTGTTACCAAACCTCCATCCTTCTCCTCTTCCATTTCCTGTCCACACAGCTAGATTACGTTGTTTAGAATCACTGTCAGTTAGTGCTGGGTAATAGAACAAGAGCAGACAGGATGCGTTTCCAGCAGAGTTCAGGCCTGGAAAATCTCCCACACTTGCTCTTCTATGCTCTTCCCCCTTGTGCTGGCTTGCTTGATGTGGACAAGCACCTGGGAGGCCAGGTAGATGACAAAGTCTGGTCTAAAGTCACTGCTCATTGGGGAACCACCGGCTGATCAAGGAACACTTGTCCTGTAATTTAAAAAAGTGGGTGATAACTTCCATTTATGTGTGCTGTTGCACATGTCGGGGTTTGTTCATTACAGCAGCTATATGTGAGCAACAAACCAGTCAAAAGAAACACAGGTCTTGTCTACATTGGAAATTCACAGGGAAGATGACGCCTGTCAATGCCAGAACTTCCAAAGACATTTAGGTAATATCTCAAGTGAGTCTTTTTAGGTGGAGTGAAGAGAAAGGAGATGTTTGGAGAGGCAACAGGAGGATCAAGCTGAACAAAACACAGCAATGTACACTATTCTGTCTCAGGGGAAGAAGGCACAAACATAAGGTATGAGAAAAGCATTATGATTTTTGATTTAAGATAGTTTAATGAAGTTTTAGCCCTTTCCTCTCTCAGAAATTATCACCTCAAAAATAAGGAGAATGAGGAACAGAAATGCAAACATAAATACTAGGAAAAATCTGTAATCTCAAATCAAAGCTACATGAGGAAGGGCTGCCAAATGCTGTGAATATCAGACAGGGGTGAGGCAAGATGCCAAGAGGCTGGGTGGAGAACAGAGGTTGAATTGCAAGGAGCCCTGCAACTGCTGCCCACTATAGTAATGGAAAAAGTCTAACGCGCACACACACGCACACACACACACACATCACTTCACAGGAGCCTCATAATAAACCAAGGACAATACCAGATAGCTTACAACACTACTACTCTGATTTCTCCCTGGTACAAACCTTCAAACAGTTGGTCCAAAAAGAATGCATTTTGCTCAAAGATGGTAAATAATAACAATAAAGTGAAGAAGAAGAAGAGGGGAGGAGAAGGAGGATGGGGAATGAAGAGAAGGAGAAGGAGAAAACGGAGGGAAGAAGAAGAGGTAGGGAAAGAGAGAAAGAAGAAAAAGAAGAGGACGAGGAAGTACCAGCAGCAGCAGCAGAAATAGCAAAAACAAAACAAAACCAAACTCAAACAAACAACAGATGGGGAACATTCATCAGAAAAATGATGCCACTAAGTGATGACCAAACATATTGCTACTAACAGAAAGAAGCTCCTGAAATGATCAAGAATGAGGGCTCAAGGCAGCAAGAGCTAGCAGAGCACAGGAAAGATATGGACAAGAAAACCAGAACCTCATTGTGGTTTTGATTTGCATTTCCCTGATGATTAGAGATGTTGGGCATTTTTTCATATGTTTTTTGGCCATTATTCTGTCTTCTTTTGAAAAGTTTCTGTGTAGGGTTGTTTGATTTTTTCTTGTTGATTTTCCCGAGTTCTAAGTAGATTCTAGTTATCAACCTTTTATCGGATTTGTAGCATGCAAAAATTTTCTCCCATTCTGTAGGTTGTCTGTTTACTCTTCTGACAGTTTCTTTGGCTGTGCAGAAGCTTTTTAATTTGATCAGGTCCCATTTATTTATTTTGGTTGTTGCTGTGATTGCCTTTGGGGTCTTCTTCATAAATTCTTCGCCTAGGCCAATGTCTAGAAGACTACTTCCAACATTTTCCTCTAGAATTCTAATAGTTTCACTCCTTAGGTTTAAATCTGTTACCCAGCGTGAGTTGATTTTTGTGAGAGGTTAAAGGTGTGGATCCTGATTCAGTCTTCTACATGTGGCTATCACTTATTTCCAGTGAGACTGGCCTTTATCAAAAAGTCCCAAAACAATAAATGTTGGCGTGGATGCAGAGAGATAGGAACACTCATACACTGTTGGTGGGACTGCAAACTAGTGCAACCTCTGTGGAAAGCAATATGGAGATACCTTAAAGAGATACAAGTAGAATTACCATTTGATCCAGCAATCCCATTACTGGGCATCTACCCAAAAGAACAAATGATACTCTATAAAAAAGACACCTGCACCCAAATGTTTATAGCAGCACAATTCACAATTGCAAAGATGTGGAAACAACCCAAGTGTCCATCAATACATGAGTGGATTAATAAAATGTGGTATATGTATACCATGGAGTACTATTCAGCTTTAAGAAACAATGATGATCTAGCACCTCTTGTATTCTTCTGGATAGAGCTGGAACGCATTCTGCTAAGTGAAGTATCCCAAGAATGGAAAAACAAGCACCAAATGTACTCACCATCAAATTGGTATTAACTGATCAACACATAAGTGCATGTATAAGAATAACATCTACTGGATGTCAGGCAGAGGGGAGGAGGGGACAGGTATATGCATACACAAAGAGTGCAATGAGCACCATCTGAGAGATGGACACACTTGAAACTCAGACTTGGGGGAGGAGGGGGGGCAAGGGCAACATACGTAACCTAAACATCTGTACCCGCATAATATGCTGAAATAAAGAAAAAAAAAACCAGAACCATATAACTGATGAAGATGACGCTAGAAGCAGCACACGGGAGAACTGTCCTTCGTGAAAACACATTAAGGGACATGGATAGTAGGAATGAAGAAAGCAGGTCAAACAGAGGGATAAAGAAAATGTTAAAGAAATACAACAGACATGGAAAAGAAAGAAAACAGAGGCGACAGATGAATAATTGTTTTCCCTAAATAAGATAACTAAATGAATGGAAGACATCAAAAGATTTAATCAATGTAACTTGAAACTATAGAGGAAAAGACCACCCACGTCCCAAGAAAAGCCAATGCAGAACAATCATTGAAACACATCCTAGAAATATCACCAGGCTTTAAAGGAAAAGAAATAATCCATAGGTTGTACATGTTTGAAATTTTCCATAATAAAAAGTTTTTTTATATAAAAGAAATAATCCTTAAGGCACAAATACAAAAAGATTTATCATCTATATGTGGAAATAGTTCCAGCATGGCTTCAACCTCTCCAGGGCAACATTCAAGGGTGGAAGACACTTGGGTGACATCTGCAAAAGATCTCAAGGAAAGAAAGCTTGATCCAAAAATGTCATACCCAAGCAAACGTGACCCAAGTACAACAGCAGTAGAAAAACTTGCAAGCATACAGTAATGTGGTTTCCATGAGTGCTTCTAGAAGAAATCATTTGAGGAACAACTTTGGCCAACCAGAAGATGAATAGATCAACCATGGCCAAAGTGTCAACACTGAGTGGACCTAGACAAGAAGAACAACTGGAGAATTACGTTTTGCCAGACTTACTTATTTTCTACCTTTCTGAGTCACATTGTTTTGGGTTGTGTTTTTTGTAAACAGCATATAGTACATGAAATAGAATACTCATTTTAAAAATCAGGACAACTTAGAAATCTTATAACTGACAAATAGTAACAAGGAATGAGTTACATTATGAAAGGAAAGAGGGAAAGATGTTGAGAGGCAATAAATAAACATTGGCTTCCTTATCTTTTAGAGATGGGGTAAAATATGTCATTTAAATTTGATATATAAAGTAATAGAGCTATATTTAAATAATAAAGGTACACACTAGAAGAACTAAGCAAGTTAATAAAACCACATAAATCAGGTGTTGGGGAGAGGTAGGAGGAAGTAGAAGTTTACTAATTTTTATAGCAAAGAAGTAATAGAAATAAATAGAGGATTTAAAGTTTTCATTATCAAGTTAACCACTAGAAAAACTAAAAACATAATATAAAACTTCCATATCATCAGAAGGCACAAATATATAGCAAAGCAGATGGCACAAACAATATTAGTGAGCTATTTCTAAAAAACCATAAAAACAGAACGTATAATATAAAATATGATAGCACCTTAGCTCAAGCATTCCTGTCATTTCAATAGATGTTAATATGGCTGGTTTTGATTAATAATAGAAAAGAACCTCAGAGTCATTAAAAAACTCAATTATATACAATGTTGAAGACACACACAAATCAAAGTGTCTCTGAAAAGTTAAAAGTAAAAAGCTATGCAAAGATGGGGTTATATTCTTAATATGAGTCTAATTTGAATTCCAGAAAAAGCATTAGCTGAGACAAAGAAGAGGGCTTTATAATGATAAAGGGTGCAATAAGCTCTGCTATGAAGGTCTACAGTTATGAATATCCAAGAACCATATAACATAGAATCAGCATTTATGAAGCAAAAATTACATCACACAAAAAGAGAAAATAATAGAAATGCCTGTCAACCCACGATAGCTCAACTTTTTAAAAAATGATATATAAAATGCCTAAATGACATAATTAAGAAGGTAGAATGTACCTGATTAAGAAGGCAGAATGTACCTGATGTTCTTTTAACTCTATACCCTGCAAATAAATCTACTTTTCATGAGCCGTAAACATTCACAAAAGTCAATTATATAGTAGGTGATATACAAATTTCAAAACAACAAAAAAATTCTGTGATCAAATTTCAGTAAACAAAAATTAATCAGAAAGCTATTAAGCAAAGAAACCTACCACCGGAAAATTATAAACAAGGAAACAAACACTTCAATCTGAAGCAACTCTTGGACAAAAGGGAGATCAAAGCCAAAATTACAGAATATTTAGTAAAGAATGATTGTGAACACACTGCAGATAAGGACTTATGAAATTCATAATAAGAAAAAGTCAAACTCCTAGCTTTCTATTTTCTAATATTAAATAGGCAAAAATGAAAATAAAAGAATTGAGCATCCAACTCAGAAAGTTAGAAAAAAAATAAACTCAAGTAGAAGAAATGAATTAATAAGAATGAAAATACTAATTAAGACATTATAAAACAAAAAAGAAACAATAAAACAATCAAATAATTAGATAATTTCATAGAGAAAAAGGGGAAAAAACCCAATTCATGAAATAAAAATGGGGAAATAATCACACACACAGAGGAAATTATAAGAATTGTGAGAGATGTTTGCAAAATATAAAAATATACAATAATATAATGGAAATGAATCTCGAGGCTTTTATAAAAACATGCATTTACCAAGGAGGCAAACTTATACTTCTTTAAAGTCAATATTTTATCAAAATCACTCTGAGGCAGTGGCTTGAATTTTGTAAAATATGTTTATAAAACTGAAGCTGTAACTTACTCTTTTAGAAAAGCATGGAAGGTCTGGTCCATCTGCACTGAGGCTATGCCCTTATTTTGAAATATAACCCAACTTTCCAAATGTAATTTCTAAAAGGACTCCACAAGCCCATTGAGATTTCCCATTTGAACTGTCCAATTTAAAATCTACAGTTAAGAGCAGAGACTACATTTCTCCTGTGTGGGTTACTTATTATGGCTTATGGCATCTGGGTTAAAATATTAGGTAAATAAAAATAATTTACTGAATTATAATTACCAAAAAATAGTTCCAGTCCAGTGAGCTAACATTCCATTCCCAACAGGCAAGAAATTCAATATGGTTATGTTCACATTGCCTTCACATTTTCATTCAAGTGTATGTGTATACAAACAAAGTTCCCTTTAAGAGGAAAAAGTGTTCACATATTTAAGTAATTCATATTCACTCTCTCATAATTAAAAAGAGGACTCACTTCAATACCCCAAATTTATATGAGTTAGCTATGAGCTATCCTTTGGCAACAGACTGAATACTTCCAGCTGTAGGGGGTATTACTGTACAAGTGCTATCAAAGAAAGCATATGAAAAGGGGAGTGGATATTTGAAAAAGATCCTCTTACTAATATTAGAAAAGAGCCTTTGGAAAAATGACTCAAAATGAACCCTCGATGAAGGATGAATTTGTGTAACTCTAGTTCCTTTGCAACATGGGGTCCCCCTGAGAACTACTTTGGGAGGCCAAGGATGACACTGCAAAGAGAAATAACCATATGCTGAATAGGGTACCTGCTAGTGTGTGCATACAACAGCCTGAGGGTACGTGTGCAGGTGTAGACAGGCACCCGTAGGACGGAACGAAGGAAATGGAGGGCATTTAATGCTGAAAGGGTCTTAAGAAAACATCTGGTTCAATCTTACCCTAAATACTTCCCCACCACACACAAAAAAACCCAAATCATAGATAAGACCATAGGGAATGAGAGGGGTGATTCAATTAGACCTAGGCCAAAAATTAGCTGGAATAAAATCTCCAATAAGGGCCTTCTGGCTTTAGTTTAATATGCTATTAACTCTGATCCTGCTTCATTACCAGAGTGTACAGGTTCGGGAGGAAACACACACACACACACACACACACACACACACACACACACACACACGCCTTCTATAATTTTTCCATTCAAACTAGAATCTTAAGAGTAAGAATAATCACAGAAGTAATCTTCTCCCAAAAATTCAAGTAATATGATTTATTAACCAGCAAAAGATCCTATCTTTTGTCAGTTTGGGGGGCTAAGTTGAGGCTAGTGTTTATAAGTAGTGTTTTATGGGAACCTTAGAGGTCTCTGCATCCATGCTGTTAACCTCCCTTCTCAAATTAACAAGAACTGAATTAACTGTAATTTAGGTCCCCAAATCTACATATCATGCCTTCAACCTCAGGCCCGCATGTCTGGAAGCAGATAGATGTCTGAATGGCAGCTCTTCTGGAGATGAGGTTAGTGCACGTGACTGAGTTTGAGAAGACTTTAATCTTGGTGCCGTGCATTTATTTCCCTTTCAATTTCTCTACTTGTATGTATGTTTTTTGTGTATTTGTTTAAAAGCAATGTACACTTATTAAAGACTCCATCTATTCTTACAGACAACACAGCTTTGGATTTTAGGATGTAGTTAAGTGTCAACATAATTGAAACAGTAGTTGCTAGTGATTTCCTCACCCCAAACTGCCACACTTTGTTTTGGAATTTCACATCATGGGCTTGTCCACTCAAATGAAATGACTCAAGCAATTATAACAGAGAAATGAGTCCAAGATTAACATCTTAATCCTACAGGGCAATGCCACAGTAACCGCCATTTTGTCAATTTATTAGAAAAAAAGCAAAAAAGTAAAAGGCTCCTCAAATATCATTTTGACAAAAGATTGCCGCAAGGAAACACTTTTCTTTTCTCCCAACAGAAATGCACAGGATAGAAATACCATGTTCTGAGAATTAGCATTGAGGTAAGATTCAAACATTACATGATCAGGAAGCCAAAAAAAGCTGTGGAACCCTCCCTCCCCTCAAGACAATTACTGTAATCTCAATACTCCTTATCATAGTGTTGCTGATACATAAAATTCATAAAATATTCAGTGATGACAGCCCCCGACGGACAGGAGAGCAACGAGTTACCTGTCTGAAGAACTCCTCCAGGAGCGACATTGTCCAGCGATGATGGAGGTCCCACGCTTTTGCAGGATGGCTAATATCTGCTGTATGCAGCATGAGGGATAAGGCTTTTGGCTTTTCAATTCTGTAAACCAAGAGCACCCAAACGCATGATGACCACACTCTCCAGAACCTCAGTAAGAGTTTTTAAAAAATCATTAATTTCTTCAATCCATTCTATTCTCCTGTCTCAAACCCCACTTCAGCTAAATTGAGGAAAAGGCATCATTTCATCCTGCGACTGGGATATTCGTCAGCGTGATCTCTACACTTATTGAACTGGACTCTTCTGACTCAAACCCATTTCTGAAATGACTGCATCATTCAAAAAGACAACAAGAATCTAAGAATCACTGACTTTTATTTGCTGTCTGTGCATTAAGTGGATCTTTGATAATCTAGTTTCCCACAGGGAAATATTTTAAATTCTAATTGAGAAAAACTGGTACTGGCTCTATTATTTATTTCAGCCCCAATGAGAACATACCTAATTGTGACATGTACAATTTTCATGCTCTTTCCTCCAAACATCACCACTTCATGAGACCACTCAATAAAGTTATGTCGAAGGAGATATGCTTCGAAAGTACAAGAGCATGGACAAGCACCAGTTCAAACACTTATACAAATGCAGAAGTCACCGGCCTACTTACGCTTCCGGCTGCTGCAGAGCGGTTTTCATGGCTTTGATTTGTTGAAAATGACAAGACATATCTGTGGCCATCACCATCTCAATCACCAAGGTTCGAAACTCCCTTTTAGGAACGCCCGTGGAGAAAAAAGGTGGAAGTGAAAAATGGAAAGTAAAAATTAGTTTAGTTTTTTGCCACTTCTAATCGAAGTCAGTTAATTATTTCTGACACATCTGATCTAGTTTGAGTCTTTTAAGCGAGCTGCCTTTTATAAGGAATAAATGAAGGTTAAGGATCAAGGAAACCATTTATTAGGAATGTGATACATGGGATACACATATAATTTGGGAAATTAACTCACAGGAAAAATTCCAATGAAAGCGAAAAGTGTATGAAAGCTCTTCCTTCTCAACTGGATTCAGAGTTTTAAGAAAGAATTAACTTGAAAATAATCCTAGGAGGTAGGTTGATAATCCATATTCCACTTTGAATATAGGTATTCCATATTTTTTTTAAAATAGCCTTTATTTTCTAGAGCGGTTTTAGGTTTACAGAAATATTGAGTAGATAGTATAGAGTTCCTAGATACACTCTCTCTCTGTACAGTTTTTCTTATTTTTAACATCTTGATGTTAAATATGGTGCACTTATTACAGTTGATGAACCAATATTGACACATTATAGTAACTACAATCCATAATTCACATTGTCGACATGTTGCACAGTTGTACTGGTTTTGACAAATGCATAACGCCATGTATCTACCACTACAGTATCACATGGAACAATTCCAGCACGCTAAAATCCCCTGTGCACCACCTATTCACCCTTCCCTCTTCCCCCAAACCCTGCCAACCACTGATCTTTTTATTGCCTCTAACAACTTTATTGAGGTACAATTTACATAGAATAAACTGCTTCCATATAAATTGTGCAATTCAGTGAGTTTTAACAGTTGAATGAGCTTTTAAAAATACCACTGCAATCATGATACCACTATCACCCTCAAACCAGGCACCAGGCAAACTTTGATCTGTTTGCCTCTCTAGAATAGTTTGCATTTTCTAGTTTTATATACATATATATGTGTATGCATATGTATATAGGTACACATACATATATATTATATATTAAAATATACACTAGATATATACATACATACATTCCCATGTATGTACACACTTATAAAATACAAAATGTACTCTTGTTTTTGACTTCCTTTACTCAGCATTATGATTCCTGATCTGTTCATGTAGTAGCTCATCGACAGTTCATTTTCTTTTGTTGCTGAGTATGTTCCATTCTATGAGTTTACCACAATTTGTTATCCATTTACCAGCTGATGGACATTTGAGTTATCAGATTCTAGTTTGGGGCTATTGTGATTAAAGCAGCTATGAGCATTCATGTACAAGTCTGTGTGTGGACGTATGTTTTCATTTTTCTGGGGAAAACACCTAGAAGTAGAATGTCTGGTTTATAAGACAGCTGAGTGTTTAACTTTATAAGAAACTGCCAAATATTTTTCACGGTGGTCGTATCACTTTTTGACCACCAGTGTATGAAGTTTCTGGTTTTTCTTTGCTTAGTCTTGTCAACCTTTAGTTTCAGCTATTCTTCTGATGGATGAGTAATGGCATCTCACTGTGGTTTTAATTTGAATTTCTTTGATGACTGCTGATGTCAGCCACCTTTTCATGCACTTATGTATATCTATTTTTTAGGAAAATGTAATTTCAAAAGTTTCCCTTTTTAAAATTGGGTTGTTTGTCTTCTTATTGAGTTGTAAAATTACATTCCACATTCCACATACAAACTCTATGTAAGATATCAGTATATGTGTTGTAAATAATTTCTCCAATTTCTTGGCTTGCTTTTTTTCCTCCACAATATCTTCCAAAGAGCATAAGGTTTTAATTTTAATAAAGTTAAATTCATCATTTTAAAAAATGTTTCATGCTTTTTATGTCCTGGGATATTGCCACCTACCCACAAGGACTTTGCTGTTTTCTTTTGAAGTCTTGGCATTTTAGCTTTTATGTTTAAGTCTATGACCAATTTTGAGTTAATTTTTAAGTATGGTGTGAGATAAGGGTCACAGCTATTCTTTTCCATATGGATAGCCAATTGTTCCAACACTATTTGTTGAAAAGATTTTCCTGTCCTCATTGAATTGCCTTGGCATCTTTGCTATAAATCAATTGATGAGTCAATTTCAAAACTTTCAGTTCTGTTCCATGGATTTGTATGTCTATTCTTTCACCAATAAAATATTGTCATGATTACTGTAACTTAATAGTTTGCTTTGAAATCAAGTAGTGTGAGACCTTTAACCTTGCTTTTTTTATTATAAAAATTGCTTTGTTTGCATTTCTATATATATTTTTGAATAACCTTGGCAATTTCTAACATAATTCTGCCAGAATTTTGATTGGGGTTATATTGAATCTAAGATAAATTTTGGAAGATTTTGATAGCTTTACAATATTGAGTCTTCCACTACATGAGGACAGCATATCTCTTAATTTATTTAGGTGCTCTTTAATCAGCAATTTTATGTAGTTAGTAGTGAAAAGGAGTTGCACTTTTTTAAAAAAAATTACTACTAAGTATTTTATATTTTTTGTACTATGTTAAAGAAAGTTTTAATTTCATTTTTCAATGGTTCGTTGCTAGTCTATAATTTTTTTTTACATCAACCTTGTATTCTGTGACCTTGCAACATTCATTGTCAGTTCTAGTAGCTGCTTTATAGATTCTTAGGATTTTCTACTTAGACAATCAAGTTATCTGCTAATATAGACATCTTACAATGTTGATGAAAGTAAGAACAGGCATCCTTGTCTTGTTCCCAATCTTAGGGGAAAAGTGTTCAATATTTCACCATTAAGCTTGAGGTTAGCTATAGATTTTTCACAGGTGCTCTTTATCTAGTTGACGATGTTCCCTTCCGTTTCCAGTTTGCTGAGAGTTTTTACATGAATGAGTGCTGAATTTTGTCAAATGCTTTTTATACACCTATTGAAATGACTATATACTTTTGTTTTTCTTAAAACATAGTGAATTATTTTAACTGTTTTTGAATACTGAATTAACCTTGCATCCCTAGGATAAACCCTATATATTTGACTGAATTCTCCAGAGAAACCAATGGGAAATATACATATAGAGAAAGAGATTTATTACAAGGAATTGGCTCATGTAGTCACGGACATTGACAAGTTCCAAGATCTGCAGGGTGAGTCAGCAAGCTGGAGATCCAGGAGAAACAATGGTGTTGTTCCAGTATGAAGACCAGCAGGCTCAAGACCCAGGAAGAGCCTATGTTTTAGTTCAAAGACCGGTAGAAAGGATTCTCTCTTACTCAAGGGAGGATCAGCCTTTTTGTTCTATTTAGGCCTTAGACTGATTGCATGCAGCCCATTCATATTAGGAAGGGCAATCTACTTTATTCAGTCATCCATTTATATGTTAATCTCATCCAAAAACACCCTCACAGAACCATCCAGAATAAAGTTCAACCAAATATCCGGACACAATGTGGCCCAATCAAGTTGACACATAAAATTAACCATCACACTCTGCTTGGTCATAGTGTACGCTTTTTATATACTGTTATATTCCAATTGTTAATATTTTATTAAGGATTGTTATATCTATGTTCATAAGGTATATTGGTCTCTAATATTCATTTTTGAGACATTTTTTCAGGGTATGGTATCAAAATCATGTCTCATAAAACAAATTGGAAAATGTTTCTTCCTTCTCCACTTTCTAAATAAATATGCGTAAGATCCATATTATTTCTTCTTTGTGTATTTCATAGAATTCACCAGTGAAACTATGCAAACTTGGAGATTTCTTTGTGGAAAGATTTTTGATGACAAATTCAATTTTTTTAATAGACACGGTATTAGTCAGATTTTCTGTTTCATCTTGTATGAGTTTTGGTAAGTTGTACTTTGTAAGGAAGTTGTCCATTTCATCAAGATTGTCAAATTAGTTGAGACAAAGAGTCGTCTGTAATATTTCCTTATGCATTTGATGTCTACAGGATCTGACGTTGGTGATTTGTGTTCTCTTCCTTTTTTACTGAACAGAGGTTTACCAATTTTGTTGATTTTTTCAAAGAAGTAGATTTTAGCATTGTTAATTTTTTCTACTGTTTGTTTTCTATTTTGTTGATGTCTTCACTTATCATTACTAATTCCTTCCAACCATCTACTTTGAGTTTATTTCGCTCTTCTTTTTCTAGCTTCCTGAAGTCATTATGTTTGGACTTTTCTTCTTTACTAATATGTGCATTTATAGCCATAAATTTCCCCTAAGCTCTGCTTTAATGGTATTCAACAAATTTGTAATATGTGACATTTTCATTCTCATTAAATTTGAACTATTTTCTAGTTTCCCCTTTGATTACTTTTTTGACCCATGAATTATTTAGAAGTGTGTTGGTTAATCTTCAAATATGTGGGGTTTTCCTAAATATCTTATTCTTATTGATTTCTAATTTAAATCCATTGTGGTCAAAAAACATACAATATAAGCTTGTAATTTTTTTTCAAGAAATTTTTTAACAGGCCAGGCACACGGTGGCTCACACCTGTAATCCTAGCACTCTGGGAGGCCAACGGGGGAGGATCACTTGAGCTCAGGAGTTCAAGACCAGCCTAGGCAAGCACAAGACCCCATCTCTAAAAAAAAAAAAAATAAATGAATGAATAAATATTAAATAAAAAAGAATGTTTTTAATTTCCTTCTTAATCTCTTCATGACCCACTGGTCATTTGGGAGCATATTGTTGAATTTCCATGTGTTTGTATAGTTTCCAGTGTTCCTCTTGTTATTGATTTCTAGTTTTATTCCATTGTGGTCAGAGAAAATACTTGGTATGATTTCAATTGTTTTGAATTTTTTAAACTTGCTTTGTGGCCTAACATATGGTCTATCCTTGAGAACCATCTATGAGCTGAGGAGAAGAACGTGCATCTGCAGCTGTTGGACGAAATGTTCTATAAATATTTAGTAGGTCCATTTGGTCTATAGTACAGATTAAGTTCAATGTTTCTTTGTTGATCTTCTGCCTGGATGATCTGTCCAATGCTGAGAGTAGAATGTTGAGGTCTCCAACGGTTATTATATTGGAGTCTATCTCTCTCTCTCTTTTTTTACTCATTCATTATTTTATTATCTGGTTAAAGAAAAAGGGCTTTTTCATTCTTCCTTTTTCTCCTTTGAGATGCCTTTGATATGTCCTATCTTATGGCAAACACCACTAAACTTCACACTCTAAATTCTAGTTGAGGTCACAAATGCAATGACCATCTATAGACAAAATACCAGTGAAGCTGGAATTTAGTTAGTTATTTTTTTTCTATCTCTTTACTTCTGATAATGTTCACTTTATATATCTGGGTGCTGCAGTGTTGGGTGTACATATATTCAGAATTATTTTATCCTCTTGCTGAAATAATCCCTTTATCATCTTATAATGACTTTCTTTGTCTTTTTTACAGTTTTTGTCTTGAAATCTATTTTATCAGATAGAAATATAGCTATTGCTGTTCTTTTTTGGATTCCATTCACATGGAATATCTTTTTCCATCCCTTTATTTTCAGTGTATGTGTGTCTCTATAGGAGAAATGGGTTTCTTGCAACATATTGAGGTATAGTTTTAAGAAGCCTCGACAACATATGAGGTATAGTTGTCTCATTGTTTTATCCATTCAGCCACACTATGTCTTCTGATTGGAGAGTTTAGTCCATTCACATTCAGTGTTATTATTGATAGGTAAGGACTTACTACTGCCATGTTTATTTGATTTCTAGTTGTTTGGTGGTCCTCTTTTCCTTCCTTTCTTCCTTTTCTTCCTTCCTGTCTTCCTTTGTTAAAAGTGATTTCCTCTGGTAGAGTATTTTAATTTCTTGCATTTTATTTTTTGTGTATCAATTGTAGGTTTTTTGATTTGAGGTAACCATGAAGCTTGCAAAAAATATTTTATAACCAATTATTTTAAACATGTGACAACTCTGCTTATAAACAAACATAGACTATAACAATAAAGAAGTTTCCACTGAATTAAGATGTTTCAATATCTGAGTACTTCATGATTTCACTCTCTGAGATAATACTTTTATTTTTCTCTCTCTTCGAGATAATAAAGATAATGCTGAATAAGAAGCACAAATATATAAGCCTAGCACATAAACATATTTCACTGTATTTTCAACTGATTAGTTTGACCATTATTTTACACTAAATTCGCCTAAGTTTTTCTGAATCGTTCAATTTTATAACTTATTTTGATCAGAGGTAATATTCAAATTATTCACAGCTAGAACTTTGGGAATACCCCCCAATAAGAATGCAGAGCTAAAGATAAACAACAAGGGTGGTTGCATTGCTATGTACAATGTGTTCCAGCATGAACTGATACACCTTCCAGTTTATTCAGGTGGTATGGGTTTATGTACTGCCTACACCAGCCTCACTTTCCTAGTTGTAGACTGAAAGAGTGAATGAAGTTTACGATCACCGTAGAGTGGAAATAAATAATATAGCCAAATTTCAAAACTATAGCTAAACAGAGGTAGAAAATCCATAACACAAATATGGGCAACAGAAGTGGCATGCTTTGAAAATATGTTAGGAGGCATTTATGCAAGCTTTGAAGCATGTTACTAGATTGTCATGAAGCCAGGTAAAATAGACACTATCTAAACGAGCCCCTCACACAAATCCTTCACAACCATGATGTATCTGGATATGTGTGAAGCTGTTCTCTGCCATACCCAAACCTTTCATTATACTTTTACAAACATTTAAAAATTAGTTAGAGGGTTCCTTTTTGCCTGAAGATGTGCACTGATTAACTGAAGTGTTCTGCATTATTCAGAGGCCAGCTGAGTGTATCCCAGTAAAATTTAAGCCAAATATTCCCCTATGTTTTAATAAACTAAAATTTCATGGAGACTCTTAGCCATTCACATTGAAAATCAGTTTCTCGGATTCATTGTTCAGTATGACTTATTTCTCTGAATCCTTGAGAATAGTGAGCACATACTCAATAAAAAGCTGATCATTTAATTAAAACAGAAGGACTACTTGAGTCACCCTGGATTCCAAACTTTGTAAGGATTTAGATGATTTTGCTTATAAGCTTTGAAACACCTTGACCTAAATTTATAGCTACAATGATTTACAGGCTTGCTATATGTGCAACAAAGTGTGCAGGCATTTTAAATAGATTATGTCATATTATCATTCTAACCCCATTGCAGCGTAAATGTTATCTATTTTCTAGAAATTACATTTTTCAAAGGTATAAAGAGTTCTTCAGTGTCATAAAGCTAGTAAGTGACTGACTCCATGTTCAAACCCAGGTGTGCCTAAAGCCAAAGCACACAATGTCATTTAGGTAACAGAATTAAGTACCCATGATTTTGTTTTTAAAGTGTCAAAATAATTTTCTTGGCAAATGTCAAAAGATCGTTAAGAAGTGAATAAATATAAGTGAAAAACAAATGTCAAATGATAAAATTCAGATTTAAGAAGCTCAGATAAAAGCAACACATATTTCCTAAGGTAATAAACAACAAATATTTCCAAATTGTCCTCAATTGGACGTTGTTAGAAGAGGTTTTTCAAACTTTCTTCCTTGAGAATTTTTAGCACAATACTGAATTATTTGACTCAAACTGGTTTCATTTCCCTACTCATTAATAGAAAAGCAATGTAAAGCTAGCAAAATAAAGTAGCTGAAAGCTAATCATAACATTCTATAGCCTTTATTTATAAATTTGAATATTTGTGTCAATATGAAATATATATAGAGAGAGAAATGACACACACACACACACACACACACACAGAATGAGCGAGCAGGAGAAAGAAAGAATGAGAGAGAGAGAGAGAGAGAGAGAAAATGCCAATAAAAATTTTAAACAAGGCATTATTGCCTCAAAAGCACCACATTCATGCATCTTCACAGTTCCTTCCCCAACCTCCAAGTGTCTCTCCTGTCTCATCCTTACCTCCAGTCATCTTTTGAGAGATTGATCAAAATATTCATTTCCTCATCCTCTTGCAGGAGACGATAGGCTGCGCTCAAATGGTGATTTTCCAGCACAGATCTATCGTTGTACAGAATAGCCGAATCAGACCTGAACAGAAAGCCAAGCAAAACTGAGCATGTTCACCAGTTCAGACTTCTCCCCTTACCTCTCACGGGCGAGACTGCACTGTTACTTTTTCCTATGTTTAGAAATTATCTTTGCCTCCGTGCCATTTATATGAACCAAATGCTCAACCAATACTACAAAGCAAAAAGACAATGTGAAGACTTTAAAATACTATAAATCATCAACAGGTGGACGTAGAGTATTTTACTATGAATACATATGTGGGTAGGAAATATGTGACATCCAGCCTCAGAACTCTCTGAAAACTATTTTATAACAAGATATCAATTGCCTGTACTAGTAGCAAAAAAGATTTTTTAGAATGTCGGTCAAGCCAGACTTCCTTATATTTTCTGGAATAATGTTAATTTTTTATTTTTATTTCATTCAGTGAACACACTGGTTTATTTATTTCAGGTGTAATTTGTGGAAGTCATACCACCTGGTAGGTACTATCTACAAGCTGCCTCTGATCTTGCCCTTAAATTTTTCTATGCAAAAGCCACATGTGGAAGGAAGATTGAGAGTAAAGAATATAAAGATTTTAAGTCAGTGGTTAGTCCCTTTCTCAGAGACCGTTCTACAAACGAATGTCACCAAACTCAGGGCCGTATGCTACTTTAATACCTTTCATTTAA
The DNA here is from genome assembly GCF_000956105.1 of Propithecus coquereli. Lineage (NCBI taxonomy): Eukaryota > Metazoa > Chordata > Mammalia > Primates > Indriidae > Propithecus > Propithecus coquereli. The sequence goes on along the minus strand of NW_012137636.1, from coordinate 6,238,122 downwards.
TGAAAGCCTAGATTATTAGAGTTTATCTGTTTCTCACCAAGGAAGCTTAGTTCCAGAGGTTTAAAGTGACTTTTACAGGTCTTCTGACACACCAGTGCTTCTCAAGATTACTTCCACCTGTCATTGGCCAAACTTTGGGATGTATCTAGCATCCCTTGAACGTGTGTTAGGCTTAACATTTTATCCATCAAAGGATAAACGACCTAGTCACGGACTTAGTTTTCTGAATGGGGATCACATGGGCTGAGATGTTTTGGATAAAGTTCTGTTGAAGAGGGCCAATGTTTAAATTTCATTCCAAATCAAGCTTAACTACACCCACTGGAATTTTCCCACTCCTACAGAGATAACACAAAACATTCAAATCCCGAGGTAAAGATCTGCTCTTTTTTTTTTTTTTTTTTTTTTTTATTCCAGGGTTTTGTGAGGGTACAAACATTGTAGTTACACTTTCTGTCTTTGCCTCACCCAAATGCGGGTTAAAGTCATGCCCTTCCCTCCCTTTAGTGCTCCCCGTGTCCTTTAGTTGTAGATTTCCCCCCCATCCCCCTAATCCCTAGAGAGTATTTCTGCCATGTGATCAACCTAGTGTTGATCAGTTAGTACCAATTTGATGGTGAGTACAAATGGATTCCATTCTTCTGCTCTTGTGGTGCCTCACTTTGGATAATGGGCTTAAGTTTAATCCAGAAAAGTATAAGAGGTGCTAGATCACTGTCGTTTCTTATGATTGAGTAATATTCCATTGTAAACATATACCAAATTTTGATAATCCACTCATGGATTGACGGGCACTTGGGTTGTTTCCACATCCTTGCAATAGTGAATCGTGCTGCCATAAACATTCGGGTGCAGATGTCTTTATCGTAGATCTGCTCTTATATCTGATGAGTAAATTAGGTACCAACTGATGTGTATTTTGTGACACGAAACTGTTTTCCAACTCCTGTAATTAAGCCGTTTTCCTCTGAGTTGTGACTGGTTTGGACACTGGTCTCCAGGCAAGATCCACGTACAGTTGTTCCACCCACCTCTCCTCCTTCGGCTGGTGCTATTCACCTTGGCTTCTGCTCAAAGCAAAGGTTCCACGCACAGACACACATTAAAGAGTCCTTCTCTATGGAATTCCCTGTGTTAAAGACCTTGGAACAGAACCACAAAAGGCTGCTTCAGCAGCTGAGACTACTCTAAGTGAGGAGGCAGGAGGGAGGAACCAAAGCCAGCAGCTTAAGTCCTTTTGTCTCCTTCCATTCCATTGAAATTCCCCTTCTGAACAGAGATCAGATGATATTGTCTTCTTTTGTGTACCCTGTAATTAAGTGTTGAGTTCATTAAATACATGTAGATTGATTTAATGAACACAAACCTATCTGGAGTATGCACCTGCTTTTTCAAGTGAAATCAGCAAGTATTTATTTGGTGTTAAACTCCCATCCCTCCCTGCTACATTCTTTCCTTTGCCTGGAGACCAGTATCAAAACCAGTCACAACTCAAGAGCAAAATGCCTTAATCACAGGAGTTGGAAGTGCCACCTTTCCCCAAATCCTAGCTTCTTTTGATTCATATGTCAAGGCTCAATTAACCCTACTGTCAGATTCTCTCCAGTTCCACATCATTGTCTCAGAGACAGTAAGTTCTTAGACCAGGAGATGGCAGACAAAGCTTCATCCTAAGGAGAAATGACAAGTGACTGGTGCTGCTTGCCTGGAATTCTGTGTTGGGAGGAGCACTAGGGATAAATCCACAGCTTAGCAAGAAAAAAATACCAAAATCAATGAGTGATGTCTGTTACAAGTCAGAAGGTTCAGAGCGGGGCACTTGGACCCATATTTAGGCCCCCAACAGAGGTTTGTGTACCTGTGTGCAGTTCATTTGGAAGGGGGCACAGGTTGCTTATGGTGAAGGCAGCCTAGAAGAGACAATCTAACTCCCTGGCCCCTCTGCCAGGAAGTGATGTGAGCACTGAGCAAAGCAGGGATGAATGAAATTAGAAAGGATGAAAAGAACATTTCATGAGAATCCCAGAGGTCAGATGGCAAGAAGGCTCAATTATCATTAATGTCAACAGAAACACTCCAATCATCACTGTCCTTATTGATCTAGTTTATGTGGCATCTGGATCCTTATGAAAACTACCCCACCTCCTATTAAAATAGAGTATGCATAGAACATACATAAGTAAACAAATAACAAGCATTAGAATAGAGAAGAAATGGAAATCCATGTTATATCCAAATAAAATATGAGAATTAGGAGCAGGTGGCTTCTTAAACTCCAAGTCGTGATTAAAGCTGATCAGGCTGATCTCTTGTTTATAGGTTCATCTTTTCAGAAACTCAAAATAGGACAACCATGCAAAAGAAAGGTGACTCACACCTTTCTAACTTCTAAAACTCTAGCCCTGTCCCCTCCTCCTCTTCTCCAGTCATTTCAACATTCTCACCGAGTCTGAATGTGGAAATTGTTGGTAGTTCCGGTATGCTCATAGTCGTGGATGGCAGCTGAGAAGATTATAGCAAAGATCTCCAGCTCTGTCAGCCAGTTCTGAAAAGGAGATTACAGAGCAATCAGATAATCTGTTTCTTTCTCAAAGTCTTCAGCTTGCTGACAACACACCCACACTGCTGCCTCTCCACCCTACAGCTGGTAAACTATTGCCAAACACAAGTTTTCTGAGACACAGAGATAAGTTTTTAAAAATTTTTTCCTGTGAAGAGACTGGGGAACTTGTGATTTAAAAAAAGCATGCCCAGCAAGGTTGAAAGAACTAACTAGTTAGTTTTATCTTTTTTAAGAAAGCAAAAAGACAGTGAATGTGAAAACTTTAAAAGTCCTCACGGCATCCTCTTCCAACTTCCAAATAAAGTTCCTAGGCAGACACCACACACACACACACACTTTAAAAATTTCAACACAATACCAAGAACTAAGAGTAATAGAATACCTAATGTCTGATTATAGGAGAAATATCCACTACACAGTGGGTAGAGACAGATGGAGAAGTAACACTTGGTTTTCTGCCCTATGCATGTTGATGTTTGAAAAGACTGGTCCCCATGCACACCATTCAAAGTTAGCTGTGGTTTGGCCACATATGTATTACATATGTATGTGCCTTTTCATTTTGGTAATGTCTTTCTTTTTTCCCCAACATCCTATCCCCAACCATCTTCGCTAATGACTCTCCACCCATTCTCCCACATGGATCTCTTGTTCTAAGCTCATGCCAAAGTCAATTTCACATCTTAAAATAAGATTATGAATGGGAGACAGTGTAACATTTAAACAAGTCTGAGCCAGAGAAAGAACATCAGTCCAGCCAGCAGAAAGTGTCTAAATAACCGTATAATTACAATTCCACATTACAAATATCAGTGACACTTCCCTCCTTACCCAAATACACTAATGAAATTGCATCTTACGTATAACCTACATATAAACCAAAACCAATGAATGATTAAATAAGCATTCAATAACAACAATAAAAAAACCATAGTCTTTAAAACTCATTTTAACACCCTAGCTTTTCAAAAAACACTGTGGACGCTTAGAATCAGTTATGCTGCTTTGGGAATAAGAAGAAAGAAACGTGGTATCTGGCAAAGGAAAGGAAAGGAAGGAAGGAAGAGAAACAGCTTCTTAGAGGAGAGACATTTAAGATGGTCCTTGAAGACTGGGCAGAGCAAGAAATGAAAGTGGGCATTTTCAGAAGAATGAACAAAATAAGCAAGTCCTAGGAGCAATCATCTCCGAGTAAGGAAATGATTCTCTTGACTGGAATAGGAGTTGGGGCTGATTGAGACCCTGTTATGTCAGGCATTAAAAGCCAGAGTGGGTGGAAATGTCAACTGGATTCAACAGGCTGTGAATTTTACTTGCAAGAGAGTAACATAATCAGTGCCCCACTTCAGGAAGGGTATTTGGGCAGGAGCAGAGAAGAGAAATATAAGAGCAGTATTTTCAGATTGAAAAGTTCTTACAGGATGTATAGACAGTATGAAGGTAGAATCCATATGATTTAGCAATTAACTGAATTTGGGGTAGGATGAGGGGACAGAAACAGGTTGCAATCAAGGAGGACAATGAATGAAAGATGACCCCAACACTCCTAGCCCGCATGGCTGAAAAACTCTGGGTGGTATGAGAAGGCACCATTAATAGAAAGAGAAGGTAGGAGAAGCTCTTTGAGGGGAAGTCAGGCTTCATATTTTAATATGGCTCAGATTTCTTTGTCTTTTCCAAATTAATTATTGTGAACACTGGAGGTTTTATGTCAACCCATAAGAAGTCAGAAATTTAAGTTTCCCCGGTGTTTTATTCCAGAAATATCAAACTGTGGCAAGGTACAAGTCACAGCTCCTACCAGTGTTTCCCTATCTACAAAATACGAGTGTCACAATTAATTCAGTGACAGGGATGCCTTGAAAAACGGTAATGGTGGACTCTGAATTTTGCTATGTATGGTGCAGGCAAGGAGGCTGAATGTGTGTGCCTGTAGGGGCCGAGGGGGAGACATGGGATACAACAGGCCAGAGGAAACCCAAAGGGAAGAACGTGCACAATTTCCTATTGCTAGAGGAGACATTATTAGCAAGTTGTGACTTTGATATAGGAATGATAGAGCTTCTTTAGTAATCTGTTTCCACCTCTATATTAGTTTTTCATTGCTACCCTAACAAATTACCACAATCTCAGAGGCTTAGAGAACACCTCCCAATAACGGGCACACAGTTCTGTAGGCCATTGTGGATGGGTTCTCTGGTAGGGGTCTCACAGGCTGACATCAAGGTGTGGGCAGTGTTGCATTCCTTCCAGGTGGCTCTGGGGGGAAATCTGCTTTCAGGAGTATCCAAGGCATCAGCAGAATTCATTTCCCTTTAATGCTTTCCACTTAGCCCCCTCTACCTGCAAGCTATTATAGCAATGGCCGGTTGAGTCCTTCTCACACTTAACCCTCTCTGATTTCTCCATCTCTCTTTAACTTTGACGAACTTGTATGATTACACTGGGCCCACCTGGAGAAACCAGGCTACTCTCCCTATTTAAGGTCTTCTGATTGGTAACCTTAACTGTATCTATACTGCCATCTAATGCAACATATTAATGCATGTGACACCAGAGGACCAAGGTCATGGGGGCCAAATGACTACCAATCACAACCCCTAATAAAATTATTTAGCACTCTTCAACCAAGATGTCATTTTGATATTTTTAGTGTTCCCCTTATAAGTATGATGATGCCATATATGATCAAAAGAACAAGATACACAGCTTCTCCTTTCTTTCTTTTTTTTTTTTTTTTTTTTGAGACAGAGTCTCACTCTGTTGCCTGGGCTAGAGTGCCGTGGCATTAGCCTAGCTCACAGCAACCTCAAACTCCTGGGCTCAAGCAATCCTACTGCCTCAGCCTCCCGAGTAGCTGGGACTACAGGGATGTGCCACCATGCCCGGCTAATTTTTTCTATATATTTTTAGTTGTCCAGCTAATTTCTTTCTATTTTTTTAGTAGAGACAGGGTCTTGCTCTAGCTCAGGCTGGTCTCGAACTCCTAAGCTCAAACGACCCACCCGCCTCGGCCTCCCAGAGTGCTAGGATAACAGGCATGAGCCACTGCGCCCGGCCCACAGCTTCTCCTTTCTGAAAACACAGGCAAAAAGAAAATTATTAGCACCTCGCCTGACAAAAGCAATGAAAATGGCCAAGGAATAGCTTCAGACTTTGGAATCTTTTGACCTAAATCCAAAGTAGACTGGAGCTTGGAGTCTTATTAATATCTATTCAGTGAATAACAACTCTTCAATCTAATTCTGTTCAAGGATTTTCTCTTAGAAATGAGCAAAATAGTTCTGAAAGGATTCAAGCGTCTTTTAGGTCCTTAAGTTAAACAATAATGAGTAATACAAACAGATTATAATGAGTAATACTGTTGATGTTGAAGCCCAGACTTCACTTTATCAATGGGATGTTTTGATTCCGTAAGTGTCTTACAGTTTATAACACTGAAATGATTTAAAGTATTTTCTCCCTCTTGGTTTGTAATGAAAGGTTAGAGTAACAAGATGTTCTCCATTCATCAGAATGTTCCCCATTGTTTTTGTAAGCTCAAAATGAAAGAAGTTTGTTTTGAGCAGCATTTCCAGGAGAGAGTGGGTGGGAAATAGTTTCTATATTTAAGAACTATTCTGAATATGGCCTGAATTGATAATGAAAATTCAGTAACAAATGGCAAATGAGCTTGTTTAAGAACAGTATGCAGTATGTCATGATCACTGGCTGCTATGATACAACATTTATGTTAATCTTAACTTGTATTAGCATAAATGCTGGGAGCTTTTCGCAAGAGCTGAAGAAGCTGTATATGATTCACATTTTTATCTCCATAGAATACTGTGCACAATAGGTACTGACTAAATATATGTTGACTACATGAACTCAAAGTGCATTTCTGCATCCATTTTGGTCCTCACCACAATATCTGGAAGTAAGAGCACATGAGGATACTGAGGTATAAGAATATAGGGGTCTCCTTTATTTGCCACAGGCTTGTAGAAGCATGGCTAAATATTTAAATGCATGGCCTTAGAAGTTAGACCTGGGACCAACGCTTGGCTCCTCTACTATATTAGTTTGCTAAGGCTGCCATAACAAAATAACACAAACTAGGTAACTTAAACAACAGAAATTTATTTTCTCACAGTTCTGCAGGCTAAAAGTCCAAGATCAAGGTGTCAGCAGGATTGGTTTCTCCTGAGGCCTCTGTCTTTCCCTTGCAGATGGCCATCTTCTATGTCCTCACAATGGTCTTTCCTCTCTGCATGTGCATGTCTGTGTCCTGATCTCCTCTTTTTATAAGGACACCAGTCATATTGGAGTACAGTCCACCCACATGACCTCATGTTACCTTAATTACCTCTTTAAAGACCCTCTGTCCAAATGCAGTCACATTCTGAGGTACTGGGGGCTAAAACTTCAATCTACATATTTGTGAGAAACACAGGTCAGCCCATACATTGATTTTATAACAAGATAATCTTAATCTCTGTTAATGAGAGTTTCCTATTTTTTAAAATAAGGATAATATTACTTGCAGTGGCAATCACTGCTAGTTGCTCAACTCTTTCCTTTTCCTTACTAACCCTGTCTCTGATTCTATTTGGGATGGTAGTATGTTCAGCCTTCCTTATGTATTGCAGTGGCCATGTGACACAGCTCTGGCCAACAAAATACAAGTGAAAGTTACTGGGCTGGATTTCAGGATAGTTGTTTAAAAATGAGCAGATTTATTTGGTTTGCACCGTTTATCTTCTTCCTTATCTCTCTACTTGGATGTGCAGTGGTACATCAGCCATTTTACAAGCAGAAGAACAAAAGCACATGCCAAAGAGAAGTGGGAAGGAGTCTGAGAAGAAGACTGTTGCTGGTGAGGAGCCCCCACACCATGCCTGGATGGCTCTTTGGACAGACCGCACAGATGCAAAGGATACTCACACCACTGGCCCACTGGATATTCATTTACAAATACATTCCAACAACCAAAGATCACTAGATGTTTGGAGGTGGGGGAACAATAGTGTAAGAGGAATATTCTCATAAACAAATGAGCATCTTCCCCATGAGTTAACAGAGATAATTCTATTTTTTAAAAGAATTATTATAAGATTTTTGTTTGTGTAAGTATATTCATAAATATCCAAGGCTGCTAAGAGAATAGAGCATTCCAAAGACAAAAAAGAGTTCCTAAAATTAAAACTTCTGCTAAAATGTTAAATGAACAGATTGAATAACTAGAAGGACACATATGAAGAGTAAACTGATAATGTGGAAGACAGAGCTGAGGACATCTTTTAGAAGATGTATAATTAAAATACTGAAATACGGAAAAGTAGGAGAGAAGCGAAGAGATGTGAAGATGGATTCACAAGGCCTAAGAGAAGTCCCAGAAGCAGACAAAAGAGAGATAACAGACAAGGAGAAACACTCAAAGAAATAATAAAAGAAAATTTGGGGCTTTCTTCTTTTTAAGCACATAGTAGGATTAAACTTTCTGGCCCCTTTATGGTTGGGAGGCCATGTGAATCACTTTGGCCAATGAGTCGTGAGTGGAAGTGATGGGCAGAGTTTCTGAGCCACAGAACTTAAGTGCAGATATAGGAACAGCAGAGTCCCTTTGCTCCCTGCCGTAATGACTGACAACATTCAGGATGGTATCTGTTTAACGAACCTAAGCCCTGGAGTGAGGGTGACATAAGGCAGACCCTTTAATTTACCCTGAAGGGAAAAAAAAGCCTTATAATTTTTAATCACCAGAAATCTTAGGATTGTTTGGTCCTGCAGCAAAATATAGCCCACCCTACCAGGCAAGCTCCAAATGAAAGAAAATCTTAGGAGTGGGGGAGATATATTCTCCCAGTAACATGTTACCACATGTATTTTTTAAGAGAATCTATGTACAAGGTCATAAAATTAAAAAGCAATCACAAATTTAAAAATATTTTACAAATACAGCAAAGTGTTGTTAGTCATTATTACTTATACTTAATAATAATAATAACTATCATTTACTGATATTTAACTACATGCCAGGCACCAGGTAAACATTTTCATAAAGAATACCCAAACATTTTTCAGCAAAATATTAAGCTCCCAAGAATATAGATGTTATAACCAAAGAAAACAAAAGTGTTTATATATAAGAAAAATGTTTAGTATTACTAGTACGAACAATAAAAAGTAAAAACAAATACACACACAAAACTTTAATCAGAAAAATATTGCTATGCAAGGAGAATAACCAGAAGTATTATTTATATAGTGAAATGATACAAAATAACTGAGCAATAAGATGACCCAGCAATCAACTATTAAAATTTTCTTATACTGAATATACAACGAGCTACAGAAATTATCACATATATGATTAACTGAAACAAACAGGATAAACAAGTCTATATATATATATATGTATGTATACTATGATCCTCACTTTATATATATATATATATGTAAGAAGTTAATCCCCTAAAACCTTCACAGTGAAAAACTTTACCTAAGTTATGGTAAATAATAGAGAAGTAATTTTTTCTTTATACTTTATACTGCATTATCTTCTTTATATTTTTTATGTTGTGCTTTTTCAGATATTCTGAAAAAAGCATGTACTATTTTTCTTTTTATAAAAATTTCATTTATTTTTAATTAGAGACAATAAATGAATGTTTTCTTTTTACAAATAAAAAGCTCAAAGAATACAGATAAAGTTCCCTTTGACCACCACTTTAGGATGAAAATTTCCCTAGAGGTAACCACTATCTTCAGTTTAGTGTTTATCTTTTCAGATGTTTTTCTGTGTACTTTCATATATATATCTATGTGCATATAAATGTGCTATGTTTAACAATATGTATCATGTAGAACATATTTTGCCACAACTTTTTAAACTTAATAACACATCTTCATATCTATTTTATTATTTTTAACTACTCTATGGTATTCTAGAGCTTAAATTCCCTACTGTTTGATATATACATTGCAATTTTTCCCTATTATAAGCATTTCTACAATAAATCTCATTGCACAAGGCCTTCTTGGGCACACTTGGAAGTGCTAGAGCATCGGTGTGTATATTTTTCCTTATAGTTGTTTTCTTAAATGACTATACCAATTTACCCTCTCAAGAGCAGTATATGAGAATATAATTACCTCTAAATCAGTGGTTCTCAACCTGGGACAACTGCTCCTCCTCACAATAGTTTATTTGGCAACGTCTGGAAACATTTTTGGTTGTCACAACTGGAGTGGGGAGTAGTGCTACTGGCATCTAATGGGTCAGGAATACTGCTAAATATTCTATATGCATAGAAAAGCAACAAAGAATTAATCTGTCCCCAATATCAATAGTGCTGAGGTTGAGACACCTACTCTAAATCCTGATAGTTAATATTATCAAATGTTCAACATTTTTAAGTTTATATACCCTTGGGTACTAATGAGTTGTGCATCTTTTCATATTTATTTTATTGATCATACGTATTACCTCTTCTGTTAATTGCCTGTTCATATTCTTTATTATTTTTCTACTGAATTTGTGCCATTTTCTTGATTTATTTACATCATCTAGATCTTAATCCATGCTCTCCATTTCTCCAAATGCTTCCTTCATTAATTTGTTTATGATGTTTTTTACCCTACAGAAGTTTTTAACCTTAATGTACTCAAATTAATCAATATTTTGTTGTATAACTTCCCTTTTAAGGCTTATTTAAGAATTTCCTTTTTCAAGGCAATAAACATATTCTTTTATTTTCTTCTAGTAGGATCAAATTTTTATTTTTGTACTTACATCCTTAATTCATTTGTCAGATTTTCTGGGTGAACGATTTGAAGTACAACAAAAACAACAACAAAAAATACATTCTGTTTTTTCTAAATGAACAACTGTCCCCAAAACATTTTTTGAACTGAATAATTTTCTCTATAATGTTGCCATTTGCAGACATGTCTTCATGTTCTCACCTACGATTCCTTCTTCATTATATTCTAGTCAGTGTTCCATTCTCACCAAGCCGCTGAGACTGCCCATGTCAAGGGCCACGGCGACCTCCATGTTGCCAAAGCCAATGGTCACTTCTTCATCCTAACTTTTCTTGGCCTTTGGCATGCCCCCCGCCATGCACCACTCTCTTCTTCAAGCACTTCCTGTCCTTGGCTTCGAAGACCCCATACTCTCTCGGCTTACACTCCACTGTCACTGGCAACCTCTTTTTAGTTTTCCATAGTTGGCTCTCATTCTTTGCCTTCACTTTAAAACTCTAGAATGTGCCAGGACTCACTTCAGAGCCCGTTCTACTTCTCTGTTCACACTCTCCCTTTACATAATCTCATCTGGTTCCAGTCTTTATATAGTATCCACATGCCATTGACTATCTGATCTACATGCTTGTCCTCGACCTCTCTCAGAACTCTAGAGTCCTTTCGTTTTCTTTCTGTCTGGCATCTCTACATGGAGGCTTCATAGGTATCTGAAACTCTACATGTCTAAATCAGAACTGTTGATTCCCTTCCCCGTAAAGCCTGCTTTGCAACCAGGCTTTCTAGTCAGCCACGTTCATCAAACCAAAAATCTAAGATGTATTCTCAATTCCTCACTTTAGCATTCCAAATCCCGTCCACCACCCACAGTCCTCTTGACTCTACCTCAGAAATAGAATTTTCTTCTCTTCATCCAGCAATTCTCTCATGGGGTGGTGGGGGGACTTTTGTACCAATCCTGCACCAACTCTGCTGACACACTGTTCTTTGGCTCTTAGCCTGGCTAAAGCCAAAAAATCACAACTACCTCAGCTTGAACATTATCTCTGGAGAGAAGCCTTTCCTGACTATCAAACAAAATGCTCAGGTTTCCTTATGTAGGTGCTCCATTAAAATAGGGTTATCTGCATAGTATTAATAATATGTTCTTGCTTATTTTTCATTGATCTCTTTCATCTGTAACTTCCTAGTAGAATGTTAAGTTTCATAAGAGCACTGACATAGTTTCACCCTGAGTCTCAGTCCTTTCAGATGGCTATAACTGAATACCATAGCCTGGGTGACTTACAAAGGGCAGAAATTTATGTCTCACAGTTCTGGAGGCCAGAAAGTTTAAGGCCAAGACACTGGAAGATTTAGTGTCAGATGAGGGCCTGCTGCCTGGTGCTTAGATGAGATGGTCACCTTCTCACTGTGTCCTTACATGGCAGAGAGGGAAGGGAGCTCTCCCGGGTCTTTTTTATAAGGACACTAATCCCCTTCATAAGGGCTCCACCCTCATGACCTAATCCCTTCCCAAAAGCCCCACCTCCTAATATCATCACATTGGCAGCTAGGATTTCAACACAGGAATTTTGGGGGAATACATTCAGTCTATAGCATCCTGTAATAAAGTACCCAGCACACAAGTGCTCAATAGATATTTGGGCTTATTTTTTGAAACTTTAATCAATTCCATTGTTAGATTTATTTTTTCACAAACAGCACGTTTTTATTACAATAGCTTTAGTAGATATTTTAATATCTAATAAAGAATTATTCTCTCCCCACACACATTGTTCTTTTCCAAAATTGGCTTTTCTAAGGTTGTGAATTATTTATTTTACATGAATTGCAAACTCAGATTATGATGTTTCATGTTAAATTCTGTTGGAATTTTGATTGGTATTATTTTAATTTATAGCTTACTGTAAGGAAAATTGACGTCTACACAGTAGTGAAGCTTCACGTTAAAAACATGATGTATTTCCCCGTTTATTTAAATACTTTTTGTCCTTTGATTTAGTTTTACAGTTTCCTTTTTATCATTTTTGAAGTTATTTACAGGTAATTAATAGACTTTTAAAAATTGTTGGAATGTATGTTTTTCTGTTATACTCGTTAACTTCCAATGTATAGGATGGCTCTTGTATCCAGACCCTATTGAAGTCACTTATTTGATCTAATAATTTGTAGTTGGTTTTTTGATTTGCTAAAGGAGATGATCACATAATTTCACAGAATGCTTCTTCCAAATTTTTAGATGTCATATTTCATTGGCTGAGACCTCCAGAAAAATGCTCAGTAGCAATATTAATGTGGGCATCCCTGTCTTGCTCCATGCATTCAAAGAACCATCATTAAGTATGATGTTTTCTCTAAGTCTCTGCTATAAACCTTTTATGAAGTCAAAAAGGTTCCCTTTGTGTTCTTTCTATAATTTGAAAAATAGCTTTTCAAATAATATTTTTAAGAAATTGGCTTTACAATAAAGAAAAACTGAAAAATGATCATAGGTTTTGAGAAAACTCTGCAATGTTTTAATAACAACAATTCCTAATTGCTGAACTTCCTTTATGAGGCAGAATATTTAAATTTTTGATATTTTATTCCTAACCATCAAAGCACTACTACAAAGTGGGATATTTTTCACCATTTTAAAAATGAGAACATCTTGGCTCAGACACTCAAGTAATTTATCATAGTTCACAAAATCTAATCAGCAATTAAGCAGGGAATTATAGCCACTGTATCTAGCTCAAAGCTTACACTCCTCCCACCATATTCCATTTTAATTCCGTGAGCTATTACGCCAAGCCTTTCAACGTGCCCTGGTGGAAAAGATAACAAATGTGCCCTGGGTTTATGGGCTAATTCATAACCATACCCAAAGAATGTCTATTCTGATGTCAATTATGAAAAAGATTTCAAAGTAAAAAGTCATAGAGACCTGTTTTAGTCATTAACAGCTGTACCTTTTAAAATGAATGGCTTACATCAAGGCCAAGAAGGCAAAGGCACAGATTACGAAGTTGAGCAGGTAAATTAATACAATGGATTATAGAACAGAGATTTTTAAAAATCTAAAGAGCTGAAACATTGGACCAAAACTAGCAAGAAAAAATCAAATGGTTAGAAGTAAAAGATTGACTCTTAGGTTCAAAAATATTAAATGCACACAAATAAGATGTGTATAACCATAGTCCCTGTGAAAAAGATCTAGCAGTTTAAACCAAAAGCTAACGTTGTATAACATGGTTGCCAAGTATATTCAATACAATTTCATTACATTTGAATATCATTGTTATTGATTATATCAAGAGGTTAATAGTACCACTGTCCATATCTGAATATACGCATTTAGTTATAGTCATTATATTTTAATTGGCATAACCCAGTGAGGATGCAAGTCATTAGAAGATATCTATTTGATCAAGCCCAGGATGGAGAAAATTTCAGAGGGAGTCCACAAAACAATACACTTCTCGTGGGCTCGACCTCATCACAACTGGAATATCCACCATTAAAAAATCATCCTCACATCTTTTGTGTAATCTGAGTTCCTATTTGTACTCACCGCTACTCCTGTCTTATAGAGGAGGTAATGCACAGTCTGCGTGACGTCGGCGGCATGCATTAAATTATGGTAAGGATTTTTATGTTTGCTGTAGCCCACTTCCAGGGCCTCCACAAATGAGACAAGTGCAGAAATAGGGATCTGAAAGAGAGCAGTGAGGTTAAGTAACTTGTGACTCAGCCGCCGTAGGTGAACAAGCAAAAATCTAAGGCACCAACTCTGCTCCTTCCTGGAGGCATAACAAATCACGTGAGGAAATTAGAACTTTTCATAGTTAATAAAAATCACTAAAGAAATTATCAGATAATTTGAAAATCTAGCAGGAAGTCCCTGGTTGAGGAACGATCGATCTGCCTTGCAAATTGTTCTTTGTTCCTCAGTTCAGAACCCTTGGGAAACAACACACAATCATCTCAAAAGCATTTAGTTTTATCCACATGTAAAGAAATGATTTGATGCATATGCAGAAAACTAAGTTACTGGTGACCATGCTAATTTTTTGTACTTCCTTGTCCTCATCTACCCTTAAATATCCTTCCCCTCAACCCCAAGGGAAAAGAGATGCTACACAGGCCACCAAATAATGTTGCAAACAACATTGAGGAACACAGAAATAATACTAATAATTAGTACCAATTTGTGGACTCATTTACCATTTATAATATAATATAAGTGGAATGAGTCCTTCCAAATTGTTAGTCACAAATAATACATTGCCAAGTAATAAACATAAGAACATAGCCAGATATAACAGACTATCACATTTTAGTTTGGGTTTTGGGTTTTGGGTTTTGGTTTTAGTGTTTTTGTTTCATGTGTCCAATACATACAACCACACCTTTGAAAGGGCACAGTTTTTAGGAAATCAGTATTTTCTCCAATACTGGTGGAAGCTTGTGTTTGTTTTGCAATAATTTTATAACTTAAGATTTTTGTGTACTTTGTTTTCCCAGAAACAAATGAGATATACTGCATGGTATGTGCCCATTTATTTCTCAAGAAATAAGACTCAAGCCTTTGACTACCAGTAACCCAGAATAATATTTCCAATTAGCCTAATTGTTTTTCCATCTGAAATATGTATAATATGCATGCCTTCCTTTTCTATGTAGCAGAAAGTGAAGAACAGTTGCAAAATATTAATACAAGTACAAAATAAGGGCATCCTGGCAACAATCATTGTATTAGTTTTCTGGATCAATTCCATGGTTCAGGGTAAATTATGCAGTATAAGGCTGGGGGAAAAGGAGAGGATGTGTGTTCCTAGAGATTAATAATCATATTAGTAAGGAAAAAAATCAAGAAAAATGCTACTATAATGCTTCTGGAATTCCATAACCTATTCTTCCTTGGGCATATTCTTCCACGCTTACCATTTGTGGATTTTTGTAAATTTTAAATATGGCCTTTAAGAGGTCAGATATGAATTCATTATCATTTTAAAAATAAAGATCCAATAAACTTGGGTTCCCTGGGCTGTTCTTTGGAAAACCATGAGCCACTGAAATGGCCGTGTGTGTAGGTGCACAGGAACTTTGTTCTGAGGAAAGGGTCTCCAGCACCCACCGGATTTTCATGCTGGTTTCTGATGCAAAACAAGTTAAGGACCTAAGGACCACTGCCATAAAGTATTTGTGGAATGTAAGAAATACACCCCCAAATACACAGTCCTTAGGAAAGCGATAAAGAACTCTATGTCTGGAGAAATCAATACGTTGTACAGAAAAAGACCTGCCTTTTCCAGAGGCTTATTCGTGTGATGAGAGAAGTCTGATGCCATAGATGCCGGCAGATGAATATGTAGGTTCCCTTGAGAATCAGCCCAACCTCGAGAGTCTGCAGTATTAGAAGGCTGAGGCGGTTGAACACTGCGAAAGGATTCATGCTCTTTATTTAAAGTTGAAGAATTAATTTGAAGCATGAATGGCTGGGAAATACCAGTGATCTGTCACAGATGATAAGTGAGAATATTTGTCTGAAGGAGCCAAGTGGTGGAGGAAAAAGTTCACAGAGACAGCAGACGCTCACTCTGTCTCCATCACTGTCTCTCTCACAGTGGTGGTCGATAGTAGACAAAGTCATGTCGAAATGAGATCTGCGGGCAGAGCCCGAGGGGGTGCTCAGCTGTTTCAAGCTTCAGGTTGTACTTCCAGGAAGACTGGGATCTAAACGGGCTTCTCTAGCCACTCCCCTGCCGGTGAGACCCACGAGCAAGGGTGTAATCAACAGTACCCACCGCAGAGGAATTCGCAGCAGTGGCTACCCCAACCGTGCTTCCTGAGCCACCCAGAGCAGTCTTCATTCTGCATTAAAAGGGTCTTAGCCCGAAAGTCATATGAGGATGGACAAATGCGTGCAGTTCATTTATTTATCTTTTTAATGAGGTACTGACCTTGAAACGGCTGATCAGATCATAACGTGTGAGTAATTCATAGAAAATGAACTTCAGGGCATGATCCCCACTCGCCTCATTGAGGGAAAAGACATCAAACGACCACTTGTCCACATCCTGCAGGACAGGGCGTGAGAAAGAACACATTAGCCCACAGTGACTTACACACCCACCAATCTCCCCATTTTCTGGTCTGCCTACAGCCCTCACTCAAGGTTTCACAGACCAAGACTCTAACACCCTTTTCACTCTCAAACTTCTTCCAATCTGGCAGTCCTACTTAGTATTTATTGTTAAAACATTAAATAGTCTTATTACCAATAATGATAGTCATAGTTTATTGAGTGCCTACTATATGATAGGCATTATGATTGGTGATAAATATGTAACTTATCCCAAAAACAACTCTAAGTGATAGGTATTATTAGTCACATTTTACAGATGAGAAAACCAGTAAGTTACCTGATTTCCCTAAGACCTGTCAGGAGTAAGTGCTAGGGACACAGGTGGGGCCAGAACACAAACACAGGTTGGATGCCTAACGTCAGGCTCTTTCCATGAAGTCCTACAGCTGCTTAATACAATGGCCTAAGGCACGTCCCTCCTCAACTTTCTCTCCTACCCTTTGACACTATCCAATGACTTCCTCTAAGTCTGCTGTTGAAAATGTTAACTCATTTAAAAGTGTTCGGGAACACGCACAATATAGAATACAAAATAGTGTCTCAGGTCAATCTAAACTCTGGGCTGAAACCAAAGAGAAAGCATTGATTTCACAGGATAGAAAAATGCTACCATTTCTGGAGTCACCAATCCGGGATCTTGTCCTCAATTTGTAAGTCATTTTACTGAAAAAAGGAAAAGGAAAAATCTAAACGGAACACATACCTGTACACTATCCATGAAATTCAGTCTTCTTTGTACATAAACAGAATGTAAGCATATTACATTCCTTTGTAACATATTACATATTACATGCCTTTGACTTATGATAACCAACTACTTGTGGATATAGTAAACAAAGGTGTGTTTAAGCAATAGCTAAAGCAATAGTCATCTGGTTTCTCATTGCATCAAAAGTCTCACTTCCTGTAGTTAAGTAAAGTGTATTGACTTGAGCTTGACAATAAGGACCCAAGTGAGACCACACTGAGGACAGACAAGGTGTCAGATCGACCCTGGTGGAGACCTTGCCTTTCATGAGTGACTCTCACTCCAGCCCTCAGCATCCTAACATCCATCCATCCGAATCTTGTCCCTCTCCAAACCTTTCAACCACCAAATTCATCCCAAGGCCATCAAGGGTCTTGCTCTTAGATACCAGAGGAACAGTTGTCAGGCAAAACTGAATTGTATTTAGGGAAAACCAAACTTTTCCAAAAGGGTTTCAATTGAATTATTTCAACTCACACTTAGTGGTAACCTCACTTCAGTCCTCAATAATTGCCCCTCCGTTAAAAGAACTAAAGAAATAGCTACAAGTACTGAGCACATTTTCTGTGCTGGGCACAGTGTGAAATGTTTATGCACATTCTCAAAACCTCACAACTCTAGAAATAGATGATGTTACTTTCTCCAGTTTTAGAGATGACAACCTCTCAGAAATTAAATTAAGTGTAGCAGAGCCAGGTAATCACCCCACTGATCTCGCTGCCAACAGATAAACTCAAGGAATACGTCCTGCGACCCAGGCCTCACTCCTTAGGGCCCAGGCCACAGACAGCAAGGCCCTTTCAGATTAACCCCAAGACCTAAAGCTTTAACTTGGTTAGTATAATTAACCCTGCCATGAGTCACATATACTCTATGGTCTTCAGTACTAAGGAAAAGGCCACTGACAACTTGGTAGGTTGGAAAATATGTCACATATGACAATGTTTAATCCTAGTCTCCAGAATGAATAAAATAGGGATAGGTTCTCTACCATTGAAAATAAAGATATTATCGTAGCAAAAAGATTTATTCTAAATATCAGGACAGAAGGATGAGTAAATAGAGATAGTGAGATGAATGCCTTTTTTGGCCCCTCATTTTAGGGAAAGATTAATTGTGATTCTCAAATTTTAATGTTCTTCAGAACCACTTGAAGGGCTCAGTAAAAATACTGATTCTTGGGTGGGGGACTCCAAAGAATCCTGGTGTGGGGCTGGAATCTGCATTTTAACAAGCACCCAGTTTAAATGCCTTAAACCTTTTACAAAATTTTGCCCAAGGACAATTCCCATGGAGAAACTGCATGAACTTCCTGTTAGTCTAACAAAAAGGAAGCCTGAACCTCCTTGCGCTTTAAACCTGGAGTCTATCCAAGGTATTGCTTCCTGAGTCACGGGACAGACACCTTATAAAGAAGGGCACATGGCTACGTTTCCAGTAGGCTCATCTCAGAAGACAAGAGATAAACACCTCAAATGAGAAGCTTTTGTATGTGTGTGTGTGTGTGTGTGTGTGTGTGTGTGTATATATATATATATATATATTAAAAAAACAGAAAAAATGAAAAGAACATAATGCAACATATTTCAAATTTAGAGATCTGTGGTGGTTAATTATTCCTTTACTTAAATGTTGCTTTATGCCATGCTCTTACATTAACCACAAAGGTTAACATGACAGTAGCATAATGGTTATTTTAGTGAATTGTATTCTCTCAGTCTATGGGGAAAATTTCTGTAATAGAAAAAAACAGTGATTCCATATGAACTGCTGGAAATGAAGTGGAAATAATTTTTTTTCTAACGGGCACTACATAAAGAGAGAAAAAAGAATCCAACTCTAATGATCTAACTCACTGCAAATAAAACCAGAGTCTGGGGAAGTGAAAAAATATTACATCGTAAAAAGCTTTGAACTTCCCTAGTAAACAAGTGACGAGGCCCAGAGAAACAGCAGTTTTAGCCTTAATGCACATATCAGCAATGCATGCAGAGAAAGATAGCAATTTAGAGAGTTAGTACTTATTCCTTGTCTGAATAATCTAAGTACCTTTCCCCTCCTAAATACATGTGTGCATCTGAGGATTTCTTTTCCCTAAGTATAAAATAAATTCATGCACATCACAGGTTGTTTCACATTTTTCCAGTTATTCTGGAAAAAAAAAAAGCGGCTTCCATTTGGAAGAAACATTTTCATAAATGTCTTGCTACCAGTATACCCACTTGTATTTATGCTCATGATAAAGGAAGAAATTAAGGACAAAAGAGGCTTTTAATGTTTCTAAGACTCCCATTGAACATTTCCGGTTCAGTTATAAAAATCAATGCAACTTCATAGTGGGTGCTACGAAACATCAGATCCTCGGAAGTGATTTCACTGATCAAAATGGGAAATATCCCTGTAGATTACACTGATGTGAGCCCCACAGCAGTGTGGGGATTAAAGAGGAGCAAGAGGAACACATATCTTCCTGTCATGTCTTTCCTGAGTATCCTTCCTGCTGCTAAGATGAATTTTCTTAAAAGACATAAAAAGTGGAGACAGAAAAAGCAGAAGTGAGAATCTGTACATATCTGGTTGCTCAAATTAAGCTAGTGAATGTCTCTGAGACAAGAGAAAGGACAATGAATATATAATCAAGATGGTCCCAAGGGGCTCTTTCCTGACATTAAATTAATCAAGAAGTACTCCCACCCCCTAGTTCTATGAATAGGTCATTTATCTCCTGAAAATATCATCAGATAATACAGTTTTCATGTTTCAGAGAAAAACTGCAAGGGCCTTAGCAAAGGTCGAAATGCTACAATGTCCCTGGGCAAATGGATCAACTCTATGTGTAGACACCATGCAATGTCAACCAGCCCAGTGATCCTGGGCCCCAGCTAAGCTCCACGTTGGAATCCAGAAGCCAAATAAGATTAAGCACATCTCAAATACCCTCAGACTAGTGGATCTGAATCAACACCTGCCTATAGGAACGGATCCACTTTGGGGCTTTTAAAGATACTCTATACAATTCCAAGAGCTTGCCCTATTGGGAGTAATTCTGCAGGATTCAGCTCATTTAAACTGAAACATCTGCATGACTTCCCATGGAACCTTTGGCTCAGTGAGAGTCTTGGGAAAATAGTCAGATATACATTGTACAGAGGAAACAAGGGATCTGGGGCTATACCCTCATGTAATAAAATGTTAACTGAGAGCTTACTATGTTCTGGAAACTCTGGTACCAGAACTTAGTTCTGTCTTTAAATAAATAACTCTGCCTTTGTTTAATCTCACTGAGTCTTATTTTCTTCATCTATAAAATGGACTTGCAGTAAGTAATCAGATAATGGCATAATTATAATCACTAAAGATCCTCCTAACATTGAATACTTATAGCCATAACATATTTGATCTCCTATGGCCAAAGTCAGATGAATCTCCTAATGCCAGATCACTGTATAAAACCTAAACTACTTTAGGGAAATAGAAATGAAATGAAAGACACACAGAGTTTGATTTTTAAAAAATTAGGAATGTGAAGGCTGAAAAAATAGTGATACTACTAGTATAGATAAGAAAAAGAAAATGAAAGAATAAAGTCAGGAATAAATGGAAGAGAACTGTAAATGAAAGCTTCTTATTTTCTAACAACAAATTTAACTGTACTTTTTGCAAGGTATCATGTACATTATAAAACCTTTTCATTGGTATTACCTTTAATGCTTCAATAACAGCTGGTGGGTAGCTCAGTCCAACCATGTTTGATGTCCGTCTATACATTCTGCGAAGTCAAAAGGGAAAAAATGTAATATGATATCTTACAAAGAAGGATCAGCAGTTTCCAGACTGATACTAAGTATTGACAAATAATGAGAAGTCATGTTGTCTGGTAAGTCAAGGAACCTAAAATCTTTTTTGACATTTTTCATAGTCATTCAAGTGGTCTAAGTGTTAAATTCAAAAGAGACTAAAGCAATCCCAAATATGTGAACCATTGGGGAAAAAAATAATTTTATGTGCCCCATATTGGAAATTAAATTATTAACTGGGTCACCTCTTTTGCCAGAGTGAATTATAGCACAGCGTGGACAGTGTGCAGTGTAGTAATTTAATCTGAATGAAGAACTTCTATGGGCATCCCACTTAGAAGAGTTTGTTCCTTAGAACTGTCCAAAATAAGAAGGAAAAAAATGTTCCAGGTGAACTTTGAACTCACCATGGCATTTCTAAAACATGCAATTGCACAATAAGGAGTATAGGAAGACTATATCTATTTCTGGAATCTATTTCTGGAGAAGGAGGTGGGCAATTCGATTTCAAAGAACAAAATGGCTAATAAAATTGAAGTGTCAGGGGTTAGAACTCAAACCTCTTAAATGAACTGTCCTTCCTGGATCAGCAACCTCAAAGCATCCCTGACCTGTTCCAAATGTGGACAACATCTCTATATTTCAAAGGATGATGAATTGGATGATTTCCTTCTATAAAAATTAGAGACTGAACTCAAACTAAATCTTCTCTGCTTAACAAAAATAATTCTGAGCAAAAGCAAGGCTTGTCCTAATGATGTTATAGAGATTAAAACAGGTATGTTTTTTGTCATTTCTCATTCAGGACTATCTCTTTCTACCCACAATTTTCAGTATTTATAAAAATACCAAAACTACATTGAAGTGGAGTTTCCAGTTATTGGAAACTGGATTCCTTTTGCAGCTTTGGTCATTGAATGGCAATAAATGACGTCTTTACCTCTCCACAAATATCCCAGCCTGCACTGCATGGACGATGCTCTTGAACCTGGGCTTCTCCTCGCTCCTTCGGAGCATCATCCCCATCTGCCGCGTAAAGGTGGAGGCCAGCCAGTCCCGGACCTCAGAAGGCACTGAATCTGACTGAATGTCACTGAGCTCATCCTCCGTATCCAGGAGTCGCCTGAGCATAAGAAACAGAACCAGGACAGTGAGATTAAATCTGAAGTTAGAGCTCTCTGCTCAAAGGAGCTGCTCCTCTCCACCCCACCTGCATGCAGGTGCGAAGAAACCAGATTAAATTGCTCACAAGAAATACAGCACCTTTTTGGTAAGGCTTGCGAAAGCTCACCATCTATGTTTCAGGATGGCTTTCTCCGCCAGATTGGGCAAAGGGACAAAGGGACAAAGGGATCAAGGAGGCAAATATACTCCATCTCAGGCTCCATGGGTGGCAGATCCACTGCACTCAGGAGTACCCAATATCTTTATTCCTAGAAAGTTTGTGGAGTTTGAATGGAATTTAAACCTTGCATTTAAAAATACATTCCCAAGGAACCTAAAATTATTTCACAGATGCACCATGTGGCATTATTTTGTTCAAAAAAAAATGGACACTTAAAGACTTTGCAAAGTATTACTCAAATCACAACAATCCAGTCCTCTGGAGTAATGATCTTAAGCAATGTCAATTGATATTCTTTCTAGTTTGATAGGCTGTTTCAGAACTTTAAATATCTAAATCCAAGCAAAATTTTCAAAATAATGCAGTTCTTTATGATTTAAGTCATTGGATGGCTTTTAGTCGATTTTTCAAACTTGTTCACAGGTCAGACCACTGGAAAGGAACATAAATAGTAATGCTACAATAAAACCTAAAATTGTATTTTATATTTATTTTAAGCCAAATTAAAAATAAATAGTAATAGTAGGTGTCAATGTAAAGGTGTTTGAGTTTTTTCCCCTCCATAGACACATTGATTGGAGGGAAGGGAAGAAAACACAACATTTGGAGAAAGCTGTGATATCAAATTTCCTTAAATTGGGAACCAAGCATGTCACCAAAAAAATGAACCATATAATCCTTAGATAGCAGTGAAATACTTTCAGACTGGAATTTGGCAAAGAAAAGTAAGACATACTGACAGAGAAGCCTGTCTGAATTAAGAAAAAAAAAAAAAACCAAAAATTTCATATTCAACATTTCAACATTTTTAAAAAGAAAAGCAATTTTGTTACTTTCAAATGCATTTAGTAACTGGAACTGCTTTAATACTTTTAGATAATTCAAATGGAAAAAGTCTACTAAGAAAATCGGTAACATACATAAGACTGAAAAAGAAAAACTGGGTGCTTAAGAGAATAAACACTTATTGATCACTTCAGGAACCTCCATTTACTGATGGATATTGTGAATTGAAACATAAACACAATTTTTAGACTAATGCTAACAATATGCAATAATTGCAGTGGAATTCTACATTTGATAAAAAAAAAATTTACCAGATTTTTTAAGATAACTTTTTCTTCTCTTACATTATCTCACTTCATGGACATAATGGCCATATGAAATACATCCTATTAGCTCCTTTTATTGATGAGGAGGTACAAAGAATAAATGACTTGTCCAAATCTAACCCATTTGTTTGTAGAAACTGAAGCTCCAAGACGATTAATTTGAATGGTACCCCATACCTGCCATGGGGGACAATTTCAGAAAAGCCATTTAACAGAAAATTTATCATTGCTATGCTAATCTCTCTTTTCACTTTTTAGCTTACCTGGTTTCATCAATGTACACAGATTCAAGCACTGTGGCTGCATATTCCAAATTCTTCTTAAGATCTACCACTGAAGCCTCCCCTCTCTCTAATTGTTTGACCAAAGACCGTAACCTAGGGGGAAAAAAAGGTATGATTTCATGAGAATAGAGAAATTGAAGAACAATTCTACAATTATAGTGATACATTTCATAGTCACTGAATGTTCTTATTTATTACATTTGAAAGGAAAATAATTATGGGGCCAAAGGAGCAAGTTATGAAATAAATCCATATATTTTTGCCATCGTGAAGCAAGAACAAAAATTTTCTGATCAACCAGGCACTGACCACCCTCAACACTTTCTAGCTCCCTTTTACCTTTATGAGTTCTTAAATTATCAATAATTTTGCTTTCTTTCAAATTTTTATCTTTTTGTTCTAATTGGATGTAATAAAGCAAGACCAGCAGCAACATCTCCAAACATTTCTGGAGATTCTGCTCTGTTGAAGGCACTTCGTTCTGCAGTGGCCAGAGAGAACAGCATCTCTGTGGCCCAGAGATGTTCCAAGACTGGCGAAAAGATTTCAACACCAATAGAACCATAAGAGGGCTACAGAAGGAATAGATAAAGATAAACTATTTTATTGGACAGGAAGAATCATTCTAAGGGCAGATAAATACCCTAACTAAAAAAAATATGAGGATGAATTTTAAATCAAGGAGTTCCAGACAGTACAAAAGAAACAATAAAACATATTCTTCTCCTACTTATATGAAAATTATCTGCACAGAGAAGGACTTAATTATATAAGAGAGCAATAAAATTTCTATAGATGATGAAAATGCAGTAATTGGGAACACTGTAAATATCACAGAGATTTAGAGACTGGACAACCCTTCAGGCTGTATGACATCCAGCACAGAAAAGAATAGAGACTTTGAAGACAAATGGGTTTGAATCTCACTTCATAACATATTAGCTATGCAATACCAAGGAAGTTAACTTCTCTGAGAGTTATCTTAATGGAGAGCCAAGCATCACATTTCCCAAGTTGACATAAGAATTAAATGAAATTGATATACTGTATGTGACTCATAGTTGTTTTTTAAAAAGGCAATTATTATACTTATTGTCATTCTTGTTATTCAACGATCTTGATCATCACAGGTAACCAAATAAGAAAAATTCTAGCAAGATCTCTCAAGTCTCCACTTCCAATTGATTTATGCAACCTGTTCTCGCATTCCTGACTTCAAAATATCCTCAGACTTGAATTCATAGGAGAAAATAGGTTGCCTTCTTGGCAAGGTATAACCTATTGCCCTCCTTCTTTTCATGAAAATGGCCAAGAATAAAGAATGAGAAAAAAATCCTGGATTAATCTTTAAAAGTAGGCAAGAGAGTCCTCTATACAACAATTTCCAGGAATTTCAATGATACAAAATACAAGTGAGATTAGATTAAGGGTAGTCTCTGCCTGACTTATGAATCTCTAACATGCAAAAGCAAAATATGAAAAAAAAAATCAGCAGAGGCCTTTGCACGCTTGCAGGTAAAGGTCAGCCCTGTGGGTACCATCAGCACTAGGAAGTTCTCTGGATTTCACAGGCAGCACAGGACAGGGAGTTGGCATGGAAGGGCTTGCCAGTCATTCACACACAGTGGACGGCCAGCCTGCCAAAGAATGGGGAGACAGCAGCAGCAAGCCCAACTGCTGTTCCAAATAAGGACTGGAAGCTCTTTAGCAAAACAGATTCCTGGCTGGGTCTGCCTCCAGTTCTGACTCTCATCTCAAGGGGCCCAACTATCTCCAAGGCTGTCTGGACTCTCAACTGGCAAAGTAAAATGAGAGTATATTTAAACTTTTTAAAAATTTCTCCCTTTATTTGGGGCGTGAAGATTCTCTAAGAATTGACATGAATCTCTGATAGGACCCATTTCAGTTCTTGAAACCTAAGAGTAAAGAACAAAGCTGAAAAAATGATGAGAGAAAATACAAGACGAATAGAGTAGCAATAACCTAGAAGATCCTATCTCCCTATAATAAGGCTTCCAAACAAAATAAACAGAAGCATCTTTAATCAAATGTTTTCCTATGCTAAAGTAAAACCTATATAAGTAAAGGAAAAGAAATCAAATAAAATTAGAAAAAAAATAAGTGAAAACATCCAACATATGCTATTATAATTTTTGATTTCAAAGAATAAAGAAAAATCTTGAAGATCTTTGAGAAAAATAAAATTTCGTTAAATATGAAATGTCCAATTTCAAATCAAAAGTGTAGCTTATTATATCTCAAACAAGAAGTAATACAATTAATCAAAGTATGTGCCTAAACTATCGACACAGTTTTGTCATCTCGATAGTAGATTGTTTATGCCAGCAGTGAAAAAGCCTAGAGAGCTAGTGGTGATGAAATCGTGAAATGCATTTTCCACAGCTTGTTGAGAATGGAATATTTTTCCTTGCAAGAAGAGGTCCAAAGCTGGGAAGAAGTGGTAGTCAGTTGGTGCAAGGTCTGGAGGATACCATGGACGACACACAGTTTCCAAGTCCAGCTTCTATAGTTCGAGCAGCGTTGTTTGTGTGACATGTGGTTGAGCATTGTCTTGCAAGAGGATTGGCCTGTCTCTATTGACCAATCTTGGCTGCTTAATCACAAACATCCTCATCATTTCCTCCAACTGGTTGCAGTGACATCCACTGTAATTGACTGATGAGGTTTCATGAAGCTGTAGTGGAGAATACCAGCACTGGACCACCAAACAGACATCAGTAGCTTTTTTTGATGAATATTCGGTTTTGGACTGTGTTTCAGCACTTCATCTTTATCAAACTATTGTGTCAAACGCTTGCTATCATCAGAAAGAATCCATTTTTCATCCCACATGACAATACAGTGTAGAAATGGTTGGCCTTTATGTGGCGACAGCAAAGAAAGGCAAGCTCCGAGACGATTTCTCTTCTGATGTTCATTTAATTCATGCGGAATCCATCTATCCAGCTTCTTTACCTTGCTGATTTGTTTCAAATGGTCCAATATTGTTAGAATAGTAACCTCAAACCTTCTGCTAATTCACACGTAGGTTGAGATGGATTTGTGTCCACTACAGCTTTCACCTCATCATTTTCCACCTTGGTCTCAGGTTGCCCGTCCACGTGGCTCATTTTCAAGATTAAAATCACCAGATGGAACTTCTCAAACCATCCAGGTACTATGCGTTCATTAGCTACATCCCTCCCAAATACTTCATCAATATTTCGAGCTGTCCAGGCTGCACTGGTTCCACAATGGAACTCATATTTGAAAATAGCATGAATTTTTGACTTATCCATGGTTTCGCAAAAATTGCTCTAAAAAAAACTTGAAAGATAACCATCAGCCAAAACGTGTGTTTGTTTGAAAGACTGAGGGTGTACCTTCACAAAAACAAACAAACAAACAAAAGCCAAGAAGTGTAAAAGTGAAATGTCAGAGATATCAACTGTCAAGCTTAGTACTTAAGGAAATTGGACATTTCATACTTGATAACCTAATACTTGCAAAGTAACAAAAATTCAAGCTGGCCATATGGACGTCTACCATGCCAAACCCCAGAAAACAATTTAACAACAGTATTAATTTTTGAGAATAATATTATAAAATACAAGATATTTATATCCACATCTAGTAAAGTTACCATGCATGTGTGAAGCCAACAAAGATATTCTCAGGTATCAACAAGTTCAAAATTTATCATTCATATTCTTTCCAGAAAACAAAAACAAAAAAAACCTTTAAGGCATACTCCAGGCCAGTGGTCTTCCAAGGAGGTGATTCATGATCTTCAGTTAAACGCATTGTAGACTCATGGCCTAGGTTTAACTAAGCCAAACTTTACAAAATAGACATAAAGTTTGAAAAGATTCCTGAAAGAAGTGGCAGATGAAATCAAATGCTAAGAATACAAGGACAACTAAACATGCCAATGAGCTGACTTTTCTCTTTTTTCTAAGACAAGCTCCTATTTCTAGTATAAACACCTCCTATGCCACTTTTACAAACTAAAACCTAATTATAGTCAGTCAAAAAACAATTGAAATTATTAAGAATATCATATGGACTATGGATTTATATCCACTATTGTTAACAACTGCCGGTCCTGGGAAAGCATAGTATTTAACCAATGAAGTGAGTCACAGAAACCTCCTATCATCTTGAGGATTGGGGGGCGGGGGCGGCCGGAACCAGGACCAGTGCCCTCACGGAAAGCATCATTCAGAATACCACTCGGCAGTTCAGATAAGCAGCACTGAGAACCAGCTCTGCTGGAAAGTCCCAGGCTTTGTGCCACAATTAGCAGGACATCAGCAGTTGGAAAGCTTCTCCCTGATACAGCGTCTTTGGTGCCAGGCAGATACTGGGCAGTCACGTTTTTGTATTCAGTGTGAAGCTCTGACCCCACAGAAAGCTGTAAATAGAAAGCAAGACCCTAGCCAAGTGGCTTCAACAAATCCAGAGGAGAAATGACAAAGAAATAAAGCACCTTTTGGATGCATGAGAGGTGCTAGAAATGTGCTTCTACCCCGTCTGTCTAGCTCCTGAGATGAGCAGTAGATTGACCGACACCCTGGCAGACAGTGAAGAGAACCTAGGACAACCCACCCACCGTGTTTATGGGGAAACACCCAGCTGACCTTCACCTCTCTTGATCCAAGGACAACTATACATAAAAAAGTATCTATGAAAACATTCAGCAATAAAGACAGAGGAGAAAACAACACTTAAAATGCAGAGAAAGGACTCATTTTTGAAAAAAAAAATCACTAATGGAAACAGAACTAAATTTTAGGGAGCATCTGCTGTGTGTTCAACAAAATGCAGGAAAATACAGATCTGTGAAACAAAGGTGAAAGCTGAAATCAATATAATAAAAAATGAACATATTGAGAGAGAAGAAATTAAAAAGAAACAAAACATGCAACAGAAAGACCATAAGAAGCTTTTGTTAAAAAGAGAATAAATGGTGACCAGGTTTCCATGTACCCATCTCCTGTCTGGCCTGGCACCCGTGTCAGATACCGGTTACCGCGGCTGACTTTCTGCTCTATGCAGCGGCCACACGAACCCTAGGAATCCCGGATGCCCTTTCTTTCAAATATTGCTGAACTTCAGCACAGTTTCCTGGTGCTTGTGCTCTATAGGCCCCTCAGCTCACCTCTGTCTAGCTCTTTATCCTTCCCATTTAGAGCATCCTGCCCTTCCCTGCCCTCCCCTACCTACCACCTACTTGTTTGAGAAATTGCTATTCCTTGGGCAGAAGGCTTTCAAATTAGCTCCTTTACCATTGGCCAATTAGTAGCTACCAGTTTCAAAAATTACTAAAGTCTCCAGGAATAAGGGCCTTCTCTATTTTCCACCATAGTGTAGGTTTTCCCTAGACCTTAATCCTCTTTAAGAAGGGCTGTCTAAAAAATAGCCTGGATCTTTCTCACTCATACTATGAAGTACTTTTGTTAAAGCTGGAGAAGACTAGAAGAGGCAAGAAGGCCCAGCTGCCTGCCTTTGCTTTCCTAGTACAGTTGTCTAGATGTTTTTCCATGTGAATGTATTCCAGCTACAAGGGCAATGTCCCCAAGGGCCAGGTCCCATGGAAAGCTGTATACCCTGTATTTTGGGCAAGAAGGATAACTAGCTTCTTAATACTATTCGAAAGGACTTTTGATCTGGGAACCTGATGGGAGTTTGTTTCTTGAGCATTCAAAATAAATTCCTTCCTTGTAAAACTTACAAGGAAGGAAAGAAGGAAAAAAGGGAAGGAGGGACATATATGACAAAAATAATAGAAATAAGGTTTCTCTTCTGAGTGAACGTTCTTAGTTTCTGGCACTCCATCCATTTCTGTCACCGTGGCTGCCAGATGATAGCTCCAGTATAGAAGTGCAGCACCATTTTAGGAATAGCTTGTGTCTTCAAACCTTGGCAAGACGCCTTTCTGTTAAGGCAGTGTGTAATTTCATTGTGGAGGAGCCACTGCATCTTCACGTGGCTCTTGCGTTTCTCCACATAAGCTCTGTTTTCCCTACGCTTCTTTGCTGCAAGGCATATGACACAACGCTGCATCACTTCAGTTCTCTGTGTTCTCAAAGCCAGAGCAAACCCTGGATGCTGACTTCCCCGACCCCGTGCCAATCAAAACATGGGATGCATAAAGGCATTGGAAAGAGGGGAACGAAGTGAAGAAAGGCTTGGACACTTTATTTTGTAATTTAAAAGGCCATTGGAGTTGAAGAGAGAACGTCTTCTTTTTTCCACAAAGATAATTCCTAGGACCAGTGGGGTAAACTTCATTAGAGAGGAACTTATTGGCTCAACTTTATACCTTAGACAACTGCTCTACACTGGACTAGACACTATTTCCTACCCAAATGAGGTCTCTGAAAACCCTACAATACTATGCCTTGACAGCAAATACATTTGTGGAGCTTTAGACGCTGCTAGAATGAAATCATCGGAAAAGCAAAAGCAAAAATAAACCAGAATAAAAGCTATGGAAATACACTTGTTTATATTTGTCCATTTTGCCCAGGGTTGTCCCCTCTGAGGATTGACAAACAGCTCCCAAAATGCCAGTGTGGCCAACGATGACTCTTGTCTCAGACAAGCTTTGTTTAGTTTGAAAGAATGTGAAAGGGAACTGGATCTTTTATAGCACTTCCCCTACGTGTCCGGATGAATCACGAGCCTTGAAAATGCATTTGAATGAAAATCTCCATTTCAGTTCATCACACCCACGTACTTGTAAGGCACAGGCGTCTCTGTGCACTTCCACACACCTGCCTCCTCCACGTCACTCACGTCCCCTGCCACCTACCTAAATGCCACAGAAAATAACGCAACTCCTCCAAATGAGATGCCTCAAAGTGAGTTTTAGGCTTATGCTTTAATGTCAGCCGATGATGCCATCCACGCATTTTTCTGGTGATTTGTTTTTATAATTAATGACAACTGATTAAGATGGCTGTACTTGAAACACTCATTTGACACTGACTGGGTGCCTTCTGCACGCAGGCACTGGGATAGATTCTAGGAATACAAAGTGGGGAAATGCAGTGCCCTCCCTCAATCAGGGAAGGCAGACAGCGAGTCAGCACCTACAGTGCAGTCCTGTGAGCATGATGGCAGAGGTGTGATAGGGGCCAAGAAAGCACAGAGGCGGGAAATCTCCAAATAAGAAGGGCCTCCCCAGTGGAGGTGCCATCAGAGCTGTCTTGAAGGCCAAATAAGGGCCAGCCAGGCACACAGATAGGATGGAGAGATAGTGAGCTCTGGACTGAGAGATCAGCCGATGGTGGTGATCTATTCAGTGCATCAGGGAATTCCATGGTTATCTGGAACTCAGGAGCATGTCAAGAAATAAAACTACAGAAGAAGGCAGAAGCCAGACCATGGTGGACTTAATGTGCCAAACTAAAGAAATTTAATGATCTCTTGGAGATAATGGGGAGCCCCTGGAGAACATTCAAATAGGGGGATGGCATGATAAGATCCGCATTTTAGAAAGAGCAATCCATCAACAGAGTAGAAGAACACACAAAGTAGGTAGAAAAACTATATATGTTTTCATTGTAATTAGGTTTGTCTACTGCTCTAAACAAGGCAATATGAATATTCTCTGTTATGTGACAGCACTTTGATTGGGTGTTGCATGAGTTTGGTGGTGGTATGGACGGTTGGTTTTAAGAATTTCTGGGAAAGAAGTTATTTTGGGGTGTGTGATTTCCTCATTTAGTGACCACCAAACCAAAAACAAGAACAGTGCCAACAAAAATTATGACTGGCTTTGGGAGGCTGAGGCAGAAGGATTGCTTGAGCTTAGGAGTTCAAGATCAGCCTGAGCAAGAGTAAGACCCCATCTCCACTAAAAATAGAAAAATTAGCCAGGTGTTGTGGCATGAGCCTGCAGTCCCAGCTACTCAGGAGGCCGAGGCAGGAGGATCACTTGAGCCCAGGAGTTTGAGGTTGCAGTGAGCTACAATAATGCCACTGCACTCTATCATGGATGTCAGAGACTCTGTCTCAAAAAAAAAAAAAAATTATGACTGGCAAGAATAGCCTAGTTATGTAGTTTTTAATTTTTGTTAATGTAATAAGTAAAAGAGAATTTGCTTCTATGGTTCCCAATTATACCTGCTTAAAGCAGATGTACAAATAGATTTAAACAAATTATTGGGATACAATTAATTTTTCATTTAAGAAAAAATTTGGTGCCTAGGTTCATACTTATAGTTTTATATACTCCTCTATATAACTTATTACCTAGTAGAAATATTACTAAAGTTATAGAAGATTTTGAACAATATCATAAATAAAATTGACATAATTGGCATGTACCAAACACTATATTCAACTGCTGCAGAACTCACCATTTTTTTCAAGTGTACATGTAAGAATAATCAAAATTGACCATGTGCTTGCTGGGTCATAGAAAAAGTCTCAATACATTTCAAATTGGTTTTGAGCAGCCAATGGTCTCTGAAAACAGTGGAACTAAACTCAAAATCAGTAACAAAAAAAATGACTAGAAATATTTCAAATATTTGGAAATTTAGGAATATATTTCTAAATAGCCCATAGGTCAAAGATTAAATTGGAAAATAATTTTAACTGGATAATAATGGAAATATAACACATCAAAACTTGCGGCATGCAGGTAAAGCAGTGCTTAAAGCAAAATGTATAGCCTTAAATGAATATATTAAAAAAGGAAAAAGTCTAAAAGTAAGAGATCTCATTCAACTCAAGAAGTTAGAAAAATAACAAGTTAATCCAAAGAAAGTAAATGATAGCAAAAAATAAACACAAGAAAAAAACTTAAGTAGAAAACAAACTTACAGCAGAAATAATAAACAAAGCCAAAAGCTGGTTCTTTGAAAAGCTTAATAGAATTAATAGGTCAAGTAAGATTGATCAAGAAAAAAAGAAGAAAATGCACAAATAACCAATATCAACAACAAAAAAGAAACTATTATTACAGATTCTATGAAGGTAATAAAAGGATCCATAAATACATTTCTGTAGATACATTTAAAAATTTAGATGAAATAGAAAAATTCCATGAAACCTTAATTTTATCAAAACTGATATAAAAAAGATAAAATATGAATAGTTCTGTGTATAGTGAAGAAATTGAATCCATAATTTACTATTTTCCCAAAAAGAAACTATAGTCCTACATCACTTTATCAATGAATTCATATAAACATTTAAAGAGAAAATGACACAAAGTCTTCCAAAAAATAGCAAAAGAGGAAACACATTCCAGTTCATTTTATGAGGCCAGTATACTTTTGATTCCAAAATCAAACAAAAACATTATAAGAAAAGAATTGCAGGCCAATATTTCTCACGAGCATAGATTAAAAATCCCAAATGAAATTTTAACAAATTAAATCCAGCAATAAATAAAAAGAACAGCAAACACCAAGCAAACTTGTAGAAATGCACGGTTGGGTAAACATTTGAAGTCAGCGGATAAGTGTAACCCACTATTTTAGTAGAAATAAAAAAGAAAAATCATCTGGTCACCATAATAGAGTCAAAAGCATTTGAGAAAACACCTCTTCATGACAAGTATCTTGGTAAAGAAGGAAGGAAAGTGAATTTCCTACATCTGATATCTGTTGGGTCTTTAATTAAAAAGCCAGAGCAAA
Source organism: Propithecus coquereli (assembly GCF_000956105.1). Taxonomy (NCBI): domain Eukaryota; kingdom Metazoa; phylum Chordata; class Mammalia; order Primates; family Indriidae; genus Propithecus; species Propithecus coquereli. The sequence goes on along the minus strand of NW_012137636.1, from coordinate 6,204,738 downwards.
CATCATACATAATACTAAAATATGGCAATCTTTCCTGTTGAGATAACTAAAATCATGGGTATGCCTACTATCACCACTTCTACTCAAGATGGTATGAGAAGTCTTCACCAGCTCAGTAAGGAAAGAAGAACAAATAATAGCAAAAGGACTGGAAAGAAAAAAAAAAAAGAATATCTAAAAAAAATCAGCAAATAAGTTATCATGATTAAGAGGTAAATTTCTCAAGGTCACTGGATAAACACAATAAACAATCAGAAAATGATACCATCCACAAAAGCATCAAAATAAAAAGTATCTAAGAATAAATCTTGCAAATTATATAAAAATCCTCTACATAGACATCTGTAAGATGTTATTGAGAGAAGTTTAAATGACCTAAATAAATGCAGAGGCAATCCATGCCCATAAATTCTAGAACTCAACACTTTAGAAATATGAACTCTCCCTACATTTATCTATAGATTCAATATAATCCCAAATAAATTCCCCACAGGTCATATGGCGGAAATTGATAGACTAATTCTAAAATTTATTTGGAAATACAAAGAACCAAATATAGCCAATATGGTTTTGATTAAAAAGAACAAATTACTATCCCAAATATTAAGACTTGTTTTAAAGCTTTTAGTTCTGGGCCTGAGTCTCTCCGCCACTTCGCTATTCCAACTCTCTTCCTCTCAAGATCCAGCTGGTATGTGTGAGGACATGCACATGTATTTTTATATTAATACGAGCACAACATAAGTAGACAAGAAAATCTGCTACGAAAAAACAAAAAAGAAAACAAGCCAATATAAATTGCTTTTAAATTATCCTATTATACATGTCATTGTTCCATTCCATTAGCATGGACCCATTCCTTGGATGTCCAGTGGAGGGTACCATTACATACTCTCTTGGTTGCTATAGATTTTCTAATGAATGTTTGCATTTCTTTTGTTTTCATGAAGCTATGCAACAGAGCAGCCCTACATACTCAGTCTCCTAATTTCTGCTCTATAGAGTGAATCTCCTTTCAGGATGCATGTTTGTGGGCATGAGAGTGAGCCAGTGAATGACTGTGGGTCCAAAATGAGCATGCCTGCTCCCTGCATGTGAACACCAGGAAGAAAGCACTGTTGGGTTCAAGAGAAGCCTTCTATTTTTATGGTATTCTGGGAGGTACTATGACCCAGGGTTTAAGTTTTAACCCATTTTGAGTTTATAATATTGGTTTTGTTCCTTTGGAGTTCCTGTAGTAGTCAAATGCAGTGATTTAGAAAGGAACTACTTCTTCGTCATTCCTGGCCTTATAAAGAACTGTTTCTTAAAAATCAGTTTATTGCTTACCTGTTCTTACTGCTACTCCACTCACACATTTTGCTAAAAGGAAATAGTGTTTGTATTTTTTTCTTTTTTTTTTTTATTTCAGCATATTATGGGGGTACAGATGTTTAGGTTACGTATGTTGCCCTTGTCCCCCCCTGCCCCCCAAGTCCGAGTTTCAAGCATGTCCATCCCTCGGATGGTGCGCATTGCACTCTTTGTGTATGCATATACCCATCCCCTCCTCCCCCCCTCCCCCCCCGACATCCAATAGATGTTATTCTTATATGTGCACTTATGAGTTGATCAGTTAATACCAAATTGATGGTGAGTACATGTGGTGCTTGTTTTTCCATTCTTGGGATACTTCACTTAGTAGAATGCGTTCCAGCTCTATCCAGGAGTATACAAGAGGTGCTATATCACCATTGTTTCTTAAAGTTGAATAGTACTCCATGGTATACATATACTACATTTTATTAATCCACTCATGTATTGATGGACACTTGGGTTGTTTCCACATCTTTGCAATTGTGAATTGTGCTGCTATAAACATTCGGGTGTTTGGTTTTTTTTTAAGTGTAAGATTCACAATTATGCTAGGAAAAGCTTTCCTGAAGGAAAACATTGTTTCCAGTTTCAAGTTTGACTCTAGATGGGCAGAATTAATTGGGAAAGGATGTTAATATAAAAACCTACTTGTTCTTCAGGAGAAAGAAGTAAAAACGAATGGAAAAGAAAATCCAGAGCGTGGTTCAGAATCCAACATAGGCCATGCTGGGGACTGGGGAGGGGGAAGGAGGTAAAATCCTGCCAGGCTGCCAAGGGGTAAGATCCAGAAGCCATTTTTCATTTGCAGCTATTCATGTGGAAAGAATCACCATCGCTTTCCTCTGCTGATAAACATGCCACTTCAACAACATCTGGCTCAATAGACCAGAGAAATGAGAACTAAAAACATCTTTGAATGGTGCTAATGAGAAAAGGAAGATGAGCAGAAATGAGAAGAAAGTTTGGAGGAAGATTTAGGAAGGTTGCAACCCATGCATAGACATACCCAGACCCATCTCTCCACGTCCTCACAGTCCACCCAGCCCCACAGCCCCCTCATTTTCCTTCCCTGAACTCAGTTCCTCATTCAACCTCAGTTGCATCACGTTGGTATGATTATCCAGAGAAGCTAAAGCTCCCTCACCCAGAAGAATCACAGGAATTCCACCATAATAGAAACATAATTTGTTTTAGCAAGATAAACCCAAGATTATCTTTTTCCCACTTCTGCTTTAATTTTTTCTTTTATAATAACAGAAATAAATAAAATTAATTCGTGGATTAAACACCTTCAAATAATGGCAATGATGCTGAATTAGCATAGCTCCCTCCCTTAAGATTAATTCCAGAAGAATTATAGAAAGAAAAAAACCAAAACTCAAAGAAAACTGTGAGGAACCTCTTAGGTGACTTGAGGCTGCTGTACTGAATGTATGTGAGGATGGTGCGTGTTCCCGGTGTGGGACAGGAGGCAGCTCCACCAGGTGGGGAGGAAATGATGGGAAAGGAACTGGTGGAGTCTGCTATCGTTTCTCTCCCCTCTGCCTGCCGACACCTGCGGTGAGTCAGAACTCTAAAGTTCCAGAGGTCCTGGACAGCTAAACCAGGGTTGTTTGTTCCACCTTGTGGCTGCTCTACATTCAACTTTGGGTTCCAATATTGTCACAGAAGGAAAAAGAATGCTGAAGGACGTGTTGGAGGTTTTTATGAACCAGGCTGGAATTGGAACTCATTGCCTCTGGCCATTGTTCAGCATCCCATCACATGGTCCCACCTTTCCAAGAGAGAAGCTGGGAAATGTAGTCCAGCTATAGGCCTAAGAGGTCGTGGGTTTGGTGGAGAGCCAAGCCAGCCTCTGCCACACCTAGAAAATGTAATCCTGTCATCAACACTTGTTTTTCCCTTTAAACCTTTAATTTCTACCCTTTTGAGAGGATCAAATGGAAGACTGCATATTAAAGTTGCTTGTTACCCTTATAATCCTATTAAACTAAGAGACAAAATCAAAATAATTATGAGATACCTCCAAACATTTTATCAATCTGATAAAAATGAGACAGTTCTCAAGGGAATTATGCTGAATGAAAAAAGCCAATCACAAAAGGCTATATACTATCTGATTCCATTTATATAACATTCTTTAAATGGTAGAATTATAAAATGGAAGACAGATTAGTGGTTGCCAGGGGTTGAGGGGAAGGAAGAGTGGGAGGAAAGTGCATGCAGAAAGGGTAGCACAGGGAGCCTAGTGACCACAGAACTATTCTGTACCTTGAACATACACAGCAATAAAACTGCATAGAATACACACACAAACACACACACACACACACACAAGGACAATAAAATTGGAGGAATTGGAATAAGATTGGTGGATTGTACTAATGTCAACATCCTGGTTGTGAAATTATACTACAATCTTGCAAAATTTGTCCATTGGGGAAAACTGGGTAAAATGTACACAGGAATCTCTCTACATTATTTTTTTACAATAATTAAATCTATTATTACGTCAAAATTAAAAGTTTAATTTTAAAAAGTGGGACACAGTCATCCAGCTCAATGGAATATTGATGATAACAGGCTAGACATAAGTTGTCCTTCCCCAGCTGGTTTTATAAGGGCCTCTCTGTCTTATTTAGTGTCTCCCAGACTCTCCTGCTTGGCTTCAGCAGCAGCTGGGAATACGGATAAATGCTTATCAGTGAGCTGTTAACCATGTCTGACGACTTTGTAGAGGGTCCAACGAGGGCTATAACCAGCGATGGTTGGTGCTTGTTAAGAACCAGACTCCAGCCTTAAGAAAACCTTGAGAAAGATGGACGGAGGTTCTCAGCATCAACTGAAGAAACTGAGATGCCAGTAAATGGTCATCAAGCTAACATGAGGAGGGAAGAAGAATCCCAGTGACTTCACTAAAGGGTCACCAATTCCACCTTTACTGGCCGTGATTCCTTGGGATCTATAAGGTATGAGGTAGGATTTGCATTTTCCCTCTCCCTTTTCAGGTCATCCTCGGAAGTTTGTTTGTTTTGTTTTCTTTTTTTTTTATAGAGGCAAGGTCTCACTCTGTCTCCCATGCTGGAGTGGAGTGGTGTAATCATAGCTCACTCACCACAGCCTCAACCTCCTGGGCTCAAGCAATCCTCCCGCCTCAGCCTCCTGAGCAGCTGGAACTATAGGCGTGCACCACCATGCCGAGCAAATTTCTAAATTTTTTTGTAGATACAGGGGTTTCACTATGTTGCCTTGAACTCTGGCCTCAAGCAATCCTCTCACTTCAGCCTCCCAAAATGCTGGGATTACAGGTGTGAGCTACCAAAAAGTTTGTTTCATTTTGAGGGTAGTTTCACCATGGTAGGCTGGCCATGTAGTGTTTATAAAGAAGGAAATTCACCACCACCAGCACCCAGGCTCTGACAACCACCATTCCACTTAGATTCCACATATAAGTGAAAACATACAGCATTTGTCTTTCTGTGTCTGGCTTATTTCACTTAGCATAACATCCTCTGGGGGGTGAACAGAGAAAGGGGAGATGTTGGCCAAAGGACACAAAGTTCCAGTTAGACAGGAGGAATAAGTTCCGGTGATCTATTGCATAGCACGGTGACTATCGTCAATATACTGTATATTTCAAAATCGCTAAAAGAGTGGATTTTAAATGTTCTTACCACAAAGAAAGGATAAGTATGTGAGATGATGGATATGTTAATTAGCCTGATTTGATCATTCCATAATGTATACATGTATCAAAACATCACATTGTACCCCATAAATATATACGATTATTATTTCTCAATTTTTTAAAATAAATAACAGTTGATTCCACTAAAAAAAGGAAAAGAAGGAAATTCAGAAGTTGATGGAGTGAGGGTAGGTAAGTAGGGGTGTGAAAGAACATGGGGAGACAGGATTGTATGGTATAGTCATTTTCAAGAGATAGGGAAAAAATTGCATATTATTAACATTTCAAGTTTGTTTTCAACATAATTACCATTCAATTTCCTCCCAACCATAAATCATTTTGTAATAGCTCTGGGGGTCGGGGTGGGCAGGGATCTGGACCCACAGTCCATTATCATTCATGGTAGTGCATTCTGATAACTGAACGTGTCGAAAGCCTAAAGCCTTTCCATTTTTTAAAATTTTTGCTAGAGATTAATAGAAAAAGAAAAGAAGAACTGGAGAGACTTTTTATTCAGGCATTCCATCTCACTTACCAGCACTGCTTTTCTCTCTCTCTGGTTAGAAACGCAAGCTTGTTCTTGCTCAGGCAGCACAACAAAGTAAGTGCTCATACAGGACCAACTCCCATAGTCATTTAGGAAAAAAACTCATACCCTGTTAACTATTTTTTGTCAGAATTTACAAGGACAGTTGATTTATAGAAAATTAGCAGTAATTGTAGCAAATACTGATGAATCGAACTGCATAAATCACTCCGCTTGCCCCACGTGAACTATTCCTCATTGCTCACGAAGGTGATTTTCACAGTTTAAAAACATTATCTAGTGCTTTGGAGTTTGTTCCTCATGAGCAGCATGAGATTCCACTGTACCAGGACTTCCTCATTTAGGATTCCTAAAACCTCCTAAATCTGGGCACATACTTTCTAAATTATTTTTAATGATATTTGAACCTACTTAATGTGGTAATATATTCTATTACTGCAGGTAAAATGAACTTTTTCAGATGAGCTCTGTTGATCTTCAGACTCTGGCTTGAGGACTAGAAAGAGGAAGAAACAATTCCTTTAAATGATTCTCTATTAAAGGAAAAAGAGACAAAGAGAGAATCACAAATATTCAGCACTTGCTATCGACTCTCTCAAAGTGCACAGAAGAACTGTAAAATCTCGAGGAAAGAGGAAAGAGTGGTGTGGTGTTCGCACCTACGGTGTTGAGTATTTCTAGCAAGGGAGCTTTCCTTTCTCCACACCCCGCGATGCTCCCTGCCTGCATCACCGCGGCCAGCAGAGCCAACGGCAAGCCCAGGCAGGTTCGATACTTGATACGGGCCTCCCCACACAGTCTGAGAAATGGCTGAACTTGGTCCAGCCCTGGTGGAAATGAGAACAAAATGAGCATCTTTGCTGGAGGTGGGGCCGGTCTTTAAAATCTATAGTCACACATACGGCTGGATGAACAGCCAAGCCCAAGCCACCTCTGTGCGTGACTTTTGGCCCTGGGATATTTGCTACTGCTTACTACAGACTAGGTGTGGATTCCTTCCTTCCCTTCTTCCCTAGGCCCTGTACTCACACGTTTCCTGGAAAAAAGATGCCATTGGAATCGAAAGTGAAAAGCTAACACCTGTGGCCTAGGCAACCTACCATTTTGACTTCCCTCACCTAAAACCCTAGTTCCTTCTAGTGCAGTGATTTCCACCACTTGAATGCACTAATCGGTGACAGAGGAAAGTATTTTGTGTTTTCATCCCCCCGTCCCCACTGCCAACAGCCATTCCCACCATGATAAGCCCCTAGGGAGGAGTGCAAAGAGCAATCTCAGCAAAGAGGCATCTCTTAGGGTCCTAGTCAAAGTCCTGAGGTGAGAGAGTGTTAGATGGGTCAACTGGAGGGCTAAGAGCCGGGGAGCTTAGCTCCACTTCCTTTTAGAACTCAGCAAGGAGATGACCCCCAAGGCAACTCCCAGGATGCCCTCCCACGGACCCAGGACAGCTGCAGCAGAGTGAGCGCAGCTGCCTGTGAGGCAGAGGGAGCCGGAGCTCTGATCCCTTGAGTCTTCTTGGGCTCCTGGTGTTGAGGTCCCCTGTGCCCTGCATAGGGACAGAGAAAGCAGCTGATAGTGCCAACTGGGGGATTACGAGGGGTGCTGCCACGGATGAGGGACAGGCAGGGAACAAACAGGAGTTATGGCCAGACTGCAGCAGGATCCATGCTGCTGGGAGGAGCTGAGCAGGGCCATGTCAGTGAAAGAAACACAGCTACAGACCTTTGCTAGAAACATCTCTAAGACTTCCAGTGACCGGCAGACAAGAGATATCACACATGGGGTCAAAAGGTGCCAGAGGACAATACGAGGACTCGTGCTGTCTTACAGAGAAACAGGGAGAGGAACAAGGAAATCTCAAAGTCTAAGCACTTAGATTTTTTAAGTGTGTTACCGAAAAAGAATGTTTAAATTATTATATTGGATGGAGGTTCATGAATTAGATTATAAATAGTTTCTCTCTCTTTCCACACACACAAACTGCCCGTTTACAGACCCAGACCCAGCAGGGTGGGGTTTATGAAGAAGATCAGATCCTGCATAGGAAGTAAAGAAGCCACAGTGTCTTTGCACACCTGAGGGTGTGGTGAAGAAACCACAGGCCCTGCTACACACGCAGTGCAGTGCAGCGCTTTGGAAGCAGAGACGGATACCACGCAATGCCAGCTCTCAAGGCACTCACACCTGATGTGGAAGGCAAATGCAAAAACAACTATCATTTTCTATGGCAGAACCTGTGACATAACTATTATTCAAGCACAGGGAAGAGGGAAATTACTCCTGGTCATTGAAGGACAAGACCCCACAAGTGTCGACATGCGAGTGGGATTCAATAGCTCAATTTAACAAATACTTCATGGTGCTGCCAATATGCCTGTCACTGTGCGGAGTCCATGAGGGTAGAGTCTGGTGAGGGACGTAGACACGAACAGATAAATTCCATAGAATGCACTGTTTTCAAACAGACTGTGCGTTGGCCATTGTGGAAGAATTCGTGAAGTTTGAGCTTGCCGACCTTATTTCCTAAAGAACACCAAGAAATTCAAAGTTGAAAGCAATCACTGGCAAGATTTATTGGACGATACCACCTACTGCTTATGAGTAAAAAATGAAAGAGACGTTACAAGGAAGAGGTGAGGCACCAGGGTGGGATGACTATTTCCAGGTGATTTTCTGAACTTCTCCCCTTCGTATTTGGGAATATTATACCTTTGGACCCAGTGAAGGAGAAGGCAAATATAAGTCCAGGGTCTTGTTTCCATCTCCTTAGAGCATGAACAGTGCACCTGCCAGCCAACAGCACCATGCCCCCAGCCAGAGACGGTGAAAGAACAATCTACACAACCTGAGGGGGAGGGAAGAGGATGCACAGCTGTCCACAAGAGAGTGCTGTGGACTCTCCCGGAAGGATGAGCCCCTGATCATCCTTTAGCGTCTGTTGGGCAAGGGGAATACTGCCCACTTGCAGCACAGTCACTGTCAGGGGAGGAAAGGACAAATGAGGAAGCTTTAAAAAAAATTAAGTTTCCTCCACTCCAAAATGTGGTCTATAAGGAAGGGAAAGGATTCAAAAAGGACAGAAACATGAGTAAATACGGCAGCTCTTGCAGCCATTGCTGTGTTTTTCTGTCCTACCTGAAGCTCAAGAGTAGAGGGCAATTGTGGGGTAGAGGGACCACCCCTGCTATGGAGAGTGAATCGCTGTTATTTCCAACAATTTACATATTGCTGGAGCAAATCAGACCACATCATAGAAATGACTACAAAGACACAAAGAAAGACATGAGAGGCTGCCTGGGCACCCCAGCCAGCCGCACGTCCAGATGCTAGGTGAGCAGGTGTTCTGGGCACCACCGTTGCTGTGCGAGGTCTCTGCAAGAAAGGGGGAGGGTATGTCTCCTCCTGGACCACCAGGAGGAATGTGGGGGTGGAAGTGGGACCTGTGTAGAAAATAGACAGAAGTCGAGAAGACGGGGGAAGCTACATCACCAAGATCACTGTTGATTTTATTAACAGAAAGAAAGATTCCTTATTCTTTGGGCTTCTCTCTCTTTCTGTATGCTCTTACTAGTTCTTTTGATCAACTTGGTAAGGATTTATTCCCACCACTACTGTTTAAAAATGAGAGCAGCCAACTTTGTGGCATACACCCTCCAGAACACTTTCCTTAGCATTCTTGTGGTTTATTTGCCTCCATGGCAGCTAGTCAACAGGCATTGATAAAGAGATACGAAGAAACAAAAAGCAGAAGTTATCTTAAAGAAGAAATTGGTGATAATACTGGCATTGTTTTAAATCCAGTGCAATGATTCCCAAAGCCAGCATCCCGTTCTAATTTCCTGGAGAGATTTCTTAAAACACAGAAACCCAGGCCTGACTTGAGACCAGAGTGTGAATGGCATAGTAGTGCGGATAATTCTGCCCTTGTGGGTGGGGGGAACACTTTCAGCCAAATAATCAGAATAATTAAGCTACCTTGTTACGGTTTGAATTATCTTAACCAGTGCTTTCTAAACTGTGTTCCTTCCGTAGAACACTCGGCCCACAGGATGTTAACAAGTGTTACTAAAGGAAAGTTTCTGTGCACAAATGCTTAGGAAATCCAGGTTAGACAAAGTTAAGCAAAGTTTGTTTGGTTTTCACCCTCTCAGAGCTTTTTGCATTGATGCGCACTTAGACTCTCCTCGATGAGACTATTGTGTACAGCATTTCCCCCACTAGATCTGACAAAGTCTTATGTTTTCCTTGCAAATCTCCTGAGGATTAGATGGTTTTATTGCGTGGGATTTGGGGAGTGCTGCCACAGGGCTCCGCCTCCCTGGATATGCAGGTGCAGTCACTGAAGTCAAGAATCTAGCGATCGTGAGATGAAATGACAACTGTAAATTTAAAATGAGACAGTTTTTCCTCTTTTTAATGCAATGAAAGTATCCTATTACAAACTAAGATAGAATGATAAGGGGCAGAAAACATGTAAGATTGTACATCCATGGAAGTAAAACAGTAGACTGTGGCACGCAGCTATCCCTGAAACCAGTTGTTTTCCTCTTTTATGATCATTTCATCCACTTCTTTAGTTTTCTCTCTTAATTTTGTGGCATTATTACGTTACGAACCTATGCTCTTCTAAGTTAAACAAGAGAGATAGGCTTGGGTAACCTGATATACTTCATTGTCACCTCTACAATAACCAAAAAAAATATTTTTAAGCATCTTTTCCTTTTGTCTCTGAATACTACCTTTCTCTAATCTTTTCTTCTTTCTCTCTTTGAATACTCTCTGATGACCAGTTAACATAATGTCCAAGGACAAATGGGCATATCATTATGATTGCCAAGTCTCAAGGGTTCTGTCCCTGAATAAAGCACAGAACCACCACAACCTACTAATTCTTCCACATTCACATGCTTTTGGTTAGAAGAATTTCTGGTAAAGACTACGAATAAATTGAATGGGTGTTACTGTTTTTATTTCTTTCCTCTCTAGTAGTTAGAAAACCAATAACAAGCTGTTTACCCACCATAGAACATTCTCAATTACAATGCTGCTGTGTGATTTTTCTCAGGTTTTATTGAACACTTTTCCTAACATACTAACATTCTTAACAGAGGGTTTGGGTTTTTGTGCCTTCTTCTTTTTATTATAACACATGTAAAAATGTGAGCTGAAAATAAAGTTTTCTTTAATTCATGTTCTTTTAAAAGTATCAGAGAAGACTCCAAATGAAATAAGGATTTCACAAGCAACAAACGTACATGTCACTGGTGTTTCTTTTCATAGTCTTCCACAAGATTTTCTCAAATTTTGAAAACCTTTATTTTACTTGTATTTTAAAAAGAATCTATGGTCATTGTGGGACATTTATAAAATACCTATTAGAAAATAAGAAAAAATAAAATCACATAAAATCGTACCACCTAAAGATAACAACTATTAGTAAATAATATGTTAATATACCATTATTATATTGTATCACATATCCATAAATATTTTTTTAAATGATGATTTTTTAAAACCTTCCCTACAAAATTATTTGGTAGCATGCTTTAATACTTAATATATTATGAATCTCTTCTGTTATTAAATATTTTTCTCTAACATAATTCTAATAGCAATATAATTTGTCATTAAGTAAATATACTGTAATTTATACAATCCACTAATGTAGGACATTTAGCTCATTTATAAGTTTTGCTAACATAAGCCATATTAAAAGGAAACTTTTATAACTAAATTTTTGTGCATTTCTGTCATTTGGGTTTTTTTTTTTCTTGTTTTTGTTTGTTTGATTAGGACAAAATTCAGAAGTCCATTATCAGGATTAAAGGAAAGGAGCATTTCTGAGATTTTTGATGTTTATTGCTAAGCATCTGAAAATGTATAGCAATCTCCTCTTTTTTACCAGCAGAACATGAGCACAGCTACTTCTCCAGGTATTCACAGAAACCTGGCAAGACTGTTTGGAAGGCAATGGAAATATATTTGCATAGATACATATTTTGTCTCATTTTCAAAGTCCTTGGATTTTTAATGAAAATTTTGGAAAGGGCAGAAAATAAAGGGCCTGAGATAAGATGACCATCTGTAACCAGAATGGCTCCCTCCATCCCAACTGTATTTCAACTGGAGCAAGTTATTTATGTCTATACCATCAAAGAGTAAAGAAGTCACCTTCTCTCCTCCTTGCTTCTCTGTCTGGCAACTCTGATGCTTTCCATCACTCATGCAACCTGATGTCCTGTCAGAGCACCCTCAGTAGAGCGTTCTTCTCATTCTAGTCCTTACCAAGAACACAGGGAGTCCCATTTATACTAGCCAGTCTTGCCTGTAGATAATAGTGCAACGAAAAGTGACAACTGACAGTGTAAGCCCCAAGAAATGCCAAAATGCCCACTTACTAACAAAAGTATTTTTTAAAAAAAGATCACAGGTTTTATGTCATAAGTGAGAAAAATGTTGAGACCAAGGGAAGAAAAAAAGACAAGATGAAAGAAAGGGAGTTGGAAGCAGGTTCAGAGAAGGACAGAGGCAGGGAGAGACAGAGTGATGACAAAAATATGAGGCCCTTAGAATGAATACGGCTGTGTTTCCCTCAATAAGTGTAAGGAAGCAGGTTAATCTATTATCTATTTCATTTTGCCCAAAGGCTTCCATTATACTGAACTGACTCTTGACTGTGTTCATGATTACTGTCCCATCTTAAGGCAGTGGTTCTCAAGTGGGGGAGATTTTGTCTCCCACAGGAAATTGTCTGGAGACATTTTGGTTGTAATAACAGAACGTTGCAACTGGCATCTAGTGGGTAGAGGCCAGGGATGCTGCTGAACAGCTCACAACGTGTAGGACAGCCCACACAACCAAGGATTATCTGGCTCAAAATGTCAATTATGTAAAGAAACCTTACTCCAACAAAGGCACAAGTTCAGTCATCTGTTTTCATTGGAGAAAAGCAAAACAACTGGATAAATGTCTCTTCAATTAAAAAAAAACCCACACAAAAAAGTTAAAAAAAAAAAAACAGAAAAAGGAAAACCTCTAGCAGATTACAGATACTTTCTACTTATATAATTAATCATTTTATATATATATTTCAAGTTTTATTTCATATTCTCTCATCACACTATTTATCAACCCATTTGTACTAAACATCTGTTGCAGTAATTACACATATGCAGTAAATTCCCTCATTGAATGTGTATTCTTCCCTATCTGAAATATGATATTCTTAAAGTTACATCTTCTGAAAAACAAGAAAAAGAATTAGATAACATTCATTAGCTTTCTCTTTCTGGTGATTTCTTAATCGCAGCATATAATCCTTTATTGGAAGTTTTTAAAGTACTACCAAAAGATTAGGTTATAGATGGTTCATCTTTTATATTAATGGTAAGCTAAAATTTACTATATAGACAGATAACAATGTTAATAAAACATCTATCAAGACTGTTCAATAGTCTATATAATTCTATATTCTAGCTGTTCAATATTCTATATAATATTGATGTGGAAGCAGAGCACAGTGATTTTATATATATGTATATACTTTATATATAATATATATCACTCATATATTGCAAATATATCAAACAAAAGAGATATCTTCCACATAAGAATATTGTCTATGGAGCCCTATTGACATCCTGAGTATCTTAGAATTTTCTATTTCAGAGTTTAATTTTCAGCTTTAAAAATCTAAAAATTAAACTTTTTCAGTGGTTCCACTGTTTAACAAGTTCTTCAGATTCACACTACCAAAAATGGTTCAATATTTTAAAATTTATTAATACAATGTATGAAATAAATGAATTATAAAAGAAAATCTATATGATCTTTTTGATAGATGTGAAAATTTGATAGAGTTCAATATTTTCTCTGATTTAAAGAAATTTCATAATAAACTAGTAATTTAATGACTTTTTAAAGTGATAAATGATTTTAAATGATAAATGATTTGGAAACAGTAGCCAGGATTACATTTACCGAACACTAAAAGAATCCCATTAAAGACTGGAATAAGACAAGGATGCTCTCTAGTATCAATATTGAAAAAAAATGGTTAGAAATTGTAGTCAATGAAAGAAGACCAAAAAAAATGAAGATATAAGAAAAGAAAGAAATTATATGATTCCATGTAAAGAAAACTAAAAAATTCTACTAAAGAATATAAAATAAATATTGAATAAATTGAAATCCACATCATCTTTCTGAGTGGGAAAGCTTACTATTTTAAAGATATAAATTTCTTCTCAAACTAAATCATAAACTAGGAATCTGTTGTAGAATTTGAGAGCTTATTCTATAATTTAATATAGAAGGACAAAATTTTAAAAATAGAAAATTTGTAAACAATCTTTACCTACCAACTATAAAAATATAAAGTTTGAAAATAAATACAATACAGCACTATTGTCAATATAGAGAAAACAATCTGATAGAATGAATAGAATTTCCAGGAAAAAGTACTAAGCCTTATGTTATGATTTATATATGATAAATTTAAATCTCCCTTAGGGGAACAGTCTTCCCATTTCAAGCTCCTCATTTCGAAGCTTTGGCAAAAGAATTGACCATCTTAAGTTGGCTGACTAGAGTATATAGTGCTCAAAGGTTGACAGGTTATATGTATACGAGGAGCGCTAATGCAGGAATAGATCTCAGAATCTGACCTTTTAGTATTTGAGTGACATTTACAATCCACTGGGGTACTGATGTATGAAAAGTTGAATCTTTAGAATTCCTTACCAACTGAATTAATTTATCATTGGTGTCTATACATTTTTAAAAGATGTTTTCCCTTGTATTTTATAGAATATCTGTAAAAATAAGATATTTCTCGATTTGAGTTCCTAGCAGGAAATAAATCACAATTTATTAAATGTTTTGATCATTGCATGTATCTTCAGATTTTTTCCTGGTTTTTGTGACAAGATTTGTTTCACCATTTCATAAAACAATTTTTTGTAGTATCTCATGACTCCAGTATTTGCAAAAGTTTTATTTTCCTTTCACAATGTTCCCTTTTCTTGAATAAATTTTTAATATTTTTTGTTAGAAATGGAATGAGGGCCGGGCACAGTAACTCACCTATAATCCCTGTGCTTTAGGAGGCCAAGGCAGTGGGATCACTTGAGGCCAGGAGTTTGAGACCAGCCTAGGCAACACAGTGAGACCCTATCTCTACTCTTACAAGCCTCTAGTATCCTCTGTCCTACTTTTTACTTCTATGAGATAAACTTTTTTTTAGCCTCTACATATGTGTGAGAACATGTGGTGTTTAACTTTCTGTTTCTGGCTTTTGAGATAATTTTATCATCATAAATGAGGAGCATCTTAACCAGTAGTTGAATGTATTACCTAATTATTATTCAATTGAAAAACCTGGTAAATACATGATAGATTTTTTAATTTCATTCTTTTAATCTAAATCCACTATGTCCAGACATTTAAATATGGAGCAAACAAGTTTTCTGTGTAATTATCCGGAACATACTCACCATAGGCTTGATACTATATTAGACACTGTAGGGACTAACAGATGAATCTGACATGGACCTTAGCCTCATATTGCTCACGGCTGACAGAACCAATCAGTTCCATTTAATATAATAAACATGTGAAGACTGTTAGTGTGCTATACGTTATTCTAGACCCAAGGAAACAAAACGCAAACAGGTCACAAATTGACAATATTCTGTTTGGTTTCAGACCTAAGAGAGAACATCTCTATTCCCCATAGAATATCTCCACTCTTACAGATTAGTTAAGTATTATCATTATGTTATATAAACAAATATCAGTAGACTTGGACTTTGTTATTTTTTCTCTTTTTTTTTTTTTAGTTTCAGGATACTACGGGGATACAAACGCTTTGGTCACATAAATTGCCTTTACACTGCCCAAGTGGACTTTGTTATCTTGACTTCTTGAAAAAATGCTAAATTAAAATGTTTGCCATCAACACCAGTACTGAACATAGAAGGGAAAGACACATCCTTGAGACTTCTCTTAAAGGGATTTATCATGACTAAACTTTTTTATTCAGTAGAAATGGGTTTTCCAAGCTTATCATCACTTCATGTATAAATAATAAAAGTTTTGTTCCCTTTAAAAAACAAATGTTTGCCATCTATTTTTACAAAATTTTTAGGGATGAAAATGTCTATTTGAAAAGATAAGGCCTTTTCTTGCAAAATTATCCTGCGTAAGGCTCAGTAAAATAAATCCCTTCTACACATTAGAGCCAAGAAACAATTTCCCACTTCAGTTGGACAGTGGGAACTATATAACTTAATGTGTACAGATTTTTTTCTTCTTTTAAAGCTCTTATGGTCAAAATTTCCTTTATACTGCTATGATTATAGCAGGCATTAAAGGAATATGTTGGATGAATAATGAATGTCAGACCAAACTTGTTACTTTAACTACACTTTTTCTTGTGCTCAAATTGAATACAAAATTGGTCGTTATCATTTTCTCCCCAAATCTTCCTATATATGGAGCCATAACCAGCATCTCTTTATGTTAAACATTCTCAAGTCATTTCCTCACAAACACCCAGTTTAACACCTTAAATCATCTCACTTATTCTTACATGACACTTCCAGTTTCTCCAGGATCTTTGTAAAGTGTTAGTATCATGAGATTCTAATTAGTTATTATCTCTCAAATGTCAACTTCTCTTAATTATTCCCAAGAGCATGTTAACTTTTCGTATTACAGTAGAAGCTTACACTGGGACCACGGTCAATCTGTGATTCCTACATCTTTTCCTTTGCTTTAAATAAATCAACTATACAGTGAAATACATTTTCTTTGGGTTGGGCTTGATATAGAAAGATATTTAGATCAGAAATCCCCATGTTCTTGGCCAAGTGTACTGTTGAGTCAACAGCATGTGTTGGTGCCAAGTCCATGGCAGGTGCTATATAGGCTACAGAGAGAAAAGATGCAAGAACCTTCCAGTTGGGTGGGGGAGACAGACAGGCATTCATTCACGCAACCATGTGTGAATAAAAGAAGGAATAGCTCAGCCGTCTAGCATGTGACTTTTGGAGTATAATGTCTTCCATTTCAAAGCCTGGCTTTTTCCCTTACTAGTTCCGTGACCTTAAACAAGTTTTTAAAATTCCCAATATTTCCATTTCTTCTTTGGTAAAATAGGGATGATAAGAGTAGTTACCTCATAGATTTGGTGATGATTACATATGATAATGTGTGTATGGAGGTTAACGCCATGCTTTCAAGTTCTCAGTAGCTGCTATGTGAGCGTAAATGTGTGTGTGTATGTACTTTGTGTCAGGTATTCTTTTCGGTGTATAAATAATTCTGATGCAAGGCAGAATGAGCTGAAGAGCAAGAATATACCTTGAGAATGAGCCAACCATCGCCTGTGTGTGTGTGTGTGTGTGTGTGTGTGTGTGTGTGTGTGTGTTTCTTACCTTCGGGGTCAGAACTAATTTCAGAGGGTGGGATGTTCTGAGCCTATAGGTACAAGCAAGATAAATTTCCTTGTCCAAGGAAGCAAAGAGCAAGAAAAGTTGCATCCAAGACACATTACATAAAAATCAAGCCCCATTCTCTAATTTGCTATGCATGATTCCTTCCATCCCAAAATATGCAGGTCCCCACAGATAGGGTAGAATGTGACTTATAACTCACTGTATACAAACACTATCACCAAAAAAAACTCCAGCAAGTATAAAAGATTTTCAATAAATTAGAATGTGTAAAACTTTATGAGAAGCAGGTGTCTGAGTCCCATTTTATGCAACATGAGCCTAACAAAAAGGGTTATATGAACTGCTGTGATTTTGTCCTGTCTGTGAACAATGATGGTAATGTAATCATATGCCCCACAAACTAAACTATGATAAGCCTCCTGTTGTTAAGACAATGCCATTTATACATTTATTTATAATTTAATATTCCTCTGTTTCATTACATTCTTTGTTGATAGTTAATGTGCTACAACTCATTGACAGGCAATTTATTTTAGGGTGAAAAGTAACCTAATAAAATCTGTGAATGTCAAAAAACATCCCAAAGATATAAGCAGATTTATTATACATAACTGGAAAATATATCTCTTGCATTCATAAAGTGAGTTAACTTCTCTGTGCAGAAGTTCTTTGGAAATGTACAGTCATTTACTTTCAACGTCAGAAATCACCTGGGAACAGGTGAAAATTACTTGTAATGTCAAGAAGTATTTACATGCTACCAAATAACTGAAGCAAAATAAAATCTTATAGGAGAAATGGATGAGTGCACTGAAAAGAAAGGGGGAGAGAGAAATATGTAAAACACTGAAGACAAAGTTAAAATCGACCCAGTATCCACACAATGCTTGGATAATAAGACAACTGTAATCTTGATTTCACTTAACAACTTTCAGTAGGGAAATATCAATGAAAGTGACATTCAGTCATTAGTAACATTACATTACAACCTAGAAATTGTTCTCTGAATAATGAAAAAAGTCAATATTGTTTTCTTTTTAAATTGTTGCTTCTTGGTAGAACAGTTTCTCTTTTATTGCATCATTAATCTCAATGCCAAGTTTTGAAGATGGTGTTAAAATTCATTATCTGTGTGGGCAGCCGAAGGCCAAAATGTCCCTCCACAGCAAGGGTGCAGGAATACTTTCGTGCCAGTGTGAGCTCTGCACATCCCACCATCGTAGGGCACATCAGGGTGTGCTGCTATGGTCAGTTTGAATGTCTTTATCAATCACTGTGCTGTGTCAACACATACGAAGATGAAAAGTCAAGCTCATGACTTCAAGGAGTACATACTCACTTTGCATGGATAAACTCATTTAGTCCTCAAGACAAATCTATGATGTAATGTTACTATTCCTATTTCACAAATGAGGAAACTGGCTGAGAGACTTTATGTAACTTTTGCAGGGTCACACATCTAAAAGTCAATGGCATTTAACCCCAGAGCCTGTGCTTTTAACCAGACCATTATTCAACCAAATATTATAGATTGTATAAATTAACAAATGAACAAACAAATGAATGAGGCATGCTGAAATGAATTAAACACCGATGACCATGTTGCTATTCAACCTTTCTAGTTTGAAATAGAATGTTCTTAAATTTCAGTCTGTAAATTTTCCATTTCAAAATTGGATCCCAAGACCATGGCTGGTATATGGCTGGTATATATTGAATGCTGCCTTTGAATAAATGAGCTGAAGTGGTAAAGAGAAGTATTAGCAGCCAGAGACTGTGTCCTCAAGCTGCTCACACAACTAGATACACATTTTAAGTCTTAGTTTATAAATTGACCAAGTTAATCCAAAATTGAGTCTGATTTTTCATTTCATTGATTTTATCAAACTTGTGATGTTTTATTATATAAATGCAGCCCAAATAATGTAATAATGTCAACATACCATTAGAAAACTAATAG
>NW_012137636.1:6173713-6174928 GCF_000956105.1 Propithecus coquereli | reverse complement strand
CCCCATAATATGCTGAAATAAAAGGAAAAAAAAAAAGAAAACTAATAGTGGAATGATATAGTATGGCCATTACTTATCCATAAAAATGTACAGCTTCAAACAAATTTCTTTCAAACATTACTATGATGGTCTTTTTGATATGTCAGCTTGGCTTGGTTACAGCCAACATTTATTCAATCAAACACTAATCTAAGTGTTGATGTAAAGGTATTTTGTAGATGTCATTGATGCCCATAATCAGTTGACTTTAAATAAGAAGATTGTGCTAGATATCTGGGGGCAGGGACCAGTTGAAAGGTCTTGAAAGCAGAACTGAGGCTCCCCTGAGAAAGAATCAATTCTGCCAGTGGACGGCAGCTTCCACGAGGCTTGAGAGTTCCAGGGTGCCCTCCCTGAGGTCCTCCCCTGTGGATTTCACACTTACTCAGCCAGCCCCTACAATTGAGTAAGGCTTTTCCTAGCAATAACTCTCTTAATATCTATCTCCTACTGGGTCTGCTTTCCTGGTTGAACCCCAACTGATGCAATTTCTCTTTCAGTCTCACATGGCAAACTGCTGTGGTTATTCTAGTCAGTTCGTCAGCCTCTACTCAAGGATACACAAGGTTTGGAAACAACATAAAACTTAGCCCCAGCTAGGACTTCCTACCACCATTTTAATGACAAATAATTTGAAAAATAACAAGACACGGATATGAGGGTTTTAATAAAGGCCCTGAACTCTTATTCATCTTTATAACTGCAATGACTATTACATTGTAGGTGGTGAAGAAAAATGTCTTATAAGTGAATGAATGAGGGGATGAATGAATGAACCGGTTTGGCTGGCAGTTCCTCTTGTGCTTTATCTGTCAGATTCATCACTGCAATGTTTGGGGTACACAGCACAGAAACTATAGCTTCTGATAAATAACTACTCAAGAGCCTTTCATTCTTCAGAAGTGCCATGTGAATTTCCCATTTTTAAGATAGTAATTTGCACCCACAAATTCCATAACTCTCTCACCCAGAATCCCATTGGAATAACCACTGAAATATAAAAACACAGTTATCACTGAGAAATAGGAAAATGAGCCAAAGACAAAAAACTTGTAAAAAAAAAAAAATGTGGTCTTTGTCCTCCTGGTTGGTTACCCAGATGTCAGTTTCTAACTATAACAAGGCAAGTAGATGGTTTGGGCCATCATGGCTATTTCTACACACTGGTGATCAGTG
>NW_012137636.1:6172427-6173663 GCF_000956105.1 Propithecus coquereli | reverse complement strand
GAACAAATGCAGCACAGACAGCTTGAAATATCAACAAAGTATTTGGGAAGGATGTGGCTAATGAATGCACAGTACCTCGATGGTTTGAGAAGTTCCATTCTGATGATTTTTATCTTGAAACTGAGCCACATGGGTGACCTGAGACCAAGGTGGATAATGATGAGCTGAAAGCTGTAGCTACAGTTAAGATGGCAAAACTGTGTCGATAGTTTAGGGACATACTTTGATGAATTGCACTGCTTCTTGTTTGAGATATAATAACTACACTTTTGATTCAAAACTGGACATTTCACATTTAATGACTATATACACATATACATTTTATATGTACATATATATCTTCATATGTATTTTTTAATGACCTTAAATCCTGATGTCTCTTCTGAATCATAAAAATTAAATAATGGTTAGGATGTTTCAGTATTAATGTCAGTATACTTTACTGGATTTAATCCTTTATAAATTGAGAGAGGCCAATATATCTATAGTGTTACCTGTGGCACTTCTACTTGATGTGTGTAACCCCAGGAATAGGACAATCTCAAGGGGTCAAGTAATCAAGTGACCTCTGAGCTGGCCCTGCAGAGCCCCTCCCATTTCCTACAGCATTTCGTATCAGTCCCCATTACTGAGCAAATCCCATCCCGTTAGCTAGGTCCAAAGAAGATAGCACCTGCTGCCAATCTGCCTGACACCATTCCTCGATCAGCTTCCTCAACACACCCTGAAATCTACTTTTGCCCATCACACAAGATGTGCAGCCAGGGAGGCTTCCCCTTGGGTTCCTTTAGAATAATAAATCACTTTCACTTACTATGAGCCAGCTATGCATCATTTCACTGAAAACCGTCACAACAATCCTATGAGTCAGGTACTTTTGTTATGTCCATTTTACAAATGAACAAACTGAGGCTAAGAGAAGGTAAATAATTTTGCCTCAAGTCAATCAGAAAATCCATGCAACACTCTAATGCCTGTATCTCCATCCAGCCACTGAGATTCCTTGTTTACTTCTTTTAAAGTGGGCTGCCCAGAGTGTGGAAGGATGGACAATGGAGACTCAGGTCGGGGAGTGGGGGAAAGGATGGAGAGGGGGTGGATGATGGCAGGTTGCTTGGTGTATGCACCGAAGGCCCTGACTTCAGCACAATGCAGTGTATCAGTGTAGTACTCCATGAATATATACACATAAAAAATAAATGGATTAAAGAAAAGAAGCTGAAGTCAAAGGAAAAA
>NW_012137636.1:6167738-6171796 GCF_000956105.1 Propithecus coquereli | reverse complement strand
ATAATATTTTCACTTAACATACAGATGACTTTTCATTTGTGCAAAACCGTACTTCTAAAATGAAATTTACTTTGAGAGAGGAAGTATTCTTTTTATATCATGGTGTATTAAAACATAGATAATGAAAAAATTGTTTTGGACCATGGGACAGGGAGTTAGTTCCCTATAATACAGCAGAATGCATCCGAGAGGGCTACTTCTAAGAAAAATAACAGAGTTAGTTGGCTAGGAATTATTTGGAGAATAGATTTTTTGTACATAGAAATGTATTTAATGGGTAATAACTAAAGAAGATTGTATTTTACAGATTAGTACTTCAATGTTTGACCATAGAGTTGAGCTTGATTTTTATCTCTTGACCCCAAATGGTTGGCTAGACCAAGTGTTTTTTTCATATTTCAACCTGCAGTTTTGGTGACCAAGAGACAATAGGCCCCAGGAATGGAGATGTGTTTCCAGCTCTTTTGCTTCACCAGGTCAGCTGGAGGACACCAGCATCCTGAACCTTAACTTTCTCCCCAGAAAAGAAGTCCTTTCCTTAAGGAAAGGACACTGGCCTTTGGGGCTACACTGTGTCCCCCATTATTTACAATTCCAGAGCTCTGTTTCAACTTTTGCTTTGGTTCCCTGTATAGTACTTAGCCCATTACATGAATTTTTAACAAAATTTTTTCAATGAAATTTCAGTACTGCTTAGAAGAAAAGCAATCACCAGAGCACAAGACAACCCTTTGTAGCAGTTGTGTCTGGCTCCACTTTATTATGGCGTGAAGTAAGGGGGGAACACCATAAATAATAAATTGTGGCCTATCTGGGTCACGTAGGAGGGGGGTAGATGGTAGCAACCAATATTGGGCCAGAAAGATAAAACCTAAACCTACAGTCAGAAGGGCAGGAGTTAGGCAACAGGTGTGAAATTAGAGATGTGACTATGGCTGAACATGGGAATGGAGTACAAAAGACACCAAAAACTGAAAAAGACAAGTGGTGGGGTGACTTAAGGATTAAAGGCAACCCAAGGGATCAAGCCTGAGATTTGTGATCTGAGACCAAGAAAAGCGCAGGGTGGAGAAATTTAAAGAGATGGTATGGCCCCTCCTTTAAAGGACCAAGTGCAAACTGATATCTCTCCGTACACAGAGTTCTCCAAACCTAGCCTCATAAAACCATTTTCCCCATAGCTGTTGAGTAGCATGTGTGTGCTGGTTCGCCATCTCTGCTCTTGAGCACAAAGAACAAAGTTTTTCAAAAAGAACCTGCACAATCCATAAATCTTCCTTTAGCTTGCCACCTTCCGCCCACATCTCAGGGTTGTATGCCAGCTAGATCCACAGCAGTTATATTTTTAAACCAGCAATTATCCTCATTCCTGCTCACTGACATGCCATACAGCTAGTCTGGTTTAGGTCCAAGGTAAAAAAAAAAAAAAAAAAAAAGGAAAATACATAAATTCACATAAATATAATTCAGATTGGCTCAAAATTACTCAAATGATTTTTAAGCAGCTCCAAGCTGATTTACAGGTCAGTTTCAAAGTTAGTTCTATACCAAATAGGAATCAATTCCACAAATATTTCTAAAACAACTATAAAGGAAGCCAAAGGCCAAGATCTTAATTAAAACACAGTTTACCTTGGAGAAGGTAGAGATTATCATTGAAAAACTCTATCACATCAAGACAAATGTAATAGCTTAGATTATATGTGTAAAAATAAACACAGACCGGAGGAGAAAATTTTATGTATGACAAGAAGTTCAAGGAAGAATTTAGCAATTCTACATCCAACTTTTATCCATCTACATCCAAATGTCAACATATATCTGGCTTTTTCTATTTGTTAATTAAATATGGATGCTTACATTGGCTGTGATAATAAGAGAAATCTAGTGAAAGCAAATAGCAGACCTAACATAATTCCTCTCACTTTCACTGCAGTCGACTCACTCGAAATGTTTTCAAGCAGCAAGGATATGTGGATTAGGCAGATTGATTCTCTTTTCCTATTATCGGCTGTCTTCTTCAGTCATCACAAAGGGTGAATACTAAACTGCCAAATACATAAATAAGACATAGCCTCAAGAACAACTTGGGTAAAAGATACTCATGCCACATAGACAAATAGAACTTATGGTTATCTTGAGTTTTTCTTCTATTTTAAATGCTGTTTTTAAACACTTATAATAGCAAAAATTGCTATCTAATCAAAAATTGTTTGAAAGAAAAGATGCCAGTTTCATTATAAAGAACATCATTATTATTCTGAGGCTATAGGAGGGTTTGCTCAAGAATAAACCCATTATCACAGAAGAACCACTTATGTGAAAATGATGTCTTTCTGCCCCCAAATACCTCCAATTCACCTAGCTCTACCTATTCAGCCTCACCAACACAAGACATATAAAAGTGCAGGACACATTGCCTAATGTATAGCAGCACACAATGATACTCATTCATTCATTTCAAGTATTTACTCATTCCATCATCCTTCTGAAATCAATCCATTTGTTACCCAGGATGGGTTTTAAGGTGCCTCAAGTATCTAATCAAAAGTCAGCCTTATTGCTGTGGACTCTGACCTGTGAGCTCTGAGCCCGTGTCCTTTAATAAGATCCTGCCTCACATGGTGAGAGTTGTGCTTTCATGTTCTAACCTCTGCCATAACAGCCCAACCCAAACACACCGCAGCAGTCCCGGACCCAGCCCTGGCCTAGCTCTCAGTGTTTCCAACATTCAAGGTTCAGCTTCTGAATTATAGTCCTTCCACTTGGGTCTTGCCAGGATATTGCTATATCTTCCCAAAAACCCTGCCTGGCCAATAGGCCAGCAATTTTCCACCCAATTACCTCAACGTGAAAATCTGTTCAATCACCAGTTTTAATAGTGACAAAACTGGCCTAGACTGATGCTGCGTAAGCATTTTCTGTATTAATGATAACTTCACATTTTATTGAATCCAAAGAATTTTTCTCTGGGCTTGATTAGCCTTAAATGTCTACACTAACTTCTTTATTTTGGTTTCCTAACCTGTAAAAGGAAATAATTAGTATTTGCCACAGAAGATATGTGATGATTTATATATATTAAAAACTTACAAAGCTTCCTGGTAGATAATACATATACGTAAGTGTTATCATTAGTATTTGTAGGGGAAAAGAAATATCTTTTCCTCCCATCTTAGGTTCATGGTGGAAGCCCCTGTAACAAAAGACAGATTAACAAGAAGAAAGCATACACATTTATTTAAATTTTACGTGACATAGGGGCCTTTGAAAATGAAAACACAAAGAAACAGGTAAACTTTATTTTTAGGTTTGATGAAGAGTGGACAGCTGAGTAGAAATAGGATTAGATAACAAAAGGGGATGATCTCATGGTAATAAACTGGCAGAACTCAGCAAGGCCTGTTCAGAATCTGCTCTGTGACCCTGTGTCTTCAGAAATAAGGATGCCCCTTTCTTCCAGGTTTAGGGAGGGCACCTCTCACATGAGGGTCTCGTGACCTGCTTCAGGGGAGAATGGCAGAAGAAGGTCAGAGTATCCTTTCTGTGTCTACTCTTTTTTCAAATGCCAAGGTGCTGTATTCCGGGGTAGTGTGTCCTGAACCCCATCATATTGTTACTACTGTTATCACTGACTTACTCTATCTAGTAAGTAAGCTATAGGATCCCTGAAGATGGAAACTCTATCTAGTAAGTAAGGCTATAGGATCCCTGAAGATCGAAACTATTTTACAAAATCCCTCAGACCTGCATGATAATTTCATATCTCAGGCTGTAAGTGAATGAATTACTGAGTACTTAAAAAAGTTATTTAGCTAAATTATGATGACTATGATATAGCTGTAGAAAGTAAGACCATAGAAGTCAAATTGCCTACTTAAGGACATAAAATCACTAAAAAAGCCATGAATGTCAGACCATGCTGCTGGTCCCATGGACCACCCTCATACCACACTGTGTTTAATAAGAGAACCAATGCATTTACTCTGACCTTACATTCTGTTATGTAAATTTGCCTCTCCCTGGGCAAGGACAGTTTGTGGGGTGGCTTTGGCACT
>NW_012137636.1:6162521-6164098 GCF_000956105.1 Propithecus coquereli | reverse complement strand
TCCATGAGGTGAGGCTGGGCTGGCCTGGGGAGAATTCTCCTGACATAGTAAAAGGAGAAAGCCAAAGGAGATTGAATTCAGGGTATAACCACCTGGTTAAGTCTTTTTTTTAACCATGATTTTTATTAAAAAATATTTTACACATAAAAAGAATATGAAAATATATGGAGTAGTCAAGAATAATAAAATGATCCATGTTCCTACAACCTAGCTTAAAAAATACAATATGCAAATAATTAATTAAAAGATCCTTTTCCAATTGTACACTTCCCTGACTTCCCCAAAGCTGATCATTATCCTTAATCAACTCTTCATTGAAGCCAATGTGAAGGCAAGAGCATAGCCTGTCCAGAAAATTTGGTATGACTCTTTCCTAATTCCAGCTATTTGTCCTATATTCCTTACATCCTGTCGATTCGTCAAGGTTCAGTCCTAGCAACAGTGTTAACCCTTCTCATGCACGAGATTTCTTATCCCAATTCATTTTATTAACTTTATGTGTATGTGTCCTTGACTGAATCACTCAAGGTATCAAAGCCATTCAGAAACGCTCACTCAAAGCCTAAAACAAACTCCAGCTACTGAAAAATCGGTGTCCAAGTGATGCAGGTAGGTAATTGGCTATCACCTGGTATCTACTCCAACCCCCTTCTAGTGCACTTTTGGAACTGCCGAGGCTGGAAAATGTAAAGTACACTTTCTATACCTTCTTGAAACTAGAGTTCTAGATACGATTTAATTTCCTCCAAGCCAATGTTCTTGCTAATACTCAAAGTCAAAACAGTTAAGAAGTGATAGCACACGTCATGCCCATCGTTTGGGGTTGTGGGGAAGGGCGTGGATGTAGCAGGCTGGTCAGTTCTTGGAGTCAGCCATTCTGACAGCAGTTCCTGATCTCTGGATAGTAGCCAAAGAGATGTGACCCTAAGGTCAGAAGTTCAAACATTGGCTTCGTAATTCCTCACCTTCCTGAACGCAGCAGAGGGAGACATTTTCTCAGTGGTCAGTTCTGGGTGTTATTTCAGGATTCATTCCTGGAAGTGAAGCCAAGAACCCTCTTCTCCAGACCTTCTAATGATTTTGTGAACTTGTAACTCCCCATATTAAATCCCTTTCTTCTTAAAATAACGACAGGTTTTTTCTGCTGCCTGCAACTTAACTTTAGCTGATAGGTGGAGTAAAGAGAAGGTGGTTGACAGAGGAAAGCTGACATGATAAAAACAAACACCACTTCAAGCTTTTATCAAGCAAATGAGGCAGAATCACATATCTATCTTTAAATAAACTGCTTATAATTTCATGTAATGCTATGACTATTATTAATAATCACTATTTCTTGAGCATGGTCATGGAATACTGCTTCTATTATCAGTAATTATAATACTTGTAATTATTGGTAGAGCATTTTATTTTGTATCAGACACTATACATCAAGTATTTTATGTACTTGTCTCATTTAATCCTCACAATCACATGAGATCGATATTAATACCCATTCTATAGGTAAGAAAACTGGAGTTAAGAGAGGTTAATTAGTAATTTTCCAAGGTCAAACAGCTGATAGGTGGTAGAGCTAC
>NW_012137636.1:6159058-6162471 GCF_000956105.1 Propithecus coquereli | reverse complement strand
CACTCAGTCGGTGAAAGGAAATATATGGATTTCATGCTGAGAGGGGTACAACATTGTTATTTTATTGACAATCCCCATGCAAAAAAGTATACACCGTACTTCACAGTCTACCTAGAGAAGAATCCCACTACCAGGTATGACAGAAGCATAAGTGGCCCTAGCAAGGCCTGGCAGCTTAAAGTAGGCAGCACCCCTGGATGGGAAGGGATACCTTCTATCCAGCCACAGGTGGAGAGGTACCTGTCTCCAGGTAAATGGTCCCAGTGCTGACACAGGTTCCATCTCAAATACCACCGCAAGATAAACAGAGAGTTAATTTGGGTAAGGATAATTCTCTTTTCACAAATAGAGGACAGGTTATGTTAGATTATGTGCTCTAAATTCCAAGAGATTATTTTAGAGGAAAAGATTTTTATAGCCATCAATTTCATTTTAGGGTTTTTGAGAGCCCATCAAGATTTTACGGTCTTCCACCAATGCAACAACCACATATGGGTATTGCTCTTTAAAACAAAGTAATGTCAACCTGAGTATAAATGAGACCTATGAGTCTTCAAGCATTAGGTTTCATTACACTGCCAGAACAAAGCCTTTGTAAACTAGTCTTAATGCTCTGGGTCTGTGAATAAGCCTGCTAAGGAAGTATTTTACTTCATAAAATTAATTGTCTTAAGATTAGACTTGGATAAGTTGCTTTTTCATATAGAAATGGAACAAAAAAAACCAAACCTAACAAGAGACACATGAAAAACAATAGAAATCAATCAATAATGCTTTTCCCCCAAAACTACTATATTAAACCTACATTAAGAAACTGGCAAGCTATTGACCTATGTTTCATAATTCTCCATGTTCCTACCAAATAACCACACTCTTCAGTAAGATATTCCTCTTCAATCATGATGTTTGATAGTCAACTTTGCCCTACCAAATGACTTAGAAAAAACATCTATACCTCTGCTCTGGGAAAGCACTCATGAGAAGTAATACATTGAATAGTTTAGACTCAAATTGCTGCCCTGATTTAAACCCTATGGAAATAATAACACTGTAATAAATAATATCAAGTGCTACCCACAACCCCATATATCAAAGACTGTCAAAGACATTTAGTATTGAAGGGCTTTCCAATATTACACCCCAGGAGATTTAACGAGAGGTCAAGGTGATTAGGCCTCCTTAATTAGAATGTAAAATCATCTATTGATTTATTGTATCAAACAGATCCATGAGTAGCTAGTGATTTTTTTAACATGTTCATTTTCTACTTCAATGATAGACATTAATTAAATACGAATCAGAATCCCCTTTCCCACCTGTGGTTTCAGTGCTCTGAGCTCAAGGTAAGCATGACGACAGGGGATTCTGTGCCACAATTGTATTCCATCCCGGCTTCAGAGTTTTAGAAATAAAATACCTCACACTTAACAAACAAAATTTGTAACAAACTGCCAACTAAAGCAAAATAGTATGCATCTGCATATAGGTATATGTCATGCATATACACCCAGCCCAGACGTAGAGCCCCATAAAAACCCAGGGATTTCTTCATCCCAGAGCAAAGAGGAAGAGAGTTGCTCAGTTATACGTGTTGAGGAGGGGTCTGGAGATACAATTGTTCCTTTGGAGACTATGAGGCATTCACTCTGAGGTCCTTCATGCACCAGCTCCTCAGGCTTTCTGTTGTTCTACAGCAAAAACGAGCTCCCCTCTTGCTGCATTCCCTCTCTGAAGGCTTTTCTGCTTTTTCTAGTCTGGTAAGTCAATTATCACTAGCCCACGTCATTTCCAACTTTCAAATTTTTCTTGACATCTCTTTTCTTCTGTCATTTCCTCTCCCCTTTCATTGCCTTACTGGCATCTAGAAGGCTTTCATGAAGGAGCAGAGATAAACCCCCATGTTTAAACTGACACATTGAGCCAGGAGTCTCCACTGTACTATAATATACCACTCCAAGCTAAATCAATTTGAGCCAAGATGGCTAATTTCCAAGGTAGGACAGACTAATATAAAATAAAGTGAATGGCATTGCTTTTCTTCTTTCCTTTTTCTCTGTTACCATGGATTAAGTTATGTGCAAATAATTAATAATACTCGCTGCTATAAATAAATCGTATTAGTATGGGGCATACAGATAAACCCCAAAGTTCAAATTTGAATACCTGGCCAGTTGTTTACCATCTTATTAAGATATTAAAAGCAGGAAACTAATACTCAGGAACATAGAAATAGTTGAGTCACGGTATCGGGACATAACCTAACAACCCTGAGCAGACAGCACAATCATATCAAATAAATAGTTAGCTTAGGTAGCAAAGCATTGTCATTAAGAGCACAGGGCCAGAACACTTTCTGCTTGGATTCAAATCCTACTTCTGCCACTTACCAGCTGCGTAACTGGACAAGTTACTTAACCCAGGTGTGCCTCAGTTACCACGTCTGAAAATGGGAAGAACAATAATAATACCTCATATGGTATTTGAGGAGCAAATAAGTTAATATTTGTTAAGTACTTAGAATACCATCTGAAACACAGTGAATATACCACATTAAGTATGGGTAAGGTAGTTAAGATAATGAATAAGTAAAAATAATACATGTTCTCCTGGCAGAGAGAACACTCCACTCCACCTTTTTAAACTAGAACTTAACCTCCATTCCCCTCAGAAAATGAGGGCACACCAAAATGTAAAAAGAAACAAAAGAAGTGAAATCTTCACTTCTGCACTTCCAAGAAATCGGGCCTCAAGATTCACAAACACTGAGAGTGTTTAATGGGGAAACGTTTTACCATATGGAGCTTTTACCTTAAATGTGACTTTAAAAACTCAACCCTTGCCTAGGTGCAAGTCCACACCGACTATTGGAGGCTGGCCCTGCAGGTCTCCTTGGGGTCACTATTGAAAACCCCAAGTTGCTTGGTGATACCCAGACACCCAAGCATGTGGTGCTGCCAACCTCCCCTCCGAGGGGCAGATATAGGTTGTGTTTCCCACACTCCTCTGCCCGGGGCATTTCCTGGGAAGCAGGTTTTGTTGTGCTCCCACTGCCTGTCTGGGGGAAGATTCCTGTAAGGCCCCAGATTCGCATTGCACTCACCCTCCCCATGGTTCTGCTAATCTTTTTGATCCTTTACTTTCTTGGGTAGGATCTGCCCTGAAAAGCCCAAAGCCTGGCCTGGAGATGGGCCAGTGTTGCAGGCATCCACTCAGACTGGGGCTGGGGCTGGCAGCTCACACCTGAGTCCCTGCTCCCCCTCACCTCCTGACACCAGAACTTTATCCTCTTTGCTATCAGGATGGCACAGGGCAGGGAACAAATCCTAGCCCTCTGGACACATAGATATCTCCAGAACGCTCCCCAAAAGTTTCCTTAACACCTTGTCTCCCTAAATCAGGGGAATCCTGGACAC
>NW_012137636.1:6155741-6157827 GCF_000956105.1 Propithecus coquereli | reverse complement strand
CAGACATCATACACTGTGCCAAGCATTCTGTTTTGTGTCAACCCAAATCATGAATTCCTCCAAAGTTCTCCAGGAAAAGTATCTGTCTCAGGATTGCTAGCTCCCAACTTAGGCCCCTAAACTAGCCTTTTGCCATAACCCAATTCTCCCATGCTGCACTGAGTTGCCCCAGAAAAGGGTGTATTTTAAAGTTATGACCCTCCACAAGCCATGAATTTGGCAGACTGTCGTTGAAGCCATTTGAATTCCCAGAAGAAATACACCCTAGAGAAGTTATGAATTGAAACGGATCCAAGGCATATTAAAAATGGATGTGTGCTCCCCGTTGTCTCATAGGTAATAACTGATGCTGTACAAGCAAGTATCAATTCAAAATATTAGAAGAATCAGACAGTAATTAGGGGTTACTTTTCTTGGAAGTCACTCATTTCTACAGATAAGTGGTAGTTACTTTCTGGAGGCAGGGTCAAGATTAAATCTATCTTGATGGTTGATTGCTGTCCTCAGGACACGTTCCAATGTGAAAAGCAAACAAAATCTGTATTGCCTTCATTTAAATTTCATCCAGTAAAGCTGATCCTCATAAGTGATAACAAGACTTCTTCATTCACTAAGGGAATTTTTTTCTGCTGATACACCTAACAATCTTGTTCCTGTCACTAAGATGCTTTTTAAAAATAGGACCACACGGGCTACTAGAGGAACAAGGTGTTAATAAGTTTTAAAAATACAGATGGCCGTGAATTCATTCAAGGACACTGAATGGCTGTAGCTGCTGAGGTGGGCCAAGACCAGGCCCCTGGTATAAAGGCCCCTGGAAATTTCCTATGCCTTAAAGAATGCAAATTCCCCATGGTAGGGGTGGCCCCTGGTCAGGCCACCCCCAAACAAGATCCTGTCCTTTGGCAGTATCTTTGGAAACCTTTGAGCCTCAGGGTACAGGATGCATGCATAATAGCTATTAATGCAGAACAAAGGCTACAGGATTAGTACCATGTAAGGTGACAATTAAGAGCCATATGCCTATCACATATGTCCCAACCTCAGAAGGATATATGAGGTCTAGCCCAGAAAGGCTCAGAACACAGAGATTTGACCTTGTCACTGCTCAGCAGACACCCACTCCAGAGAACTGGTTTCAGAGAACTTGTTCAATAAAATGATATACCGAATGTTGATTCACTTTGTATTTTTTAGGCAACGGATAAGCAAACTTATTTTGTATTATCCATGGTAATATACTCAAGAGATATTGGCATTCTCATCTTCTGCTAACCTAAAATTTTTACTCAAATCTTACAGATGGAAGCAAGTCCACCAATAGTAATCCCATAAACATCAATGACCAGGAGTATAAACCCCTGGGCAACAACTAATTCTTCCAAGGTACTTAATTCATCCTCTCCAGAGTTTCTGTACACCCAGGGATCTTATTTCCAAGGGCATGTGAATGAGGATATCCTCTCAAGGAGTGTGAAACTATACATTCCTTTGGATTAGGATCACAATTTCAGATACTGGGCTCAAAACCAATTAAAGGATTTTGTTGAATCCCTACCAGTGAAAGAACAGCAAGTTCAGAAAAATGATAGTGGAATTGTTAAGATACAATTTCTTAAAGATATGGGCAGCTAGATAAAATAAAGAATCTCATTAGGCAAACATCAAGGAGGACAAAATTCATATTTGTTAAGTGTCCTCTAATCTTCGCGAATGACCCCAATCCCAACCAGGCAGAACTCTCCAGCAGAAGCCGCCCATGCCATTCTCAGCACGGTTCTCTGCCCTCCTGGCCCTAAACCAGCTCCCTCCCCTTAACTACAATGAATGCCTTCTCACCTTGTCATTAAAACTTTGGCCAAACCCCACTTTTCAACTCATCAGCACCATACCCATCCTTTATCACTCTCAAACTCTTTTGAGGTCTTCCTCATCATATTCTGCTCTTGCTGGTTTTCCCTCCCCATCACTGTCATGCTAGAGCATTCACCTGGGTCAAGGATAACATGGCACATGGTTCAACGCCCCCTCTACTGGGCACAGGACACACATTGTCCACCACTCTGGACTCTTCCTCGAGGAGCCT
>NW_012137636.1:6154309-6155691 GCF_000956105.1 Propithecus coquereli | reverse complement strand
CTTGTAGGATCTCTGTAGCCAGAAAACCATGATGGTCTGGTTCTACAAAAAAGACAGTCCTTAAATAACTGAATTTCTTTTTTCATTAATATAAACACTTGATTTCAGGAAAAAGAACGGAAGAAAGTGAATAATTATGTGCCAAATTCATTTTTAAAATGCAATGATAATACTGCATTTTTTTAACTAAAAACTTCATTTCTAGAACATATATGTAAGGATAAAAATGTCAGGTTAATGGATTTTTTTCTTATCCTGTAAACTTCCATTATGACAAAAGCAACAAAAACTCAAATGCCTTCTGTAGTAAAATCCAAAGGATAATGCAGTCATCTATACATGGGTCTATAAGTTCTAAAATGTCAGGACACTGAAACAGTAAAGAAAGCGCATCCTAGATAGATGGAAACAAAACTTGACATATTGACACAGAATTCTTTTGTTTATTTGAAATTAGTGCTTTTAAAATTTGCTTGGTTGACAGCCCTTGGCCCTGGGCATTCTCCATTTCCTTAACAAATCAAGTCAATTATTTCAAGTCTGCCCCTTGTCCCAGGCCTGCACTTCACTCTGTCACAGAACTTCCCTCTTACTGTTTTTAGGGCACAAGTTCACTCTTCTCTAGCTCTTGCTTGTCACATTGAAGTTCATACCCTTGAAAGGAAAACCTACAAATTAGCTCTCAGGACAAATGAAAATCCAGCAATACCAAGGTCAGAGAGAGCTCCCAACAATACAAAGGCACATTCATTCATGCACTTATTTATTCACCAGCACCCGCTCTGTGACAGCCCCACTGGTAGGCCCTGGAGACAGATGTAATAATAAATGAGACTCGGTCTTTTGTCACAAAAGGTGTTTAAAATATGGTCTGGGTGAATAAAATGAATCAAAGTTAAGATGCATGTGCTGAGAGCAGTATAAGTCAGCTGCTATGGGAAACCCAAGAATAGGGTTCTAAGATTCCTTGCACTAAAGCCTCATTGCCTTTGGGACCGCCTGTTTATCAGGGTCTAACGCCACCAAGGGGCAACCGGTAGGAAAGAAAGGCTATGCTAGCAGTAACAGCAGCCTCTGGATGTTCATTACATTGAGTGTGTTGGGGAGGGGAAGGGCTGACAAGGTCTATTACCCGACTTCTCACATTTTGATAAAGGGAGGGGACTTCATGCCACTTGCCATAGGGGAACATCGGAAATCATGCCTCCCCTGTGATATTGGCAGCAACCTCTGTCCAGGTTTCAGCCATTTCCCATTACGGCGTCCATATTCTACAATCCAAAAATTGGGACATGTGGTCTGAGAAAGGATAAGTTTTTTCAAATAAAAAAATGTATGTTTTTATAAACTATTTTAAAGACCTAAAGACTGAATCACATATG
>NW_012137636.1:6146340-6147669 GCF_000956105.1 Propithecus coquereli | reverse complement strand
AATTTTTTCTATATATTTTTAGTTGTCCAATTAATTTCTTTCTATTTTTTTAGTAGAGACGGGGTCTCGCTCCTGCTCAGGCTGGTCTCGAACTCCTGAGCTCAAACAATCCACCCGCCTCGGTCTCCCAGAGTGCTAGGATTACAGGCGTGAGCCACCACACCCGGCCGGGATCTGGCTTCTGATTTTACTTCTACTGCTCTTTAACTCAGTGACCTGAGCACCTCCCTTATTCTTTTAAGTCAAGGAGTTTGTCATTTGTGATTTTATGACAAGAACGTGAGCCTCTCCAGGTTCCTATGTTGATGAAATAAGATGATAAATGAAAACGCTTTTGAAAACAGTTAATCATGAAGAAGTTGTATTTTGAGTGATTTTATTTGATTCAATCATGTAATAAATACTATTGATACTTTAAAAAAAAAAGCAAAGATGTACAAAACGAAGAAAAAAATACCTTCAGCAACACTGCGAATGAGATATCACCATCAGTAATACAAAATCAGTTTGCTTATTTGTTGTATAAAAAAATAAGTCAATCAAATAATTTTATCAAAAAGTGAATCAATGATCAATGTATCTTTTTGTTGAACAAGTGCTCTGGAACCAATTCTCTGGTGTGGTGTCTGCTGAATAGCAACTACAGGATTAGGTCAAATCTCCTGTCTTCTGAGCCTTGCTGGGCTAGATATATCCTTTTGAGGTTGGGACATACGTGATAGGCATCCCTCTTCCAAATATGAAACAGGTATCTACTCATGTGAATATACAGAAGGAAGTAGAAAATCTTCCTGGGTTTTCTTTGTTTGTTTGTTTGTTTGTTTAATGTTGTAATCCAGTACACACTTTATTGAAATGTTTTTAAGTAATACATGCTTATTGGTGAAATATTGGGTGATTCAGAAAAGCAAAATGAAGAGAAAAATCATCCATAATCTCAAAATTCATTAATATCAACTATTGGTATATTTCCTTCTGGTCCTTTTTAGATCTATTTCCTTGTTTTTCTTCATAATTGCACACTTTTACATGGAAACATGCTCCTTCTAAAAAATGCAAACAGTATAGATAAGTAGAAATATAGGGAATAAAAAGCGAAAGTTTCTCTTTCCCCAGATCCACTTTTCCATACCCCCACCCCAGCAAGTAGTGCTGGTATTTCGATAATTCAATGTATATCTTATGTTTTCCTATGCATTCATACACGTGCACATTTTCTTTGTTTTTTTTTGTTTTGTTTTCTTTTGTTTTTTTATTCCAGAGTATTGTGACAGCAACAAAAATAAATAAGTGGGATCTAATCAAATTAAAAAGCTTCTGCACTGCCAA
>NW_012137636.1:6144541-6146290 GCF_000956105.1 Propithecus coquereli | reverse complement strand
TCTCTCTCTCTCTCTCTCTCTCTCACTCACACACACACATACACACACACACGCACACACAATAAAGAAAGATGCTAAATCATTTACATAATTTCTCAGTAAAGTGTAACTAACTTGGGTGGGCAATAAGTAGACAACATCACTGAGTTTTCAAGGTTGGTATCCAAAAGTTGAAAGTTTGACAAGAGTTAAAAGGAAAACAAATGTTAAAGGCAAACCCTACCTTTGTTTTCCATTATTTTGTGATATGATCTTCATCAAGGCCTGGGAGGATCACTATTTTGCCAGAAAACACAGAAGAGATATTGACAAGCATCTTATATGAGACAAATAAGGAGTAAATCTGAGAGTTGAGAAAAATATACACGAAAACAAAGGATTTTTAAGGGGAAGAAATTGGTGAGGGACGAGGAGCCTAAATAAAGATTTTAAAAGCAGCTTCAGGACATACAAGAACAGTTTTCACTCCGCTTAACTCACCAAGTCCTGCTTAGGACAGAAGATGGTAATTAATCCATTGTTTACCAAACAGACCAGTGAAATATTATAGAAATTGATCAAATGGTGGTTGAATGCCACCATTACAGAGAGATGTGCAATGCAGAATCTGTGAAGCTAGGAAAGTTCCCCCAAACTGACAGTAAATGACAGACCAACAGTGTCCAGCTCTGACTGCGCATTAGAATCACCTGGGGATCTTTTAAAAAAAAATAGTGATGCCCAAGCCCCAGCTGGAGAGACTGATTCGTTTGCTTTAGATTGGATTCCACTATAGAAATGATTTTAAAGCAGTAAGTAGAAGAGACAAGATTTGAACTCATATCTATCTGACTCCAAATCCCAGGGTTTTTCTGCTGTATTGAGCTGCCCAACCACACAGTACTGGAGGCGTGGAGGTGTCTGTGCTGTATTTTCTCCTCTGACATATTCGCAGGTAAACGCAGGCTTGCTGCCTGAGATGAAAGCAGAGGCAGTCTTTGGAAGAGCAGATGGTTGAGACCTGAGTCAGTTTTTCCCCAGAATGACTTTCCAGTTCTTCTCTGCATAGTAGCTTTGATGATTCATCCTCTTCTAGACTGCGAGAAAACTGCAAAAGCCTGAAGTCCAAAGAGTGGAGCCCTAGAAAATACGCAAATTGTCCAGTATTGCTGGGCTAGAGAGCCTGCGGGGGGCAGGGGGTGGGGAGGACAAAGGAACCTCACAAAACCCATGGAGACAGATGTCCTGTGGCATTTGGAGCCTGAACGGGAACCTATCCACGTGCACATCCGTGCCTCACCAGTCCTCACATACTGAGCACTAGCTCTGGGAAGGAATTGTGGAGGGCAAGAGGAATGGAACTCGGGCACCCTCTGTGGGCAGGTGAATCCAAATTTCCACCCTGAACATCCCGACTGGGCCCTCTTCCTCCAGCCACATAGACCCATCAAGTCACTCCCACCCTTGCTCTCTCTCCAGGTCCCTTTGCCCTGCCCACCCACTCCACCCCTTACAAGAACAGACTGCACACACCTTCCAACTCATACTTCCACACGCAAATAGGAATTCATCCCAGAAAAAGTCCCATTTCTGCACATGACAGATAATAAGCAAAGAACCAGTCTTTCTAAGTAGAAACAGATATCCCAAAACCCAATATGCCACCTACATAAACTGTCCACCCAAGGCTCAAGATGAATATCCCACATTAAAGCAAAAGGAGGGCAATGCGCACTACCCGAAGGATGGACATATTTGAAACACGGACTT
>NW_012137636.1:6143442-6144491 GCF_000956105.1 Propithecus coquereli | reverse complement strand
TGTCCTCAAATAATTTTTCTCTTTCAGTGAGTCATTTACTGACCTATAATATAAAATGTTGTCCTATTCAGAAATGTATAATGCTAATGTTCAAAACTACATATGGTATTCCCATAAGAATTAAATAAACTGAAGTATGTGAGAGCCCCTATCTCAGATCCTAAGACAAAGCAGCCACTCAGTAAATGTTTATGGAATATGAGTATGTTGAATGTGAATGCAATTATGAACATTTTAGAAAATAACCTCTCAAAGATATAGCCATGTTAGAAAATTAAAAATCTGAATCATTTACTAGATGTTTTGCTCTTTGATTAGAAAAAAACTGAAATAAATCAACATGTCAGTATAGTACTTTCAATTTATTGCAACACAAACAGGGGTAAATATCCAAGTATTTATGTCTGGAAGTGATGCTACAGTAAATGCTGAAATTGAAGAACAGTTTCTAATGCAATTTTCCAGAATCGGGGAACCTTTTGCTTTTCAACACCAGTTATCATATTAGAAGAAATTTTCTATCTAAATAATAGGTTTTTATGCTAAGCACAGCTAATCAGGCCCATTACATTAAACCAGTATACCAGATAAAAGTTTTAGGATGATACTTAAGAAAATGACACCCAAAAAATGAACTTTACCTTTTCAAGGCACTTGAACATGCACGATTCCATTTCATACTTTTCCACGGTTATGTGAATTCAAGATGGTATGGAAAGAAACAGGGAGTTGTCTTAAGACAGTTAAGTGCATCACCCAGGTCTCTGCCAAGAGACTCTGTATCCTTATATCTTCTGGTTGCCACAATGCTAAGTGAAAGTAATTCAAACTAAAGCTTTTGGTACTTTAAATTATTTTGAGCCTTAAAAGAAATGTGATACCTGAGTCACGTAGCAAGTAACTGCAACTTTTGCTTCTCCGATTATAGATTAACCCTCTTTCTTATTTTTCTCACCCTGTAACATGTTGTGAAAGACTAAATGGCACCAGAGAAAAGACCCCTTTCTTCTTAGTTACTGACCCTTTGTTATAGATTAACCTCCTTCCTT
>NW_012137636.1:6140063-6141592 GCF_000956105.1 Propithecus coquereli | reverse complement strand
ATGGTCTGGGTGAATAAAATGAATCAAAGTTAAGATGCATGTGCTGAGAGCAGTATAAGTCAGCTGCTATGGGAAACCCAAGAATAGGGTTCTAACTTCCCTTGCACTAAAGCCTCATTGCCTTTGGGACCGCCTGTTTATCAGGGTCTAACGCCACCAAGGGGCAACTGGTAGGAAAGAAAGGCGATGCTAGCAGTAACAGCAGCCTCTGGATGTTCATTACATTGAGTGTGTTGGGGAGGAGAAGGGCTGACAAGGTCTATTACCCGACTTCTCACATTTTGATAAAGGGAGGGGACTTCACGCCACTTGCCATAGGGGAACATCAGAAATCATGCCTCCCCTGTGATATTGGCAGCAACCTCTGTCCAGGTTTCAGCCATTTCCCATTACGGCGTCCATATTCTACAATCCAAAAATAGGGACATGTGGTCTGAGAAAGGATAAGTTTTTTCAAATAAAAAAATGTATGTTTTTATAAACTATTTTAAAGACCTAAAGACTGAATCACATATGGCTATATACTAGACATCTGTCAAACCGTTATTAACAAGGGGATGGCCCATAAAACACATTGCATGTGTTCTAACACGTAGCACCCATGTCTTTGCTTCCACCAAACCCAAATCACATCAATGCTGATGCTACAAAAAGGCAATTGGAAGGATGTTTCTGCCAATTGCTGACTAGAGTTTAAGATCTTTTTCCTAGAGATTTTTTTTTAAAAAGGGTTTACAGAGAAGAAACTCCACAATGTGCTCTTACAAACCACACCTATGCTATTCTAATTCCATTCCTTCTAAGGGAGAGGGGGAAAGAACCCTGGAAAGTTATAACACCTCATTTGTCCCAAACTTAGAGGCATCAGAAACACATATATGAGCAAGTACACAAGCAGGAAGTGCCAAGAGCATCCCCCACTAAGTACAGGTACTAAAGCTCATGAACGTGATGATAACACGTTCATGAAGAGCTTCATGGATCCTGTTAGCTCCTATTTTGCATACAAGTGTAATAACTTTGCTTCTCTGGTTTAATAACGCATAGCAGGAGTTTGAAAGAGGGTAGAGAGAAGAAGTACTGAAGTTAGGCATAACATTCACACCTATTAGACGTGAATAGCCTTGCAATAAAAAGACAATGTACTAAAGGCTGATCAAAAGACATCCAGGACCATTTATTGCCCTTAAAAATTTCTATACACATCCATTACGCTCACTACTATTTGCCAATGCTAATGACATCACCCATTAAGAAACCCAAATTTTATTCAGTATATTATGCTTAAGAAGTCATGAACAGGAAAAATATATTTTCAAGGTTTTCCACAACAAAATAATTTTTGCAAATGGGGCATTTGAAGTAGCAAACTTCAATTTTTGTAAAATTCGTTTACATGGGCACTCCATTCCCCAACAATGCAAGATATGTAGTGTGTTTATTTTGCCTCAGAAAAATGTTTTATTTGTGAAAGTATTTTATACTCATTTAAAATAAACCCCCTTATGATGAAGAAAAAGCCTTTTTTT
>NW_012137636.1:6138015-6140013 GCF_000956105.1 Propithecus coquereli | reverse complement strand
AAAAAAAAAAAAAAAAAAAAAAATGACACTTTGCTTATGAACAATTGAAAATATTTGTCAACTATGTAAGTCTGTGTCCCACTGCATACTTGCAAGAACTTAGACACTGAAAAGTTAGAAGCCTATGGGAGCTCGGTAGTGGGATTTGGTCCCGGCAGAACCAAGGTGAGGCACACCCAAGTCCAGCACTTACACCAAGGCATCCTCTAGTGGCAGGTGTAATAGTCCCTACTTCCTAAGATGAACTTTTTTCCTATTACACAGGGTCCCACTACTATGGTTTGAAACCAAGAGAAATCCAAGTTTTAAAATCCAGATGTGAGGTTTCCATCACCTTAGCTGGCACTGTTTACGTAGAGTACCTACCTGCAGCAGAGGAGGAGAAACAGGATCTCCCCAAAACCAGTAAAAGGACCCGTCCTAATTCGTAGCAAAGCTGAGTAGAAGATTCCTCTCAGCTGACAAGCATGTCCCATTCCTCCCAGGCAATCATCTTTGGATTCCAACTTAAGGGACAGAAGGGACTTGCTTGTCACCTATAAGCATCATGACTGGCACTGCCAAATCCCTGCCTTGCAGCATTTCAGACAAGCTTGATCCACTAATCAATGAAAGCCACAGGCACTTGTTTTCTCTAAAGAGCCTTTTCTGTCCAGTGTCATTTCCTCCCCTGATCCAGCAGCCGCTCCTTCCTTTTGGGAATCCCCAAGTTTATACAAAAGCAGAGTTCAGAAGGAGGACACAGTTTTACTCTGACGCCTTCCTCATTCAAGGAAGTGGGAAGTGTCCCATGCTCTGTTCTGTTCCTGGAACCAAGGGGGAGTCCAGAGCACTGAATTCTTCCCAGGGGGAGACTTTTGGTGCTTTATGAAGACAATATGGTCTTGTTATTAAAATAACTGTAGGATCCGAGAGAGTGATGTTCAAACACAGAACCAGCAGCAAAGAATGAGAAGAGCCTTAGGCTTCTGTAACTATTTTATAGGCTGACAGTACACTTTCTGAAGTATAATTTATTCAGATTACCTTTGTCAAGTCAGCTGATATATATACCTCCCCCTAATGCCAAAACATATTAAAGGCAGGAGAGAAATGAATGGGTGAAAAGGTGATAAATCATGGATCTAAGTAAGAACCATACTTTTGGGAGCTGCAAAAAGAAGATGGAACTTCACTGCTCAATCAACCCCAACCAAACTAGAGTAATCAATGAGCTTTCACGGCTCCTTCTTTATTTACATAAAATTAGAGCTCACACAGCAGAAAAAGCAGTCCTTAATTCAGGTATCTATGTAAAATTTCTAAACAGGTGGCTCAATCTGCCAGATCTATAGAAATTACCTGATAGAGAATTTATTCCATGTTCTCGAAATAGGTCTCTAAGAACAGACATTTCTTTGCATGTGCATGTGTATGAGAGAGAGGCGGGGGGTTGGGGGAGAGAGATTCATTACTACAGAGACCAGAGCTGAAGAATTTCTTTAAATAGAGCCTGCCCCACCACAAAGTAGACTCCGAAAGACAGAGGTTTCTATTACTGACTTGAACCTCATTAGTACTTTTACTTATTATTAGTTTTTCCCCTTTAATCTCTTATTATCAGTCAGATGCCCTTATCCATCAATGGGGAGAATAATTAAATATTTAATTTATTAAGCCAACAAATATTTATGAAGTGTCTATCATATATGAGGCACTAGTTAAGACACTGGTATCCATACAATAAAATTCCATCCAGTCTTTAAAGAGAATGAGGAAAATCTGTACAGGATGATTAGGAAAAACTCCAAAAAGGAAAAAGAAAAGATATCCATGTATATAGTGTATTTCATTTGTGCTTTTAAAAATGACTTACATTTATATTTATATGTGTACATCATTACATGGAAGATTTTGGTATAAGACACAAAAATCATTGATAAATTCTGAAGAACAGAGTGCCTCTTGGGTGGAAGGGAGACTCAATTTTCATCATAGTGTTTGTAATTTTTTACAATG
>NW_012137636.1:6134289-6136125 GCF_000956105.1 Propithecus coquereli | reverse complement strand
TTGGATTAGGATCACAATTTCAGATACTGGGCTCAAAACCAATTAAAGGATTTTGTTGAATCCCTACCAGTGAAAGAACAGCAAGTTCAGAAAAATGATAGTGGAATTGTTAAGATACAATTTCTTAAAGATATGGGCAGCTAGATAAAATAAAGAATCTCATTAGGCAAACATCAAGGAGGACAAAATTCATATTTGTTAAGTGTCCTCTAATCTTCGCGAATGACCCCAATCCCAACCAGGCAGAACTCTCCAGCAGAAGCCGCCCATGCCATTCTCAGCACGGTTCTCTGCCCTCCTGGCCCTAAACCAGCTCCCTCCCCTTAACTACAATGAATGCCTTCTCACCTTGTCATTAAAACTTAGGCCAAACCCCACTTTTCAACTCATCAGCACCATACCCATCCTTTATCACTCTCAAACTCTTTTGAGGTCTTCCTCATCATATTCTGCTCTTGCTGGTTTTCCCTCCCCATCACTGTCATGCTAGAGCATTCACCTGGGTCAAGGATAACATGGCACATGGTTCAACGCCCCCTCTACTGGGCACAGGACACACATTGTCCACCACTCTGGACTCTTCCTCGAGGAGCCTAGGTGAAGCCTGGAATTCCTTCTCCCTCAGGCTCCAGTCAGCCACTGCCAATTAAGGCAACGCTCCTGAGGGCCGCGGCAGGTGGAAGAGACGGTTCCTTAGTAAAGGGCT
The DNA here is from genome assembly GCF_000956105.1 of Propithecus coquereli. Classification (NCBI taxonomy): domain Eukaryota; kingdom Metazoa; phylum Chordata; class Mammalia; order Primates; family Indriidae; genus Propithecus; species Propithecus coquereli. The sequence goes on along the minus strand of NW_012137636.1, from coordinate 6,135,419 downwards.
CACAGCTGATCCTGCAGCTAACCAACATCTGCCATTCTCCACTCTTCTCCGGCACAAAATGCAACCCAACATGAGCCTAACAGGTGATCTGTCCGCACGTGGGTTACATATAGGCCTGCAGCCTTCTAACCTTCTGCTGTCCTTCTTATCCATGTTCCTCTAAAAGTAAGGTGTTCCCTTGTCCCCTCTTGCCCAGTTTCTTTCAAGATTTTCTTTTCGTCATGATTTTCTGTGGTTTGAATACAATATGCCTAGGTGGGGGTGGGTTTTTTGGTATTTATCATGTTTGGTGTTCTCTGAGCTTCCTGGATCTATAGTTTTATATTTGTCATTAGTTTTGGAAAGTTCTCAGCCATTATTATTTTAAGTATTTCTTCTACTCCATTCTCTCTTCTCCTTCAGCATTGCAACACTGTTTATGTTACATCCTTTGAAATTATCTCACTGTTTTAGGATTTTTTTGTTCTATTTTTTCCATTCTATTTTTTCTCCTTCACAGTTCAGTTTGAGAAGTTTCCATTGACCTATTTTAAGCTCACTGATTCTGTCCTTGGTTGTGCTGCCTCTTCTTTCAACTTCGAAGGCATACTTTGTTTCTGTTACTGTGGTTTTGATTTCTACAATTTCCTTTTGATTCTCATTTCCATCTCTCTGCTTACATTGCCCATCTGTTCTTGCATGCTGTCTAATTTTTCCATTAGACCTCTTAATATATTAATCATAGTAATTTTCATCCTATCTGAAGATTCCAACATTTGCGTCATATTTGAATCTAGTTCTAATGATTGTTTTGTCTCTTCAGAGTGTATCTTTTCTTGCCATTTGGCATGCCATGTAATTTTTGTTGAAAGCAGAACATACTGTGTCAGGTAGTAGAAACGGAAGTAAATAGACCTTTAGTGTGAGGATTTATATTGATCTGGCTAGGAGTTTGCCTGCATTTAATTGTTGCTGTAGCTACAGATGCCAGAGGTTTCAAATTCCTCTAGTGTCCTTGTTTTTGAGTCACTTCCTGACTCTGGGCTTCCTAGGTACTCCTTCTCAGAGATAGTCTGTGTCTTGCAGCTCTTTCAGCTATAATCCGCTGTTATAATAATGGGGCCCTGCTAGTGTGATGGTAAGGTGGACAG
>NW_012137636.1:6124074-6132989 GCF_000956105.1 Propithecus coquereli | reverse complement strand
AAGAGAGGAATATTGAGAATAACTGAAGAGAATTGCTTACATCTAAATATGGGGGAAGGGTAAGCATTTTTAGCATTTAGCAGAAACCATGTTTCTAGGCACCACACTTCACCCGTAACAGAAACATGTATAATACACAGAAATAAAAGAAGCTCTGTGGGTCTAGATTTACCATTAAAAGGTTTTGTTTGGTGCCCAACAGGTTTCTGTATCCTGGGACCATGAAGCATAGATAAATATGGAGGAGTGAGGCATAAGACCCTCAGTGTGTCCAGTTGTAGAAGTATAACTCTGGCACATTCTCGGGCATGTCAAATGTAGGCATGGCGTGTATGGAAACTGAAGATCTAGAAATTGGTTCCATTAAAACCACCCAAGCTTGCACACCATCTGTGAAGTATCCCCAGGGCATGTGAGCCCCAGCTCCACAATGGGAAGCTGGCAAATCTAAAATCTGCAGGGTAGGCCAAGAGGCTGGAGACCCAGGAAAGAGTTGATGTGGCAGCTCCAGGGCCCAGGCCAAAGGCAGTCTGCTAGCAGAAATTTCTTCTTCCTCTTGAAAGGTCCTTCTTTTTTTTAAGGCCTTCAATTGATGGATGAGGCCTACCCACAGTTTGCAGGGTAATTTGCTTTACTCAGAGTCTACTGATTTAACTATTAATCTCATGTTAAAGATATCTTCATGGAAATATCTAAATAATGTTTGATCAAATATCTGGGTATTCTGGCCTAGCCAAGTTGACATAAAACTAACTATCAAAACATGTGTTCATGTTAGATTAATATTCGAATGAGAGTTATGATTTACCTCTATAAAAAATTAACCTTTAACAACTGGCAGGCCTTTGTAGCCAAGTTAGGCTGAATTTTTTTCACTTCCAAAAAGGCTAGATGTGCCCCTCCGAAGTCAGCCAGGCCTTACAGGGCTGTATTCACCATAGGAGAAACCCCATTATTCACAACTTAACACAACAGTATTATTTTACTGAGCAGCATCAGGGATCTTCATGTACGTATAGTCAATGCTATGTTTTGGATATAGTTTGGCCCCAAGTCTCATGTTGAAATTTGATCCCCACTGTTACCAGTGGAGCCTGGTGGGAGGTGTCTGAATTGTGGGGGTTCTGAATGACTTGATGTTGTTCTCACTCTTAGTGGCCAAGAGAACTGGTTATTGAAAAGAGCCTAGGACCTCCCCTTCTCTCTGGCCATGTGATCTCTGCACATATCAGCTCCTCTTTACCTTCTGCATGAGTGGAAGTTTCCTGAAGCCCTCACCAGAAGCAGATGATGACACCATGCTTCTTGTACAGCCTACAGCACCATGAACAAAGTAAGCCTCTTTTCTTTATAAATTGCCCACCCTCAGGTACTCCTTTATAGCACCACAAACAGACTAAGACAGTCACTAATGGTAAATATTCTTACAGTCCTTGTCCTAAAGAATCCTTTACAAAATTAATTCAGCATTCTCTCAAAATGTTGATTGAACATCTATTGGAATCAAGTCATTGTAGGAGATACAAAGAAGTATACCTCAAGAAGCTTAAGATGGAGTCGTAGAGACAAAATATCATGTATCAGTCCAACATACATGTATAAGGAAAGGATCAAGTCCAGATACTAGGCAGATTTATCTGGCAAAGTCCACTCCAGCTATATTACTAAAGAAAATGCAGTAAGACGCACAGGTGATGGTGGAAAATGTGATGAATGGTAACAGATTTACCTCCATTTTTAGGATTGTGTCAAAGTTTGAAAGACTAAAGCCAATATTAACCAGACCAGCCACGCATGAGATCCTGTTTGGTGGCGTTGTTTACTTCCCTGTACAACCCCTGAAACACTGCTAGTCCTCAACCACAGCTTCTCTCTAGAACTTTCCAACAATCCAGCTTACCAAGCAACAACTTGACATCGTTTCAGGCACTCACATTATAAAAATGCATTCCAATTTCTCCAGAGATGTCAGTGTCAGTGACTCAGGTAAGAGTTCCTGCCTTCTCAACACAGTTATGTGTACTTTGGACTTGCCTAATAGGAAATCTCTTATTCAGTAAACATAGATATCTTAGCTGATTGGCAACCAGGAAAAGGAGCTATAAATGATAAGCTCTGCCCAGGTATAGTTGAGCTTCCCTTTAGTACAACGATTTAGATATTGGCTGAAGAAAATATCACCTGAAGTTTAAAAAATAGTTAATTATTTAAGTTATAATTGAATCTTATTAATATCATTTGGAAATGTTTTACAGTTTTACATTCATTTGCTTAGCTCCATGAAGGTTTTGGATCCATCAGTACTTTTGTGATTTTAAGGATAATATAAGAGAAGGTATTCAGAATTGCCACTTGTTGACATCTTCTCCAGACCTTTTTCCTTTTTCCCAACTTTCTTTCCTTAATTGTCTCAGTCCCTGATGTTTCCATCTTACTTATCCTTTTATGGGGGAAGGGAGTTGTTTTGGTGGGGGGGATTTTTGTTTTTATTTTTTCCCATCTTCCTTTGGGAGGTATTATAATACCTAGTAATCTTTCCTGATCATCTAGGTGACAGGTATTTTGTTAAAGCCATGGATCGCAGTGTACTAAATAGTAAATCATAAATCTGGCAACCAAGATCCATGTTGACTCAAACCCCAAACTGGGACACAGCAAAAAGAAAAGCTTCCCGCCCCCAAGGTCAACGCACTTTGACTTTAGTATGGTTTTCTGGAGAGCCCCTAATTTTATCCTAACTTTGTGTAACAAACTGGTTTACCACACCTGAGCATGTTCGACATTGCAAACTTTAGAGCTGGGCAAAGCTGACATGCTCTCTCTGATGGGAGGTTGGACTGGACAGGAGAAAACCTACAATGAGCAAACAAATTTGTTCCACAAAATGTGGGGTCTTTTGGACTGATGAACATAATCAACATCTTTATCCGGTGTGGGCTAAAACACATTACTAGCATTTTTCCTCTATTCTTTGATGTATGTTTTCACTTTTTAATGTTTCTGAAATTGAAGTAAATCTTAGAACTGATGTGTTCCTTTAATGTCACAATGTTTCTTTTCCTTAATGAAATTTAGTGATGTTATATCTTACAGTCTAGAAGAGAAGAAATGAGGTAATTAATATGCATAAAGAGGCTGAATTGGGTTCACTGTCCTCTGGATTGAACACTTTCAAACGTTTTACAAAAATTTCACCCAAAATAAAGCATTTTTATCTCTGAGTTTGACTTAACAAGGTAATCTGGAAAATTAAGTTATGTAGAGTAGTACATTCCCCAAAAATGCCTGATAAATGAACTATATACTTAGGCATATGGGGCTCCCAAAAAAGAAGCCAACTGTTATCACAAACAGTTGCTAGTTTACTTTCTTAGTAGGTTTTCCTTTTTCCTGAATAATTGGTATTTGATTTTCCTGCTTCTTCAAAGACCTGCTCCAGTGAAGTTTAGAGATTTTATATGCTTGAAAGTATAATTTTTCAGCTTCTAAATAAAAAGTACATACTTTTCTATTCTCATTTAATAAAGAAAAGTTATATGCTTCAGCAGACAATGTTTCTTGGCCATTTCTCTTGCTTTATTTTCATAACAGTTAATTAACCTAGTCTTCAAGCTGTCCCACCACAAAATCTCCCATTTAAATATTTATTAACTGTCTCTATGAGGCTGGCACGGTGTTCAACCAGCACTGTGTGCAAAGATAAGGAAGATATTAATACAAGTTCTACTCCCAGTGGGGGTAATGCAAAGCAAATGTGTTAGTAAGGGCTCACCATCAATCAACATAAATCATGTGAAACACACAGTAAGTATAACCCATCCCAATATCAATAAACTGAACACACTTCCCTAGCCCACCTTGATTTCAATAAACTGAAGCGCACTGTCATAGCACCTCCACAACACCCTCAAAAGTATGCAGAGCAGCATATAAGTAAGATAGTTATTGCCACAACGCTAACCACATATCAGATAAAGGATCTCTCTGGCAGAGGCTTTCTGTACGTGTGAGTGTGAGTTTAAGTGTACCACACACATACGTTCTTTCTTTGACTCTACTTTCTCTCTCTCCGTCATATATATTTGAAGGAAAAAGAGTTATAGGAATAGCATTGAATCCACTCATTAATTTAAGTGAATCTTTCACAAACATTACTGATTGTTTACTAGTAACAAATTATTTGTGACACCTCATAAGACCAATCGACAGTGGACATTACCCAAAGAATCTAATCTAGTGTAAATTCTATCCATTAAATCAAAATAAGATTTAAATTTGAAATAAAATTTCAGTATCTTCACCAAGGTACAGCGTAACCTGATTGCATGATGTGTTAGTCAGCTAAGGAGGCCTACCATAACAAGGTACCATAGGCTGGGTGGCTTAAACAACAGAAGTTTATTTTCTCACAGTTCTGGAGGCTGGAAGTCCAAGATCAAGGTGTTGGTGGGTTGGGCTTCTCCTGATGCCTCTCTTCCTGGCTTGCAGACGGCCACCTCGTTGCTGTGCCCTCACATGGCCTTTCCTCTGTGTGTGCAAATCCCTGGTGTCTCTTCCTCTTCTTATAAAGACATCAGTCCTATTGGATTAATACCTCACCCTTATGACCTCATTTAACCTAAATTACCTCTTTAAAGACCTTATCTCCAAATACAGTCACATTGGGAGGTAAGGCTTCAACATAGGAATTTTGTCCATGTCTTACCATTCAGTCCATAATGCACAGTAACCTCCAGGAGCTTAGCTATTATTCCTTTAAAATAAGAATCACCTGACCCAGAAATTACCCATGAGTAGACTTGAAGAAGAAAGAGTAGGTTCCCAACCTACCACGGCACGCCTGGTGGTTCAGCCACCAGCGCCCGGCTGCAGCCCTCAGTTAAGCTGCCTCCTCACCAATGTACTCTGTTTCCCACTACAGTTTGCTGGCTGTGCTACTTGGTAACCAAGCAGGTCTGAGCAATGAGGCAAAGGAGAGATAGTGAAGCTACCAGTTACTTCACTTGCGACAGTCCAATTCCCAGGATACCTTCCCGGCTATGGCATCCCTCGGCAGGCCAGGACTTGTCCCTCAGAGCCCACCACACACACATTGGCAGGGGCTTCCTTTACCCAGCACTCCCTTGAGCGTGTTCCCCATGGTGAAGACTTTTTGTTTTACCTGACCTAACACCTGATCCCAAAGGCAGCTAAATCTCCCCTTGCTCTTCAAAGTCACCTCAGCCTAGACCCTGCGTGTGAGAGAACTGCGCTGCCCCACTCACTGGACACAGAACCTCGGCCTCTTTCCCTCTGCCTGCCTGGACAGGCTGGGGAGGGTGTTTCAGCGCATATCCTTCCTTCCATCTTCCACGAGAAGATACCAACTTACGGTTCCACCTGCCCCACCACTGCTACAAAATCCATAAGCACTTGGGAATATTAAACTAAAATGGTAGCTTCTAATTCATGAGTGCTTTCCATGTACCTCAAATTAGTTCATAAATCCTCTCAACAAATGCATGTAATTACAGTAAGGTTAAGTAACTCCCCCAGGACCTCACAAGTAGTAAACGGCAGAGTTAATATTCTAATATCTATTTCCAACACTCAAGTTTTATCTACTATTCTTTTCCTGCTTGTCTAAGTATAAATTTCCTACCCTCCTTAGGTGTAAGCATGTACCTATATCAGAAAACTAAATATTTTTAGCAAAAGGTTATTATATAAGGAGGCAGAGAGATTTTAGATGCTGCTTTAGGCCCAGATGTCACACACTGTGTTTCTCCAGTGTGTTATAGTCATATCTCTCTGTGCTTCAAGTTTCACATCTGGAAAATTGAATGATAATACCTGCTCTTCCTATTTGCACAGAGCTGCAAAAATAGAACTGAGATGCTGCATGTCAATGAGGTTTTAGAAAAATATATAACATAAATAAACTGATTCATATCAATCAAACTTCATAAAAGAATACTATTCTCCGTAATATCTCCCTCAGCAAGACAATGCCAGCCGTCCAAGTTCTGTCCCTCTTCCAAACTCTTCTAAGAATTCACAGTTTGTTTCACTGTCTTGTACCCTAAACATACACTACACCCGGAATTATTTAATTTTTTACATGCTTCTATCTAGAAACATGAATGAGCCTGTCAAATCTTGATTTTGGAGATTATGTGCATTATTCTTAATATTTTTTGTAGTTCCCTGCATGTTTTTCCATGTAGCAGGTATTCAAAAGATATGATGCTACTGGATTGATAATAACTATGGATGGCCACTGTTACAGCCAGAGAGCTAGAATTAACTGGCAGCCTTTTAAAATAAGAGATTAAAGTTATTTCATAATTAACTGAAATTTTACTTACTGTATCTTTGAACAATCTGCCTGAATCTGCTTGGCCCTATAAGAACACAGGTTTGCAGCTGTGCTGATTCAATTAGTAACCCCAGCAGGTTCTACCCATAACTCGGCCTAATGGACTCCACCGTTTATTTCCTATTTCCACAGTTAAGAGAACCCACAGTCCACTCTGAAGGCAGAGGAGAAACGTTGGGAGAGAGGAAGGAGGCTTTGCATTCTCTAGTCTTAAAGTAAATACAAAACAATTTGCCTCATGTAATTGGATATGGACAGGTCCTCAGCAAGATTACTGAAGTTACATGGAGCCACAACTAGAAATTGACAACTGTCAGGGCACTTGACAACTTCACACAAGAACATGCTCCCCAGGCAGATTCTGCTTGCTGGATTTCCTTGATACAGTCAGATTTTTGTTTTCATTTCAAATCATTCTTTCCAGAGAAAATATCTATTCATCCACCAGGTACTTTGACACAGGAGTTCCATGCTAAGAGAAATGCATTTTGACATGGCTCTGAGCAAAGCCTCTGTGTTTTGACACCTACATTAACTTAAAGATTGTTTCATGGTCTCTTACATGAAAAAAAGGGAAAAAAGAGAGGAAAAAAAGAATAAGGCAATAAGTCTTGTTCTGACTTCATAAAATTTTAAGCAAAAAACAAACAACCACTTAAAAAAACGAGAGGAGTAGAACTAGAGAAATCGGCTATCTTAGTTCCCTGGTGCATAATATTTTCACAGGAATAATTTACATTGTGATGATTTGAAACTGTCATATGAAGTTAAGCACCACTCCTCTCCTTTCATCAACTGTATCCTCCAATTCAGTCCTCTGCTATGACAAGTAAGCAAAACTCATGAATGTGAGGTCTGGATGACTAAAGGAAGTCCTTGTGTAGCCAAATAGCTGATGCTCTACCAAAGCCTCGGACTCCCCCTTCCACAGTGAAGACTTCTTGCCAGGAAGTGGCTTCCCAGCCAGCGGCTACATTTCCCAACCTCCTTGCACCTAGGTGAGGCCATGGGACCAATTCTTGAGTGGAAGAGATATGCATAACTTCAGGACCAAGGACCTTATCACCACTTTCTTCTGTCCCATCCTCTGGCTGAAGTCAGAAGCTTCAGAGAACGTAGCAGAAGGTAGTGCCACAAAACAGGAAGAGCCTGGGTACCCAAATCACCAGCTGGAAGGCTACCCACTGACCAGGAAAATGAGAGCAAATTCTGATGTGCTTTTTAATGGGTCTCTTCCTCTATAACTAACAATTTAATTCTGTGATCTATTCGTGACTTTCATGTACTGTGAAGATTGCCAAGAATCCTCCAGCTTACTGAAATAGTTCTCAAGCCATTCTTTTCTCCATTTATCTGCACCAGCTGGGCTTATCATACCAAACTACTACTATTTGATGGACAAGATTAGAATAGAGTTGTCGTACAGCATATAGACACAAGTTTGAATGTTGGTTCTGGGTAACTGTGGACAGTTACTTTCATTGAGGGTTAGTTTCCTCATTTGTAAAAGGACAATAACACATTTTACCTCTGGTTTGACATTTCATTTTCTAGTGTTGAAATGTGAAGAGCTAACTTTTCCCTCAATCCCAAACAGTTCTAGGTACATCTGTCTTCACACTTCGAATCACTGCCCCAACAGACCTGGCAATAATCCTGGTTCTAAGGAATCTTATTTCGCATAATAGGTAAGAAGCACATTCAGAAGCAGCTGCAATGTGGTCTGACGTAGGGCAGTTTACTCTGAGAATCCTCTCTGCCCCCGTTTGGATGATGTTATGTACAATTTGATGTGGCTGCTGACTTGTCACGTATGATTTATCAAACTCATATCCACTATGCCCATTTCATTAAATCCTTCGCACTGAAACCGAAACCCATGTCTGCACCAAATGTGTTTTCTTCCTTCTTATTCTGGCAGACAGGGAGATAGGGCTAAAGTTTTGCCCTCACTGGTAAAGCTACTTACCCTCAAATCAAAACAAAGTGCTGAAACCATCAGTTAAATATGAGCTAATCTAATAAAGATGTTAAAAAGATTGGCCTTCAAGAGGCAATTTCAGAGAGTAGGTTCAAAGACACGAATTTCCTTGTGTCCAAAACGGGGTGTGGCGGTGTAAAATATACTGATTAACTGTCTTAAAATTAAAAAGAAACACAACTCCTAATAAGGAGCTGCAGCACCCCGGACTGGACATCTAACTCATAGAGGTACACATCTGGGCACCTACAGATTATTACCAGGTCCAGACAGCATCCTGTCCAACTGTCTCATCTTAAAAGTAAGAAAATTGAAGGCCCAGGAGATTAAGTGACTTGTTCATGGTCACTGAAGGAACATACTAATTTACCATGTGGCATCCACAAGAGTCCCACCTGCCTGACGCCATGTCACTGTCTAAGCTCCTCCTGTGCCTGCACTGTCTTCCTTCAGAGGCAACAGACTATTCTTAAGGGAGTCAGGGGCACCCAGCTCTGATTTGAGCTGAATGACTTGGGGCCAGTCACTGACCCTCTCTGAGGTTCCCTTTCCTCATGAGTAAAATGGGAGGAATAA
>NW_012137636.1:6119182-6121069 GCF_000956105.1 Propithecus coquereli | reverse complement strand
AGGTGTCAAATCAAATCAAATATTCTGTTGCATACACTTTAAAGAGTGATGTAAAAATTCCATTTGAAATTATCAATATGTACAATACACCAGAAACAGCATAATTTTTAACTTTCCAAAATTAAAATAGCAACTTTACAGTGGAGAAATCTGGAGGACACTATTTTAACTCAGTGATCAAAGTAAACACAAAGGGGTGGGGAACCTGTGGCCCTCTGGATCCTTGAGTGTGGCCCTTTGACTGAGTCCAAATTTTACAGAACAAATCCCTTTATTAAAAGGATTTGTCCTGTGAAGTTTGAATTTGGTCCAGGAGCCGCACTCGGGATCTAGAGGGCCACATGTGGCCTTGAGGCTGCAGGTTCCCCCCCCATGGGACAGCTGACATCTCGGTCCCCTTGATGTGTTATGCTGAGAAGGACACAACATCACTTCTGTGATGGCTCTGCTGAGGATGCTCAGCCTGGATCTAATCATGAGGAAATTTCTGACAAATCCAAGTTGAGGGATAGTCTAGAAAATAACTAGTCTTGACTCTTCAAAATATCAAGGTCATGAAAGCAAAAAAAGGTAGAAGAATTGTTTGGCATTCTTCCAAAACAACAGGTTATCCTAGATTGGGAGGGAAATGCTATGTACAAGGACACGTGGTGAAATTTTAATACAAACTTCAAAGTGGACAATAGTGTTTTACCAGTGTCGAACTTGCTGATTTTCATCACTGTACTGTGATCACATTAGAAAATGATCTTGGGAAATGCACAGTGAAATATTTAAGAGTAAAAAAGTATTTGCCTCTTATCTCAAATGGTTCAGGGAAACATGATAGATAGATAGATAGATAGATAGATGATAGATAGATAGAAAGCAAAACTGGCAAGTATTAACAATTAACAAATCTGGGTGAAGGGTATATGGGGATTCTTTGTACTACTCTTACAATTCTCCATGACTTTGCAATCATTTCAAAATAAAAAGTAAATAAAATAAAATCTACATGTCTAATTAAAATACAGGAGTAACTGTACAATTTTCCAAAATCTTATCAGATGCATCAGGCAAAAAATGCTGCCAATTCTGGATTGTTTCTTTCAGTTTCTCTCCAGGATCCCTGTCAGTCAAGCAGTTTCTACTCTGCAGAGTGCCTCCCTGTTCACGCATTTCCCAGCAACGAGATCTGTATGTTCAACTTCATCTTCCCTTTCTCAATTTGGTCTAACAAACTGACACTTTCTGTCTGCCGCTCTCTTAAGAAATAGTAAAGGAAGTGTCACTTTCTGTTTGATAAGCATGAACTGCTTTGCCTGAAGAAGCAATGAATTAATTAAGTTTAAAGATAAATGAGCTACAATTAATCTCACTGAGTTTACATTGTCAGCATATGGATAAAAAAAAAGCCTTCCAGTAGAAAACAAAAAGTATCCAAAACTCTTCACTACAATTAAATCACTTTTATCTATAGCCTATACATACACACACACATACACATGCTATTTAATATGTATTTTATATAGTATACATACATACATACATAATATCTATAATTGAGCTCAGAGTATATGGACAAAGTTACTCTGAATATACATGGTAAAATATATAAAGCATAATATTGAAATTTCCCTTTAAAAGGAATGAAGTGGGTCAAAATGCATATTTTCTATTTATTTTATATATAGTCTCGGAGTATATGGTTGCAGTCCCCAACCCACAGGCCTGTTAGGAACCGGGCCGCACAGCAAGAAGTGAGCAGTGGGCGAGTGAGCGAAGCTTCATCTCATCTGTACTTACAGTTCGCATCACTGCATAAGCTCCACCTCCTGTCAGATCAGTGGTGGCATTAGATTCTCATAAGTGCTGGAACCCTGCTGTAAACTGCGCTGGTTGCGC
>NW_012137636.1:6111209-6119132 GCF_000956105.1 Propithecus coquereli | reverse complement strand
AGAACTCAACAACCAAACCAAAATGCCTAACCTGTATCACAACTGTAAGAGTCTTTCAAAATATTCACAAACAAAAAATTGAATATCAACTGATCAAAATCATGGGCAGATAAACAGTGGGGCCACTTTATATGCATGTAGGTCTCAGCTACCTGTTTATAAATTGACAAGTCCAAGTAAGTAGAAGAGATTTTTCTCCTTGAGCATAAATATTCTTCCTAATAAGCCTAACTAATTTCCCTACCAAGAGATTATAATCTAAACATATGCTAACACCAAAAGCAAAATTGACTGATACTGAGGAATAAAAATTGGAAAATTCATTAATGATCCTTTTTATGGAGGTAAAAACAATTGCTCTGTATTAAAACCATAGTGCTATTAAAATAGAAATTTTAAAATACATGATTTTCCCCACTCTCACATTTCAAACTATTAATAGCCAAGTCAGTTAACTCCTCTAACATCGATGTAAAAGTTAATGCAACCCAACATTTGGCATTCCAAGCATAAGGATAACGTGTCAGTTTTCCATCGGCTCTTCCTATTGTAGGTATTAGTCAGCTCGTGGCTACCGCACAAAAATATACACCTTTTTGCCATAACCCTGGCATCACCTGATTCTGTCATTCAGCAGTTTCTTTCTATGCAGTCCTTAAAAACGGCTACAGATGAGACTCCAGTAGAATCTGCATTACCCATCACCTGTATGGGACACAAAAAATCGCCTAGCCGCCACTGTGTTCTGGGTCCTCAGGCAAGACGCACAGTGAGGGACAACAGGAAGTGACTCAGCATTTAGGAACCGTGCCATCACAGGCAAATTTAGACTGCTTCTCTGTAAGATATAATAACAGAATTATTTTTCTTCCTATTATTATTCTTCCTATTTTTCTTCCTACTGTCATTTTTTTAAAATGAGACACAATGGCCACACTAGTAGAGTTTTCATGCAGCATTACATACACTGGTGCTGTCTTCCTAAGTAGCTCAGCAAAATGCATTTTCTGAGCAATTTACTTTCCAGATGTGGCTTTGGTACCACTGGCTGGGGAGGCAGGTGTTAAGGGACGAACAGGTAGAAAACATCGTCTGTGTCAAGCCACTGAGCAGCAACCAGGATTTGATGTGCTTTGTATTTTTTTTCACAAGTTGCCATCCAAAAGCTAAATGACACTGCAAATCAATTGGGTTTTAGTCGAAGCTCTGTTTCCAGCCATAGATCTCCAGTGTGACACATACAGAATGCGAGATGTGCCAGTGAGTGGTTGGCTTCCCATTCACTGAGGAGTTCTAAACCTTAAATGCATGTGCTGCAATGATTAAATGAAATGCCTTTCTGGTTTAAAAATTATTTAAAAACAAAACATGGTTTTTGCCCAAACATCTACAGGGAAAATTACTTTGCATTCATGCCAAAGCCAAGCCACAGGCAGAAAGGCTTGACCTTAGTTTCCCCATTTGGGCACATGCATTTTTCCAGGCCTCATCAATGTACCCTAATGAACCTCCAACCAACACCTATAATGGACTCCTTTTAAAATTACAATTATATTTAGACATGTTTCTGCTTTTGTAAACATTTGCTTCAGGCACAGAGGTGGATCTGACATTATATGGTCAAGATATTCCTAAGGAACTGTCTGTAAACTGATTTTTTTTTAAATTGAGCAATTCAAATATGCAGTTGAGAGTACTCATTATTTACAGAAACCCTATGACTAATCCTTTTGCAAAGCTGACTTTTACAATCTGAACATCCAGCCTTGATTTATCTACCTTGTAACTCCCAATCTTCATATATCAAGCACATCTAAAAGTGCCTACCACAGCTCCTGGCAAATAGTACTCATTCAATAAATGTTCTGGTTTAATGATCTTGCTGCAGTTTCAGGGAATCTGCAAAATAATTTACTATATATCATAGTGCACCCAGACACAATTCATAAAACTATGGACTATGACCTTGGAATGGTTTGGGCATATCAGATGACTCTCCATGGAATTTTGGAATTCTAGAGAAATCTCCGGATTAGGTTAACCAGCAGAGAAGCACACACCTGGGTCCCCTTGTGCCCTGGAGCTCCAGGAGAGTATTCTGAATTGTATGCAGCACAGATAATTGCCAGGAATCAAGTTCCAGATCCTGGACATCTTTGTATAGTTCTTACCAGAGCTAATCTTTCTGTAGCCGAAGCTTCCAGCCAGTTCTCCTTCCTACTACCCCTTTCCCCCATACAAAAGTCTCAGGAGTGACAAACAAAAAGAAGACAAAATAGGAGTCCTCAAAGTCTAGTTTAATCAAGGCACTATAACCACCCCCTCCAGGTATTTCATTAAAAGATGTCTTACTAGGTTTTTGATTTATATGTAACAATTATTTATAAAAAATTATATTTGATTTGAATAATTTTGATCAATCTTATACTACAATAATTATAAAGATATTCCAATCCAAAGGGAAAAAAGTTGAGACTTAAATACTTTTGGTCACAGGAAATTGAAAATAAATGCAGTTCAATTAATATTCATATTCTTTCAGGATATCATGATAGAGTGATCAATAGAGATTTTCAAATGGAGAAAAGAATGAAAACAGAGTTTTCAACTGTTTAAAGAAGAACTTGTCCCTATTATTTTTTTCAGGATGATAACAGGTGTCAAATCAAATCAAATATTCTGTTGCATACACTTTAAAGAGTGATGTAAAAATTCCATTTGAAATTATCAATATGTACAATATGCCAGAAACAGCATAATTTTTAACTTTCCAAAATTAAAATAGCAACTTTACAGTGGAGAAATCTGGAGGACACTATTTTAACTCAGTGATCAAAGTAAACACAAAGGGGTGGGGAACCTGTGGCCCTCTGGATCCTTGAGTGTGGCCCTTTGACTGAGTCCAAATTTTACAGAACAAATCCCTTTATTAAAAGGATTTGTCCCGTGAAGTTTGAATTTGGTCCAGGAGCCGCACTCGGGATCTAGAGGGCCACATGTGGCCTTGAGGCTGCAGGTCCCCCCCCATGGGACAGCTGACATCTCGGTCCCCTTGATGTGTTATGCCGAGAAGGACACAACATCACTTCTGTGATGGCTCTGCTGAGGATGCTCAGCCTGGATCTAATCATGAGGAAATTTCTGACAAATCCAAGTTGAGGGATAGTCTAGAAAATAACTAGTCTTGACTCTTCAAAATATCAAGGTCATGAAAGCAAAAAAAGGTAGAAGAATTGTTTGGCATTCTTCCAAAACAACAGGTTATCCTAGATTGGGAGGGAAATGCTATGTACAAGGACACGTGGTGAAATTTTAATACAAACTTCAAAGTGGACAATAGTGTTTTACCAGTGTCGAACTTGCTGATTTTCATCACTGTACTGTGATCACATTAGAAAATGATCTTGGGAAATGCACAGTGAAATATTTAAGAGTAAAAAAGTATTTGCCTCTTATCTCAAATGGTTCAGGGAAACATGATAGATAGATAGATAGATAGATAGATGATAGATAGATAGAAAGCAAAACTGGCAGGTATTAACAATTAACAAATCTGGGTGAAGGGTATATGGGGATTCTTTATACTACTCTTACAATTCTCCATGACTTTGCAATTATTTCAAAATAAAAAGTAAATAAAATAAAATCTACATGTCTAATTAAAATACAGGAGTAACTGTACAATTTTCCAAAATCTTATCAGATGCATCAGGCAAAAAATGCTGCCAATTCTGGATTGTTTCTTTCAGTTTCTCTCCAGGATCCCTGTCAGTCAAGCAGTTTCTACTCTGCAGAGTGCCTCCCTGTTCACGCATTTCCCAGCAACGAGATCTGTATGTTCAACTTCATCTTCCCTTTCTCAATTTGGTCTAACAAACTGACACTTTCTGTCTGCCGCTCTCTTAAGAAATAGTAAAGGAAGTGTCACTTTCTGTTTGATAAGCATGAACTGCTTTGCCTGAAGAAGCAATGAATTAATTAAGTTTAAAGATAAATGAGCTACAATTAATCTCACTGAGTTTACATTGTCAGCATATGGATAAAAAAAAAGCCTTCCAGTAGAAAACAAAAAGTATCCAAAACTCTTCACTACAATTAAATCACTTTTATCTATAGCCTATACATACACACACACATACACATGCTATTTAATATGTATTTTATATAGTATACATACATACATACATAATATCTATAATTGAGCTCAGAGTATATGGACAAAGTTACTCTGAATATACATGGTAAAATATATAAAGTATAATATTGAAATTTCCCTTTAAAAGGAATGAAGTGGGTCAAAATGCATATTTTCTATTTATTTTATACATAGTCTCGGAGTATATGGTTGCAGTCCCCAACCCACAGGCCTGTTAGGAACCGGGCCGCACAGCAAGAAGTGAGCAGTGGGCGAGTGAGCGAAGCTTCATCTCATCTGTACTTACAGTTCGCATCACTGCATAAGCTCCACCTCCTGTCAGATCAGTGGTGGCATTAGATTCTCATAAGTGCTGGAACCCTGCTGTAAACTGCGCTGGTTGCGCGTTCCATGTGAGAATCTAACGCCTAATGGTCTGAGGTGGAGCTGAGGTGGTGATGCTAGTGCTGGGGAGCAGCTGCAAACACAGATTATCATCAGCAGAGAGGTTTGATTGCACAATAAAAGTAATGTGCTTGAATCACCCGAAATCATCACCCTACCCCCAGTCCGTGGAAAAATTGTCTTCCATGAAACCGGTCCCTGGTGCCAAAAAGGTTAGGGACCGCTGGCGTATGGGACACACACTCTTATTTATTCCCACTCCATTCTTCTGAGGAAAACAGCAAATAATCCCATTTGACAGGTAACAAAACTGGGGCAAAACGGGACATAGACAGGGAGACTGGTCAACGAGAGTGAGAAGTTAGCCCGCCCAGTTGCTGATCTATAGCTCCATACTGGTGCATGCTGGGATCTGCTGGAATTCCTCCCGTCCCCCATACAGATGCATGCCTACACATACATACATACAGATTGCATAATAAGCACGTGTACGCGAACATACCTACACAAATACATAAATACACATCATTTCACTCAAACTCAGGCAAGAACCAAAACTAATAAAAATATATCCACAAGCCATTTTCGTTCTTTATGTCCTAATCAATAAAAGGAGTTAACGAATATGTGAATAGAAGAAAGTGGTAATTTGCAAAAACAAATCCTGCCTCAGGTCCCTGAGATGATCCTTAAATTAGAGAGTTCAAATTTCCAGCCTCAGAAACAAAATCTACAGCTAGAGATCCCTGTAAAACCTAGAGTAAGTGTCAAAAGAAAATTGACACATTTTCCACTCAAAGAGAAGGGACTCACTTCTGCTTCAACTGCTACCCCTAAGGGGCTAGAAAGGTTAGGGGACTAGGCAGGAGGCAGTCAGAGGAAGAATAGAAGAGAGCAATACCTTACATCTGAAAAGAGAACCGAAACAGATTTTCTCATAAGGATTAAAAGTCAGGGGCAGTGGGAGGAATAACTACAAGTTAATTTGAATTGGTTTCCTTGCAAGAGACAGAAATAAACACAGAATGCAGTAAACATCAATCAGCAACTACCTATTGACTCGGTCCAGCATTGAATTAGGCCACAGAGAGTTATGAAAGAATTCTATAACCACTGACCTTGACCTAGAAGAGTTTACAAAATGGTTGGGAGGCTGGAAGTTAAGGCATGAAAATCTGTTAGCACCTACAGAGATAGCAAATACTAAATCACGTAACATGACTTTATCTGTGCTAGATGTTCAGAAAAAAGTACCTAGAGAGCTGAAGTGGTAGAGAAATATCCCACCAAAATAAACAAACTTATATATCAATTGGGTCAGTGGACAGTTAGCAGATAAGAAGCCAATATAAATGCAGAGGGGTTTGTTTGTTTGTTTGTTTGTTTGTTTGTTTCAGACAGGGTCTTGCTCTGCTGCCTAGGCCAGAATGCAGTGGCATGATCATAGCTCGCTGCAACCTCGAACTCCTGGGCTCAAGTGCAGAGATGTTTTAATATGAAACTAGAATAATATCTTCATGGGGACCCCCAATATGCACTAAACTCTAACACTGTAACTCCTCAAACAGTGAAAACTATCAACTGAAAAGTCTTGGGGGAAGGAAGGAAAAGGAGCAACACACCTATGAAACTGCTTCCCAAAGTTTAAACACCAGGTGTTTCTAAGATGTAGGAAAACCAAAAAGCACGGTGCCCTTCTTCCTTGAGTATTAATTTATTCAATTGTTCTAGATACAAATCTCCTTTCTTGGGTTAAGAATTTATTATAGTTTCACCTTTCCTACAAAATGAAAATTGCAACTATTGAGCAAACAACTTGTAAAACTATCTATTTTCACTGACACTTATTAAGTACCTTTGCTCCCTGCATTAAATTTCTATTTAGTCACTTCCTTCAACAAGTCACTAGATCTGAACTGATGCCTTGATTAGAGGAACAAGGGGGAAAGACAGTTTAAAGTACACCATCTCCACCAGGGAGGAAAACGTTCTAGCCATATGGGGCTGCATACCACCATTGTTTGTTTTTGTTTTTGTTTTTTCCATTTCGATCTGGAAAAGAGAAAGATGACAGAACAGGGAATCAGAGGGGCTGTGTTACCGTAGAGCATTTCCTACGTGCCTGGAACTGTGCTCAACACTTCCCCGGGCCTCCGTTATGATGGCCTTCTGAGTAGGTATAGCACCCTTATTTTACAACTTGAAAATTGAGGCATATAGCAGTTATAGCACAACTGAGGGATAGACACACAGACTTGGGAACTGAAAGTAAGGCTTCAAATACCAGCTCTGCTGCTTGCTAGCTGTGTGCCCTTGAGTGAGCTATCGAATCATGCTGAGGCTCAGTGTCCCCATCAATGAAACAGGGGCAAAGTCTTAGAGGTGGGCAAGTCGCCTGAGGATTGTGTCTATGAAGCACTTAGCACAGTGCTTGCTATACAGCAAGACCTCGACAGATGGCGGCCCTCATTATCAGGGCCCACACCGATGCTTCCTGCCACCTTCTCTGCCCTGTTCTAGGACCTGAGCCTTCCTCCTGAAGATGCACTGCCGGAGCTCCCCTACGGGCAGACTTCTGCTTGGATGAGGCCCATGGGAAGCACTACAACAGCAAGAGATCAAAGGTAGAAGGAGAGAAGTTGAGGTGTTTTCTCTTCTCCCTTCTTCCTCTGAGGTCTGTTTTATGACAAGGACCTTCCACCCATGATGACAGCTCCTGTCAGCCGACCCCTCTCCCAGGGCTCCTCCTCTCACTGGTTTCCTGTACTGCTGCCCCCTCCCCTTGCACCTCTAGGATTAAGGATGACAACAACATTGGATCATAACTAGTCTCTGAGTGCCCAAGAACCCTTGTGACTGCTTCACCTGCCCCCATGTTGGTGAGCAATCTCTTCATCAAAATCTCTCGAGCCCTCTGAGTTAGAGTGTGCTTCCTGCCTAACCCCGACTGATATTCAAACTCAAAAATCAGATACTGGTAAGCGAGGGAGCCAGCCACCACTACGATCTATCACCAATGCTTCGCAAAGCATTCCCTTGCCCATGGTAATGTAAACGGTGTTGATAGTTTACACCCAAGTATGATTAAATAACCATTCTTAGCAGGGAGCAGAACACTGTTAAAGTATAATTGGCAATTACTGAGAAATGCAATTGGTGATTTATTTTGATGATATTTAAAAGGTTCTGTATCTCACTCCAAAGGCCCCAGCCCAATTACACAGGTTGGTCCAAGCCCAGTCCTACACATAGCACCAACGACAATCCCACTTTCTTTCTGAGAAGTGTCAATTCGACTTTATCTTGAGAAAAAGGAAGACCAAGGCCCTTCATAGAGTTCTTGGAGGAAATTTCCCAAAGTGTAGCCAGCGCAGTTTTTCTCA
>NW_012137636.1:6104705-6111159 GCF_000956105.1 Propithecus coquereli | reverse complement strand
AGAAGCAATGAATTAATTAAGTTTAAAGATAAATGAGCTACAATTAATCTCACTGAGTTTACATTGTCAGCATATGGATAAAAAAAAAGCCTTCCAGTAGAAAACAAAAAGTATCCAAAACTCTTCACTACAATTAAATCACTTTTATCTATAGCCTATACATACACACACACATACACATGCTATTTAATATGTATTTTATATAGTATACATACATACATACATAATATCTATAATTGAGCTCAGAGTATATGGACAAAGTTACTCTGAATATACATGGTAAAATATATAAAGCATAATATTGAAATTTCCCTTTAAAAGGAATGAAGTGGGTCAAAATGCATATTTTCTATTTATTTTATATATAGTCTCGGAGTATATGGTTGCAGTCCCCAACCCACAGGCCTGTTAGGAACCGGGCCGTACAGCAAGAAGTGAGCAGTGGGCGAGTGAGCGAAGCTTCATCTCATCTGTACTTACAGTTCGCATCACTGCATAAGCTCCACCTCCTGTCAGATCAGTGGTGGCATTAGATTCTCATAAGTGCTGGAACCCTGCTGTAAACTGCGCTGGTTGCGCGTTCCATGTGAGAATCTAACGCCTAATGGTCTGAGGTGGAGCTGAGGTGGTGATGCTAGTGCTGGGGAGCAGCTGCAAACACAGATTATCATCAGCAGAGAGGTTTGATTGCACAATAAAAGTAATGTGCTTGAATCATCCCGAAATCATCCCCCTACCCCCAGTCCGTGGAAAAATTGTCTTCCATGAAACCGGTCCCTGGTGCCAAAAAGGTTAGGGACCGCTGGCGTATGGGACACACACTCTTATTTATTCCCACTCCATTCTTCTGAGGAAAACAGCAAATAATCCCATTTGACAGGTAACAAAACTGGGGCAAAACGGGACATAGACAGGGAGACTGGTCAATGAGAGTGAGAAGTTAGCCCGCCCAGTTGCTGATCTATAGCTCCATACTGGTGCATGCTGGGATCTGCTGGAATTCCTCCCGTCCCCCATACAGATGCATGCCTACACATACATACATATAGATTGCATAATAAGCACGTGTACGCGAACATACCTACACAAATACATAAATACACATCATTTCACTCAAACTCAGGCAAGAACCAAAACTAATAAAAATATATCCACAAGCCATTTTCGTTCTTTATGTCCTAATCAATAAAAGGAGTTAACGAATATGTGAATAGAAGAAAGTGGTAATTTTCAAAAACAAATCCTGCCTCAGGTCCCTGAGATGATCCTTAAATTAGAGAGTTCAAATTTCCAGCCTCAGAAACAAAATCTACAGCTAGAGATCCCTGTAAAACCTAGAGTAAGTGTCAAAAGAAAATTGACACATTTTCCACTCAAAGAGAAGGGACTCACTTCTGCTTCAACTGCTACCCCTAAGGGGCTAGAAAGGTTAGGGGACTAGGCAGGAGGCAGTCAGAGGAAGAATAGAAGAGAGCAATACCTTACATCTGAAAAGAGAACCGAAAGAGATTTTCTCATAAGGATTAAAAGTCAGGGGCAGTGGGAGGAATAACTACAAGTTAATTTGAATTGGTTTCCTTGCAAGAGACAGAAATAAACACAGAATGCAGTAAACATCAATCAGCAACTACCTATTGACTCGGTCCAGCATTGAATTAGGCCACAGAGAGTTATGAAAGAATTCTATAACCACTGACCTTGACCTAGAAGAGTTTACAAAATGGTTGGGAGGCTGGAAGTTAAGGCATGAAAATCTGTTAGCACCTACAGAGATAGCAAATACTAAATCACGTAACATGACTTTATCTGTGCTAGATGTTCAGAAAAAAGTACCTAGAGAGCTGAAGTGGTAGAGAAATATCCCACCAAAATAAACAAACTTATATATCAATTGGGTCAGTGGACAGTTAGCAGATAAGAAGCCAATATAAATGCAGAGGGGTTTGTTTGTTTGTTTGTTTGTTTGTTTGTTTCAGACAGGGTCTTGCTCTGCTGCCTAGGCCAGAATGCAGTGGCATGATCATAGCTCGCTGCAACCTCGAACTCCTGGGCTCAAGTGCAGAGATGTTTTAATATGAAACTAGAATAATATCTTCATGGGGACCCCCAATATGCACTAAACTCTAACACTGTAACTCCTCAAACAGTGAAAACTATCAACTGAAAAGTCTTGGGGGAAGGAAGGAAAAGGAGCAACACACCTATGAAACTGCTTCCCAAAGTTTAAACACCAGGTGTTTCTAAGATGTAGGAAAACCAAAAAGCACGGTGGCCTTCTTCCTTGAGTATTAATTTATTCAATTGTTCTAGATACAAATCTCCTTTCTTGGGTTAAGAATTTATTATAGTTTCACCTTTCCTACAAAATGAAAATTGCAACTATTGAGCAAACAACTTGTAAAACTATCTATTTTCACTGACACTTATTAAGTACCTTTGCTCCCTGCATTAAATTTCTATTTAGTCACTTCCTTCAACAAGTCACTAGATCTGAACTGATGCCTTGATTAGAGGAACAAGGGGGAAAGACAGTTTAAAGTACACCATCTCCACCAGGGAGGAAAACATTCTAGCCATATGGGGCTGCATACCACCATTGTTTGTTTTTGTTTTTGTTTTTTCCATTTCGATCTGGAAAAGAGAAAGATGACAGAACAGGGAATCAGAGGGGCTGTGTTACCGTAGAGCATTTCCTACGTGCCTGGAACTGTGCTCAACACTTCCCCGGGCCTCCGTTATGATGGCCTTCTGAGTAGGTATAGCACCCTTATTTTACAACTTGAAAATTGAGGCATATAGCAGTTATAGCACAACTGAGGGATAGACACACAGACTTGGGAACTGAAAGTAAGGCTTCAAATACCAGCTCTGCTGCTTGCTAGCTGTGTGCCCTTGAGTGAGCTATCGAATCATGCTGAGGCTCAGTGTCCCCATCAATGAAACAGGGGCAAAGTCTTAGAGGTGGGCAAGTCGCCTGAGGATTGTGTCTATGAAGCACTTAGCACAGTGCTTGCTATACAGCAAGACCTCGACAGATGGCGGCCCTCATTATCAGGGCCCACACCGATGCTTCCTGCCACCTTCTCTGCCCTGTTCTAGGACCTGAGCCTTCCTCCTGAAGATGCACTGCCGGAGCTCCCCTACGGGCAGACTTCTGCTTGGATGAGGCCCATGGGAAGCACTACAACAGCAAGAGATCAAAGGTAGAAGGAGAGAAGTTGAGGCGTTTTCTCTTCTCCCTTCTTCCTCTGAGGTCTGTTTTATGACAAGGACCTTCCACCCATGATGACAGCTCCTGTCAGCCAACCCCTCTCCCAGAGCTCCTCCTCTCACTGGTTTCCTGTACTGCTGCCCCCTCCCCTTGCACCTCTAGGATTAAGGATGACAACAACATTGGATCATAACTAGTCTCTGAGTGCCCAAGAACCCTTGTGACTGCTTCACCTGCCCCCATGTTGGTGAGCAATCTCTTCATCAAAATCTCTCGAGCCCTCTGAGTTAGAGTGTGCTTCCTGCCTAACCCCGACTGATATTCAAACTCAAAAATCAGATACTGGTAAGCGAGGGAGCCAGCCACCACTACGATCTATCACCAATGCTTCGCAAAGCATTCCCTTGCCCATGGTAATGTAAACGGTGTTGATAGTTTACACCCAAGTATGATTAAATAACCATTCTTAGCAGGGAGCAGAACACTGTTAAAGTATAATTGGCAATTACTGAGAAATGCAATTGGTGATTTATTTTGATGATATTTAAAAGGTTCTGTATCTCACTCCAAAGGCCCCAGCCCAATTACACAGGTTGGTCCAAGCCCAGTCCTACACATAGCACCAACGACAATCCCACTTTCTTTCTGAGAAGTGTCAATTCGACTTTATCTTGAGAAAAAGGAAGACCAAGGCCCTTCATAGAGTTCTTGGAGGAAATTTCCCAAAGTGTAGCCAGCGCAGTTTTTCTCAGTCTTTCTGAAATTGTTTATCACAAACTTCAAACTCTGGAAACCATTACCATAGGACCACCAGAGTCATTTTGCAAACCATCATTTTAACCATGTTCAGTTAGGACTTGACAGCAGCCACTTTAGCAGGTCTCATTTTTTCCCTAGCAATTCCAAGTATAATTGCTAATCAATCCACAGGGCATGAACAAGCATGTAATTACTCAGTTAAAAAGTAATTATATGGGCATTTATTTGTACCCTCCAAGCTCAAGGGATATTGGATGCATCATCCAAAAGGAGCGTACTGTATGTTTTCAAAGACTCAATTTGTGTTTGCTTCAGTGTTTCCTTTTTGCGCGAAGTTTAGGCGCATTAGATGAAACATTCAGAGTAATGCGCCACAGTGTTTCACATGACTGTGTAATCGGTTTTGATGATTTGAAGCCAATTTTATAAGTGACCCCACATTACTAGTGAATCATTGCAAATTTCCCATTTTGGAATGGAGCAATAAAACAGTAGTCTTGACAATTGCTGGTCATCAAGAAACTTCAAGCTGGCGAGGCAGGGACAGAGTGTGAGCACTGAGAACTTGGCAGCTTGCCACATTCGATAATTATATTCTGCCAATCTTAATTTCCAGCTGCAATGTCAGCTGGATACAGAATTTTTACCCACCTCCTGCCCTGAACCCTGTACCACACAGCCACGCAGCTGCAGAGCTTTGCCTCAGATGCCGGGGCATTCCACCATGGATTAAGTGATGGATTTTCCTATTAGAGACAAGGTGCCATGAGAATTTGTTGGAGTCACATGGGTCCATGAAGAAAGAGGCAGCCCCAGTCATACTTCCTCATCAGCTGGGCCTCTCACTATGCACATTCTATTCATTCAGGCCTATTCATCCTTTGTGTCAGGATGTCTCTGTATTTACATTCACCTTTGCAGTTGTCAAGCCCTCTTTAGCTCTCTAGTTCTTGCCTAGTACATAGTAGGCATAAAATAAATATTTCATAAATGAGTGAGTAAATGAAGAAATAAATGGACGAGTGCATGAATGAATGAACGAATGAATGGATGAGTCCCAGTGGATGTCCCAAAACATAGCTCATTTTCCCATCTAATTAATAGCCCTCGCTCATTGCTCCACACCAAATGTCATGCATATCCCACACTCATCAGACCCTGCCTGGTTGACACATACCCTGAGAACCCAGTCTGTGGCTCCACTTGGCAACCCTGCTGCCTCAACCAGAGCAATGAACTTGGCCCCTGCCTTGGCCCGACTCCAGCTACTCATCAGTTTTCTATCGATTCATTAACAAAGGCATTCAGTCTCTGCCCTCCCAGAGCAGCCCTTCCTTTGTACCTTTGTGTTCCCCAAGCCAGTCCCATTGCAATCAGCCAGTACAGAAGGAGCTATAACTGGCATATAGTAATTGCTCAATAAATATTCATTATCATCAGTATGAACAATTTATCATTATACCCTCATCTGAGGGCTATATTAGTGACTTAAGATGCACCTGTCAACTTTTACCCATATCTTTTTCACAGAAATCATTTCAATTTAAAAAGAGTAGTATACAAAGTTAAACAATGGTATCAAGCTAAAACATAAGGAGAAAAACAGCAAATTTGGCATGAAGATGTCAATGAAATCATGGAATTATTTCCATTTGGAAGGAAAGTATAGGACATGGAGTTCAGTCCTCTCCCTTCCTAAAGCTAAAGAAACTCAGGCCCACAAAAGTGAAGCTCCAAAATAAAATTCACAGAGCTAGTTAATATTAATAGCAGATTCTGGGCCATGCACTCAGCTTCCGACTCCCTAGACAGGCAAAGGAGGTGGGTGGAGGAGGAACAGATGAAAAGCAAGACAAAAGTGAAGTCAGATTGAATTATTTCATAGCAAACAGGGGAAATGAAGAAGTAACAAAGCTATTTAAACTGATGTTCATCTTCTGACAGTTCCTTCGGCAGAGCCGTCCTTCGCTGATGACTGGGTGGTGTCGGCAGCTTGGGGTTTGTCAAAGTGCACAGGACACTACCTCTCCATTATGGACTGAATAATATCCCCCCAACATTCACATTTTGTAGTCCTAACCCCCTGCACCTCTGAATATAACCATATACAAAGATAAGATCTTTAAATATGATATTAAGTTAAAATGAGATCGGTAGGGTGTGGCATGTTACTGGTGACCTTGTAAGAAGAGGAAGACGGCAGGGGTGTGCACCAGGGGTGTGCATGCACAGTGGGACAACCGCGTGAAGAGGTGGCCAAAGGGCGACTGTCTGCAAGCCAAGGAGAGAGGTCTCAGAGGAAACCAACCCTGCTGGCACTTTGACCTTGGACTTCCAGACTCTGGGACTATGAGAAAATAAATTACCATTGTATAAGCCGCCCAGCCTGTGGTACTTTGTTTATGGCAGCCCTAGCTGACTAATTCACCCTCAGATCCTCCACTTCAAAAGACTTCAATACTACAGAACTATGGAGATGAAGAG
>NW_012137636.1:6094883-6103480 GCF_000956105.1 Propithecus coquereli | reverse complement strand
TTATAAGTGCTTTGACAAATATTAACATTAAATTCTCAAAACAATCCTATGAGGTATATATTATTCTTATTTTACAAATGGAGAAACTGAGACCCAAACAAGCTAAATCACTTGCCCAAGGTCACCCAGCTAGTGAGTGGCAGAGCCGAGAATTCAAACTCAGACACACTCTCTCTCCAGAATCTATACTTTTAACTACTATGCCTGGAAGTAGTATACATAGTATTATAATATGCTATAGGAGTATGGAATCATATGCATATAGTACAGTATAGTAGTATAGAATCAACAGCCAATATGAACAAGGTCTTTATAAACTAGATAATGAAACAAGGAATAAATCAAGATTTAGTTCCAAATGTTTTGTTTATTTTTGTTTTATTAAGATTTTCTGTAAAATGTATTAGGGCTGGACATCATGGCTTATGTAGCCTTGTTTATTAGCAACTTTCCTTGTTCTGAATTAAGTTTATACTGAGGCTGGACTTGGTGAGAAGAATTTTTTTTTCTGCCAGAATCCTATAGTAAAAGACATCTGTGATTGTTTTCTAAAGTTGCAATTAAGCAATTAGTCTCCTTGGTTTACTACTTTTCTTAAACGCTAATGCTAATGTTGTCATTTTTTTCTATGGACACTAAATGGTTTTTATCAAGACAAACTGTAAAATACAGAAAGCCGGTGTTTTCATTATTCTATTAATTAAAAGTGAAATACAAAAAAAGGGAAAAAAAGAAATTAGACAGCTACACAATACAAGCACACCTAACAATAAAAATCTTTGTCAAATTTAAAATGGCACAAGATAAAACTGTCTCTTTTATGACTGCCAGGTCAATATTATCTTTTTGTTCTAATGTGGAACCGTTTTCAGGAATGTGGTTTCCCGTAGACTAACAAAAAGCTGAAGTGTTTTGACACACTAAACTATCCCAGCACTCACTGTGGATGACAGCACTGTCTACAAATGACATTTACCCTGAGACAAGAGGAGACCCCTCAGACATACTAGTACAGACTAAATGTTCAATACGTACAACTTTGACAAACAAGAGGCAGGGAGGCAGGGAGGCAGGGAGGGAGAGAGAGCCCAGCCTCTGGACTTATATAGTCCTTCAGTCTCTTCTCCCCTCACTCCTAGGGTTCTCGAATGAAATGCTAAACTAACACCTTAAAAAATCAGCACTGTGGGAACTGACTGCACATGGACATCAAAGATCTCTTGGGGATGACGAAAATTTTCTAAAACTGTTGTGCTGATGGCCGTATAATATAAAAACTTAAATTAACTTTAAAAATATTGAATTACACACTTACAACAGGTGAATTGTAAGATATATAAAGTACATCTCAATAAAAGGGTTTGGAAAAACCCTTGCAGGGTCTCTCCATTGACTTCAGAATAAAGCCCAAGTCCATGAAGGCATGTAAGACCCTTTAGGGTAAAAAGCCCCTGCTTATCCCACATCTTTCTTTTTTGCCACCTGTGTTCCCCCAACCCTCTGATCCACCACTCCACTTATATTCTATTTACTGAATAACCTGCAGCTTCCAGAAAATCTGGGGTGGTCGTACACTACAACCCTAAGCATCTTTCACCCCGCTCTCTTTGACTTCTGCCTTCAAGTCTGCCACACCACAGCTGCCTGACACCAAATGGGGGGGTTCAAGACACAGCTCACCCTGACCCGTATATTCTAGGAAGCTTTTCTGACCCTTGGGGTAGATTTGGCCATTTCTTCTTGTGTACCTCCAGAGCACTCAGTCATTCAATGTCTATAAATACCTTTTCCTTAAAGGTGACAAAGACATCTGCAACTCTATCAAAATGTCCACGTAGCACCAACCCTTTCCTCCTTAGACCTATAAAGCTAATGAGCAAGAATGTACTGAAGCTAATATGAAGGTGACCCATTGCAGAAGGGAGCTACAAGAATAAACTTTATATTCTGATTGCTGTACGCAAGTCAAAGAACTATGCCAGCAGCAATGAAAAGAATGGGTTTTTGAAAAGAAAGAAAAAAAGCAGCTATGTAGAGTAGGAAGAATTTAAGCTTTGGAGTCAGAGAGACCTTAGTTTGAACCCTGCTCCATCACTTACTAGCTGTATGAATACTTGAGTTATTTAACCTCCCCAATGAACACATAATTTTCTTATCTGTAAAGTGGAGTTATGCAAACCTTACAGACTCTTACAAGGAATCATTAAGATAAGCCATGTAAAGTTGTGCCACTTAGATGTTCTTTCACTTCTACTTCCTTCCTTATTTAGGGCAGTGGTTCAATAATTGATGCTATTGAAAACCAGATGTGCTAAGAACCACATCACTGATTTACACCCTCTTTCACATTTGACTCAGAGGTGACCATCCAAAAAGCATCACAACTCAGATTGATGTGCGTTCAGTCTCCATCCCACGGCATCTCCATATATTTTTCGAAGTACATTATCTGTAGAGCTTATTCCAATAAATGATGTTCACTGTCAGGCCATGTGCCATCAAGAAAATATTAAACTCTGCTTAGAACACTGCTTAGGAAGGCAAGGAAATATGTATAAACTATACATAGTTTTCCTTCAAAGGAAAGCTAACATTTTAGTACACAAAGAATTAACATACAATCTGGAAAATTAAATAATATGTGACTGCATTCATCCATGATAGAAGAAGAATTATGGAACCTCTGGCTCACGACCAGTGTGGGGAAGAAGAAATTTATTCACTCAAAACTAATCAAACATTAGTTGGACAAATGATGAATGAAAGGATAAAAGAACTGGTCTAGAAGGAGGTAACCTGTGATCTTCAGATGGCATTTATGTCACAAAGGAGCATACAAGGGATGTTATTGGACCCTTAATTTCAGAAAATTAGCAAAAGACTCAGGGGTAGTGATAATTAAATTCATAATAACTATGTAAAAGAATGACCTGGCTAAGTACAGTGGCTCACGCCTGTAATCCCAGCACTTAGAGTCTGAGGTGGGAGGATGGCTTGAGTCCAGGAGTTCAAGACTAGCCTGACCAACATAATAAAACCCCATCTCAACAAAAAATAAAAAAATTAGCCAGTCATGGTGGCACACACCTATAGTCCCAGTTACTTGGGAGGCTGAGGTGGGAGGTTCGCTTGAGCCCAGGAGTTCAAGGTTATAGTGAGCTATGATCGTGCCACTGCACTCCAGCCTGGGTGACAGAGGAAGACCTTGTCTCTCAAAAAAAAAAAAACAGACCAGTTCCAAAATCATCTAAGATAACTATCTCTTAGCAGATACAGAGTTTCCATAGAATATGTGATATCAGTTAAGTCATCCTTGACTAATATTTTTCCTCTTGCTATACCAAAACTATCAGCAAGCATTGGAAAGTCTACCTCCAAAATGCATGTTGAATCTATGCAGTCTACCACCACCCCTCTGGTCCATGTCACTAATCTCTCACATGGACAACTCCAGCAGCCTCCTAACCAGTCTCCCTGTAGCAGTCACAGTGAACCTTTTAAAACATATACCAAATTATATCATGCCCCGGATCAACACTTTTCAAAGGCTTCCCACTTGTACTTAGAATAATAAGCAAATGCTTTCTCACGGACCCCGTGATCTTCATGCCCTGGCCTTTGCCTGCCTCTTTATTCTCATCATCTACCACTCACCACCTCACTGTGCTCAAGCCAGTGGTTCTAAAAGTGTGGTCCCAGGACCAGAAGAATCAATATTACCTGGGACCTTTTCAGAAATATAGATTCTCAGGCCCCATCCCAGACCTACTGAATCAAGGACTTTGGGGTTGAGGCCCAGCAAGCTGTGTTTTAACAAGTCCTCTAATGATTCAGAAACACAAAATTTGAGAACCATTGCTTTAGATACATGCTATGGTTTGAATATGTCTCCCAAATTTCATGTATTGGAAATGTAATTCCCAAATACATATATTGATGGCATTTGGAGATGGTAATTTGGGAGGTAATTAGGATTAGATAAGATCATTAGGATGTGGCCCCATGACAGGACTAGTGGCTTTATAGAAAGAGGAAGAGAGACCTGAGCTGGTACGCTCTTACTGTCTCACCATGTGATGCCCTCCACCATGATGTGAAGTAGCAAGGAGGCCCCACCAGATGCCAGCACCATGGTCTTGGACTTCCCAGCCCCCAGAACCATGAGCCAAATAGACTTCCTTTCTTTATAAATTACCCAGTCTGTGATATTCTGTTACAGAAACAGAAAACAAACTAATACAGAAAATTGGTCCCAGATGTGGGATTGTTGCTACAACAAATACCAGAAAATGTGGAAGTGGATTTTGAACTGGGCAGTGGGCAAAGCCTGGAAGAATTTGGAAGAGTAGGCTAGAAAAAGCCTGTACTGCCATGAATGAAGCATTAAGGGTAATTCTGATGATGGCTTAAAAGAAGAGAAGACTAGAGAAAAGTCTGAAACTTCTTAGAGATTACTTCACTGGTTATGAGCAGACTGCTTATAGAAACATGGAGAGCAAAGGTCATTCTGATGAGGACTCAGATGGAACTGAGGAACAAGGTATTGGAAACTGGAGCAAAGTCCATCCTTGTTATAAAGTAGCAAAGACCTTGGCTGAATTATATCCATGCCAAACAGCTTTATGGAAGGCAGAATTTAAACTAGGATATCTGGTAGAAGAAATACCTAAGCAGCAAAGCCTTAGGCTGCTGCATGGTTACTTTTAACTGCTTACAGTAAAATAAGAGAGGAAACAGATGATTTAAGACAGAATTTATAATTAAGAGAGAAGAAGAGTTGGAAAGATTTGGGAAATTTGCAGTCTGGCCATGGGGTAGAGAATTAAAGAGTATTTTTAGCAGAGAAAACCAAGGGTGTGACCAAGTGATCAACTGATAAGGAGGTTAGTATGAATAGAATGAAGCCAGAGGCTATTCATTAGGACAATGTGGGGGAAAACCCCAAAGGCAGTTCAGAGATCTCTGAGACTGCCTTTGCCAATACAGGCCCAGAGTTCTAGGAGGGCAGAATGGTTGCAGGAGGTGAGCCACTGGCCCAGGCCCCCTCAAGTTTCTGCTTCCTGCATTCCAACGCATGACTCTTCAGCTGCCCCAGCTGTGGTTTAAGTGGTTCCAGGTGCAGCTCAACCTGCCACTCCAAAAGTTGTAGGCCTTGGCAGTGTCTTCAGGGTGCTAATTCTTCTGGCAAACAGAATGCAAGAGCTGTGGAAGCATGGCCTCCTCCACCTAGATTTTAAAGAATGTTGTAAATCACCTGGAGGTTCAGGCAGAGACTTGTCACAGGGCAGAGCCACCACAGAGAGCTCCCATACTGAGTGTCAGAAGTAGAATTGTGACAGAGAGCCCTCACTAGGGCTGAAGCTTAGCAACCTCCAAAATTCCAGAACTGTAGAGCCACCCATGTACACCACCACCAGCCTGGGAGAAATTCAGGCATGAGACTGCAACCTATGAGAACTGCTGCATGGGCTTAGCCCAGCAAAGTCATAGGGGTGGGGCTGCCTGAGGCTTTGAGGTGGCACATGGTGGAAGATCATTCTGAACCTTTATGGTTTGATGCTGTTTTCCCTGTTGGGTTTTAGATTTACTTGGGACCAGTCACTCTTTTTTCTTGTCTCTTTTCCCCTCTTGGAATGGGAATGTTAATTCTACGCCTGTCCCACAATTGTATTTTGGAAGTATGATACATAACTTCTTTTCATTTCACAGGCGCATACCTGAAGGGAAGTTCACCAATATCTGACACAGATAAGACTCTGGACTTTGGACTTTTGAGTTGGTGCTAGAATCAGTTAAGACTTGGGGGCTATTGGAATGGAATGAGTATATTGTGCGTGTGAGAAAGACGTGAATTTTGGGGGCCAGGGGTACAATGCTATGGTTTAAATGTGATCCTCAAATTTCATGTGTTGAAAACTTAATGCCCAAATTCATATGTTCGTAGCATTTGGAGGTGAGGTTTTGGGGAGGTAATTAGGATTATATGAGGTCATCAGGGTTGGGTCCTATGATGGGACTACTAGTGGCTTCATAAGAAGAGGAAGAGAGACCCAAACTGGCACACTCTTGCCCTCTTGCCCTATGATGCCCCCCACCATGTTATGACACAGCAAGAAGGCCCCCACCAAATGCTGGTACCATAAATGTCTTCCCAGCCTCCAGAAATATGGGCTAAATAAACTTCTTTTCTTTATAAATTCCTCAGTATGTGGAATTCTGTTATAGCAACAGAAAAAAAAAAGACCAAGACAATACATTAGTCTTCTTTCTATTGCTAGAAAATGCCAAGTTCCTTTCCATCTCAGAGCTTTGTACTTGCTGTAGTTCTGCCTGGAATGTGTCCCCCAACCCCACCCCATGTCCCTACCTTGACTGCGCTTTCCCCATCCACTACGTAATAACTCCACCTGACCCAAATTACTCTCTATCATACTACGCTATTCATTTCCATTCTAACACTTAGCACAATCTGATTTTGTTTTATTAATCTGTGTGTTGATTTTCTGTCTTTACACTAAAATATGCACTCCTTGAGAACGAGGATCTTGTCTATCTTATCAATCACCCAGTAGCTTGCACACAATAGTTGCTCAAGAACCATTAAATATATTAATGAATAAGCCTAATATAAACCCACTTAACATAAGGTTAGAATACTGATAAAATCCAACATTGATTTATAATAACAAGTATCCAAATTGCCTGCTTACTATGGGCCAGTCCCTGAGCTAAATCTTTTTTGGTATTTTCTCCTTTAATTCTCCCTAGAGCTCCATGAGATAGAACTATCATCATCCCCACTTTAGAGATGAAGGCATTGAGATGTAAAGAAGTTGAATAAAGTCAGGCACGGTGGCTCATGCCTGTAATCCCAACAACTCAAGAGGCTGAGGCGGGAGGATTGTTTGAGCCCAGGAATTCAGGGCTGCAGTGTGCTATGATCATGCCACTACACTCCAGCCTGGGTGACAGAGCAAGACTCCAATTCTGAAAAAAAAAAACTCAATAAATTGTCTGAGACTATAGAGCTGGTCATTTGCAGAACCAGGGTTCAAACCCAAGCTATCCAACTCCCGAAGTTCATACTCTTTATCATCACCCTATACTGCCTCTGCTGATAAAGGCATCTACCCAGATATTTTCAACATAGATTTCAGCAGACTGCAGGGCTGCCCCAGAGAGGAAGCAGTCCTCCCAAGTCAGAGCTCCTGCACATGGAAGCTGGGCATGGGGTACCCAATTCTGTCACGAGAGTCTCACAAAATTATAATGTTAACTGATGGGTACTTAGAGAATGTACATTTCAGAAGGCTCCTAAATTGAGTACAGATGTTTAGAAGATTAGTGTCAAATTAGGAAGCATTAAACAGACATTAAAGCAGGCCAAATTGGTCTTTTCCAGAAGCTGGGTCAGGATGGGTGAAATGTGTGCTTGCTAAGTAGGCCAGGTTACTCAGAGGTGGGTTCGCTAACTCAGAAATTAGTGAGGGGAGCCCAGCTTTGCCAAAGGATGAAGCAGAGTCAGAGGCCTGAACCTGGGGCTGAAGGATCGAGCCAAAGGCTTTCAGATGGAGTGGATGCAAGTGGCTTCTCCTGCTAAGACCTTTACAGCAGCCAGTAGCTGCAGCACCAGAACCCAGGACTCCAGAGTGTTTTCTTAACCATTAACCTGATGTCAGAGATGTTGGGACTGTCTTAAACTCCATTTTTTCAACAGAAATTCCTGGGAGAAATGAATGAGACTCTACCCCTTAAAAAACATGTTCACATCATCCGTCTATGGGTTTCCAGGGGAGCCAATGGTCTCTGAGGTTTTTTGAATCAAACTGTGCCTTTATTTTTATTCAGTAGTTTCATTTTATTTAGAAAGATTGGGTCTATTTCCTCATCATAAAATTTCATTCTCAAAATTCCTCTTAAAATACATGTGTTGGTCTCCAAACAATGCCACATGCCCAGCCATGCCTGGGACTAGATGGAATAATAAACCCCCAGGTAAAGGCATTTTATTTTGTGCAGCAGAATATGCTGAGCATTCCCCTTGCCAACTCCAGCACTCACGGCAGACATCACTGATGAACCACAGCCTTAGAATCCTTTTTGATCCGTCAATCAGAATGAACTCTCAGAAACTCTGTGCCTCCCCTATCATGAGTAATTGTATATAGATCCACAGTTAAAAATTCCACCCTGGAGTTGGACATAGGTTCACATCTTGGCTTTGTTACTTACCAACTACGTGACATGGGAACAGTTATTCATGCCATGGTTTCCATTTCTAAAATGGAATAAAAATAGTCCCTAATTCATCATATGGAAGTTATAAAAATTTAAAAAGTAAATATATAGTACCCAACAGAGAGTGCCCAGGAAACAGGACATCCAGGAGCAAAAAGAATTCCCAGCGCCGGGCGCGGTGGCTCACGCCTGTAATCCTAGCACTCTGGGAGGCCGAGGCGGGTGGATCGCTCAAGGTCAGAGTTCGAGACCAGCTCTGAGCAAGAGCGAGACCCCGGCTCTACTAAAAATAGAAAGAAATTAATTGGACAACTAAAAATATATAGAAAAAATTAGCCGGGCATGGTGGTGCATGCCTG
>NW_012137636.1:6086474-6094833 GCF_000956105.1 Propithecus coquereli | reverse complement strand
TATAGTCATTATTTTATAAAAATATGCTAGGAACTACTCTAGGTGCTTTTCACATATTAATTCATCTAATTCTCACATAATCTTATGAGATAGAGAGTATCATTATGCCCCTCTTGAGGAAACAGGCACACAGAGAGGTAAAGGAACTTGCACAAGGTCACACAGCCAGTCAGTGGCAGAGCCAGGATTGAAACCCAGGCAGTCTGGCTCCAGAGTGCACATGTGTAAGCACTACACTATGAAGAAGACAAAAATTCCCATGCTTACTATCTTCCTGATTCCGTAATTTTTTAGAGTTTTGTGAAAGTGAATAAAAATATTTTTAGGTTTTCCTTTGAGATCTCCAAGTGAAAGCTACTAGGAAAAATAATTACATACTTTGTTATCCTAAGCACCAGCCAAGGATAAACAGAAGAGGCAGAGTGCACTGCACCCAGATACTGTATGGTTATTTGGATGCAGGTCAACAACTATAGCAGATGCTGGTCTCCATCTTCTTGACAGGTGACAGGTTGTATCAACCCTCTCAACATCGTAAGACCTCAAAATACTGATCTTATCCTGACAATAGGGGGAGAAATGACATGTAAATCACATGGGGAGATGGAGGCCTAAGTAAATGTTCTAGGAAAGAGCTCCTTTAGCCAAAAGTGGCCTTATTCATACTTGTTTGGACTTTAGAAACGAGGTACCCTGTGGCTGTCAGCTCACAGATGAGCCTTCCAGCCAAACAGATGGCTGGCTTTCTCTAGCAATTGAATCTAGCATTCTGCTGGTAACCCCAGCGCAAAGCTAGGCAGGTCCAGATCATTACAAGGTTTCAGGTGAGTCCAAGATAAAAAGTGAGTCCTTAAAGATCAGGGATTAATAATTCAGAAAGTAATTATTTTTTCAGAAATAATATTTAATTTGAAGATATATGGAAGTTAAAGCTTTATCCTGCACAGAATGATTTAAATTCTGGCTTAATTTCCACCTACTAGTATAATTATGATGACTAATTTTGATAAAGGTATTTTGAATTTGCCTAACACCTCCTAGATGATGAATTCCCTGGGCTTCAGTAAACCCTGGAGGGTTAGTACTCCGGGATATGATCACAAGCAGATTTTAATCTTCCTGATCAAAAACATAGTTCTACCTGTGACCAACTTAACTTAATGCCTGACTATATCAGTTCCCTATTGCTGCTGTAACAAATTACCACAAACTTGGTGGCTTAAAACAGCACAAATTTCTTAGTTTACAATTACGGAGGTCAGATGTCTGAAAGGGATCTCATGGCGATCATGAGAATCTAATGCCTGATGATCTGAGGTGGAGCTGAGGTGGTGATGCTAGTGCTGGAGAGTGGCTGCAAATAGATATAAGGCTTACAACATAGATGCAAAAAAAAAAAAAAAATCCACAATACTAGGAAACTGAATCTAGCAGGACATCAAAAGGATCATATACCATGAACAAGTAGTATATGGTTGAAATGCAATGTTAAGGGTGGTTCAAAACATAAGACAATGAATTTGTGTAACACACCATATTAATATTAATATTAATATCAATAGAACGAAGGGGAAAAAACACACAGTTACCTCAGTTGATGCAAAAAATGTATTTGTATTATAGTGTAGTAATAATCGAAATAAAGTACACAATAAAATGTAATGTACTTGAATCATTCCAAAACCAACTGCTCTCCCCACCCCCGACCCCCTGGTCCGTGGAAAAATTATCTTCCATGAAACAGGTCCCTGGTACAAAAAAGGTTGGGGACCACTGCTTCCCTGCAAACCATGGCACGTCTTCATTCTCATCTTATTTTTGCAGGAGCACTTGTTTTCCTTTCTAATACAAAGATGTTTTGGGTTATCAGCTGTGATAGTAAATGTTATGCGTATTTCACTGCATTGCTTTCCTACCAGATTTTCTAGAGTGCGTTAGGGAGTCACCCATAAATTGATCTCAAGTAAAGGCTGTGTCTGCGTCTCCTTGCTCCCAGGTTCCCCCCACCCTCTCCTGCCCTGGCTCTCATTTCGTATCTCTTATGTAGAAGCTTTCATAAGACTCTTTTTGATCATTCATTGTCTTAGAAAATTTGAATTCACTAAGGCGTGTGTAGGCATTAGAATGTTCATTGTACCCATCTTTGAATCTGTGTAGCCAGGAGTGACTGGGAGATGTTTCTGTCATCACTTAGCCCTGGAGCAATTTGTACTCTGACTTAACGATGGTATGACAAGGATAGGTACATGGAGGAGAGGATGAGTTTAGAATATTTTAATTGCTATTCTAGTACATGTCAGTATGACATGATCTGCAAAAGGAAATTTCCCTAAGGAATTTAACTCTGTAGCAGTCACATTTTATTCATTCAGAAGAGGTATGAAGCAATGTGGATTTCCATTTTCTCACATGGTCGATTTTATATAAATTTTTTTGAGATGGGGAGAGGAACTAGCTGGTCAACTTTAACATGCCTCAAATTTATGTAAATTTCTCAAAGTCCAAACGTTTCAACAATATCTTTTCAGTTATTTTTTTTTTATTTCCAACTTTGGATTTTGATTTTTTTCAAACACACAGGCAAGTTAAAAGATTACTATTAACAAACACCCTTATAGCCACCATCTATATTCTATTAATATGATTTTTATAGTGAATTGCTTCTTGACTTCAATTAAGAAACTTTTTTGGTGTTATTCACAGGCCACTTTCAAAACCTATTGGTTAGCTGGTCACAGATCATGCAGGTAGTGGACCTGCAGGGCAGGGCATCTCTGCAGGATGGAGCAGGTTCATAGGCTGTGGCACTCGAGGGCAAGGGCCAGGGCAGCTGCAGGGTGTGGCGTGCAGGAGGGGCAGGGCACATGTAGGGCGGGGTGCTCAGGGCATCTGTGCAAGACGGCAAGGGCCCGTAGTGTGCGGTCCACCTAGATCCAAAGGCCATGGCTGCACCGGCTTTTGTCCCATTCAGGTCTTGGGCAATGGCTGCTCCAGCAGTGGGTGCTGAGGCCTATGCGTGTGTGCTGTGCCTGGGTCCTGCAGGAAGTGCATTTCAGCAGGATAGCCCAAGCCACAGCAGCAGGCACTGCCGGGCCCATGTTTTCCTGCTCTGCCCAGGATTCCCTGCAATGGAGCTGGTGCACATCACCTGCCCACAGGGCGCATGAAAGCACCGAAATTCCCTGCTCCCTCCCCACCTGGCAGGGTCAAGGGGGAGGCAGCAGTCACAGATCTGATCTCTGGGCAAAAGTAGCATCCCAGGGTTGAGCTGTTACAATGTCACCAGCTGCATTGTTCAAGGCTCACAAGCCAGCCATTCTTCTCTCCAGGGCAAGGGCTGCTCCAGTTGCAATATCCTCAGGGGAAGGGTGGAGCCCATGATATTCTTCATGTCCCTTTCCCACATGTGAGAAAAAGACAGAAAGATCATAAATTAACAACCTAGTGTCACACCTCAGGAAACCAGAAAAAGAAGAACAAACCAAACCCAAAGCTAATAGAAGAAAAGAAATAACAAAGTTCAATGTAGAACTAAATGAAATGGAAACCAAAAAAAGGATCAACAAAACAAAAAGTTGATTCTTTGAAAATATAAAGAAAAACAATAGACTTCTAGCTAGATTAACCAGAAATAGAAGTGAAAGGACCCAAACAAGCTCAATCAGAAATGAAAAAGGATACATTACAACTGATATTACAAAAATACAAAATATCATCCATGACTATTATGAAAACCTCTACACATAAAAATGTTAAAAAATCTAGAGGAAATGGATAAATTTTTGGAAACACACAACCTCCCAAGCTTGAATTAGGAAGAAACAGAAATCCTGAACAGACCAATAATAAGTAACAAGATTGAAACAGCAATAAAAACTCCCCCAACAACAACAAAAAAAAGCCCTAGACCAAACGGATACATAGCTGAATTCTATCAGACCTACAAAGAAGAACTGGTACCCATTCTACTGAAACTGCTCCATAACATTGAGGAGGGAATCCTCTCTAAGTCCTTCTACAAAGCCAGCATCACGCTGGTACCAAAGCCAGGAAAAGACGCAACAGAAAAAGAAAACTACAGACCAATATCCCTTATGAACACAGATGCAAAAATCCTCAATGACTAGCAAACCAAATTTTATGGCACATCAAAGAAATAATCCACCATGATCAAGTGGGATTCATCTCAGGGATGCAAGGATGGTTCAATACACACAAATCAATAAATGTGATTCGCCACATAAACAGAATTAAAAACAATGACCATATGATCATCTCAATAGATGCAGAAATATTAATAGTATTTGATAAAATTCAGCACCCCTTCATGATAAAAACCTTTAACATACTAGCTCTAGAAGAAACATACCTCAAAATTTTAAAAGCCATATATGGCAAACCCACAACCAACATCATAGCGAAAGAGGAAAAGCTGAAAGCATTCCAAGAACTGGAACAAAACAAGAATGCTCACTGTCACCCACTTCCATTGAACATAGCATCAGAAATTCTAGCCAGAGCAATTAAGCAAGAGAAAGAAGTGAAGGGCATCTGAATTGGGAAAGAGGAGGTCAAACTACCCCTATTACATAAGTAAACTCATTAAGGTATTAGGTTATAAAATTAAAGTAAACAAATCAACAGCAGTTCTATATACTAATAACAGTCAAGCTGAGAGTCAAATTAGAATTTAATACCATTATAGCAGCTACAAAGAAAATAAAACACCTAGGAATATACTTAACCAAGGAAGTTAAAGATCTCTACAAGAAGAACTACAAAACACTAATGAAAGAAATCAGAGATGACATAAACAAAAGGAAAAACATCCTATGCTCATGGATTGAAAGAATCAATGTTGTCAAAACATCCATACTGCCCAAAGTGATTTATAGATTCAATACAACTTCTAACAAAATTCCAATGTCATTTCTCACGAATGTAGACAAAATAATCTTAAACTTCATATGAAACCAAAAAAAAGAACCCGAATAGCAAAAGCAATCCTAAGCAAAAGGAACAAATCTAGAGGCATCTCATTACCTGACTTCAAATTATACTACAAGTCTATAGTAACCAAAATAGCATGGAACTGGTATAAAAGTAGACACATTGACCAATGGAACAGAATAGAGAACTCAGAAATAAAACCGTATAGCTATGACCAAGTGATTTTTTACAAAGCAGACAAAAACACACGTAGGGGAAAGGATGCCCTGTTCAATAAATTGTGCTGAGAAAACTAGATAGCCACATGCAAAAGAATGAAACTGGATCCCTATCTCTTACCATATACAAAAATTAACTCAAGATGGATTAAAGACTTAAATGTAAGACCTGAAACCATAAAAATTCTAGAAGAAAATGTAGGAAAAACTCTTCTAGACATTGGCCTAAGCAAAAGCAAATACAACAACAACAAAAATAAATAAATGGGACTTAGT
The DNA here is from genome assembly GCF_000956105.1 of Propithecus coquereli. Classification (NCBI taxonomy): domain Eukaryota; kingdom Metazoa; phylum Chordata; class Mammalia; order Primates; family Indriidae; genus Propithecus; species Propithecus coquereli. The sequence goes on along the minus strand of NW_012137636.1, from coordinate 6,089,389 downwards.
TAACTAAAAAGTTTCTCCATAGCAAAGGAAATAATCAACGGAGTAAACAGACAACCTACAGAATGGGAGAAAATATTCACAAACTATATATCCAACAAAAGGCTAATATCCAGAATCTACAAAGAACTCATAAAAATCAGCAAGAAAAAATAATCAGAAAGGGGGAAAAAGACATGAACAGACTCTTCTCAAAAAAAGATAGACAAATGGTGAATAAACATGAAAAAATGCTCAACTTCACTAATTATCAGGGAAATGCAAATTAAAACAAAATATCACCTTACCCCTGTCAGAATGCCATTATGAAAAAGTCAAAAAATAATAGATACTGGAAGGATTGCAGAGAAAAGGGAACACTTATACACTGTTGCTAAAAGTGTAAACTTGTACAACCCCTATGAGAAGAAGGAAGAAGGTCTCCCCTTCTTGTAAAGCAGTACGGAGATTCCTCAAAGAACTAACAGTAGACCTACCACTCAATCCAGCAATCACTACTGGGTATATACCCAAAGGAAAAGAAGTCATTTTATAAAGAAGACACCCATACCTGAATGTTTATCATAGCACAATTCACAATAGCAAAGATATGTAATCCACCTAAGTGCCCATCAACTGATAAGTGGATAAAGAAAATGTGGTATATATGTACCACGGAGAACATACAACAAGGAATGAAATAATGTCCTTTGCAGCAACTTGGATGGAACTGGAGATCATTATCCTAAGTGAAGTATCTCAGGAATGGAAAAACAAACACCACATGATCTCATTTATAAGTGGCAGCTAAATAAAAAAGATATATGGTCATAAAGAGCAGTAATGGACATTGGAAACTAAGACCTACAGAGTACAATGTGCACTATTCTGGTGACAGGTACACTGAAAGCCCTGACTTCAGCATGATATCATTTATCCATGTAACAAAAAACACTTGTACCCCTTAAATTTTTTGAAATAAAAAATTTTTTCAAATATTAAGTGTTAACTGAGCACCTCAAAAAAAAAAGAACAAAGCACAGTGTAAGGGCGGGATGGTAGAGAAGAAAGGTCTGGCTAAGTACCAGCATAACTGAAAGAGTCAAAGTGCAAATACTTAATAATCTGCAATATCTTGAAAACATCTTGCTGCCCCACACTCAGCCTGGGGTTTCAGAAAAGGTCCCCACGAGGAGGGGGCCACACACTGACTCTTCAAGCATGAGAAAGGGAGATCCAGGTTGGGAGTGTGGTGAGAGGATCCCAGCGCAAGAGAAAACAAGCGCAGCAATCTTAGAGCAATGTGCGTGGGGAACTGCACCCAGATGGCCAGGCTCTCCCTCCCCTCCTCTCCCTCGCCATCCTGTAGTTGCTCTTCCTCCTCCTCTTTTGACTGTCACCTCCAATCTCTTTATTTTCCAGTCCTCCCCACCCCGTATTCCTTCCTGTTAGGCAATCTTCAGCCTCTTTGACCTACCCCACTCTCCTGGCTCATCCTGGGTCAAGCTTGGATTCAACAACCCTAGCTCAGAAGAGCCGCTGCACTAATTGTGATGCTCTGATGTTGCTGTCTTGAAATTTTTAATAATTTTTGAACAAGGGGCCCCAAATTTTCACTGTGCACTGGGCTCCACAAATTACATGGGTGGCTCTGCCTAGAACATTTAGAGATTCACCGTCTAGATGGAGAATTCTAGAAAATACTTCCTGAGGAAGGTCACTTTTGGCAGAGTAATCTTTTAAAAATGTATTCAGTTTACAGATTCTCTCTTACTGCAGTTTATAAAGACATTGACTGCTAAATTAAATGTTGACACAAATGATCTTGTCATGTGGGAACTTAACCTTTTTTCCTCTCTGAGAAATTCCAATAGACCATCAAATCGTAACGTGGAAGCCCCAGATCAGAAATCCAGGAAGTTAACAGAAAACATCAGCCTTCAGAGCAGCAGTTCATTGAGCTTCCTACACTAAGCCCATTCCTTAGCTCTCTGAAGGAAAGGTGATCTTTACTTCAAAATACCAGAGAGGGAAAGGTGGGGAAAGATTATCAAAAATCAATGCTTAAAAAAATAAATAAATAAAAATACCGGAAAACTGCTGTCCAGACACCATTATGCCTTCAGAGCATAAAATTTCTCTTCTGAGGAAACATTTATCAGCTCAGGGACAAGGGTCAAGAGCAGACAAGTCAGTCAGTACCACAACAGTCATGCACTAAGACCAGATCCTCACAGGGAAGAGGTGAGTTTCCTTATGATTCTCCTTTGCTCAGGGCTCTATAAAAGCACAAAGGGTTTCTAGGCTACATTTTTTTTAAATAGCAGGGCTGTTTATATAATCTGATAAATTAAATTTTTGATTGATCTTCAAAAAATGGTTTTTCAGAAGCCTTAACAATTCATTTTCTAGCACTCTGGGAGGCTGAGGTGGGTGGATTGCTCAAGGTCAGGAGTTCAAGACCAGCCTGAGCAAGAGCAAGACCCTGTCTCTACTAAAAAAATAGAAAGAAATTATCTGGACAACTCAAAATATATATAGAAAAAATTAGCCGGGCATGGTGGCGCATGCCTATAGTCCCAGCTACTCGGGAGGCTGAGGCAGGAGGATCGCTTGAGCCTAGGAGTTTGAGGTTGCTGTGAGATAGGCCGACGCCATGGCACTCTAGCCAGAGAAACAGAGCCAGACTCTGTCTCAAAAAAGAAAAAAAAAAAAAAAAAAAATTCATTTTATCTCCAAGAGAAAAGAGCTTTGAACTTCAATTAAAAAAAAGAAAAATGTGTACTCAAACCCCTGCTCTGCCCCTTCCCTTAGCACCTTGCTCCTCATGTGCATGACAGGTACAATAACTCGGCCAACTCCTCGCACGGTCAGGGCAGAGTGGATTGAACAGTGCCCCCCCAGAATTCATGTCTACCTGGAAACCTGGAGTGTGACTG
>NW_012137636.1:6082061-6082664 GCF_000956105.1 Propithecus coquereli | reverse complement strand
GTCTGGTGGCGGATGCAGATGAACAGAAAGGCAGCTACTACGGTCGTGTGCGGTACAGGAGACGTGGGCATTAGCGCAGGGTATGGGAACACCACAGAAGGGCACCTAATCTGGTGGGTTGTTCGAAAGGGGCAGGGTAAAAAGTCCTAGATGAAGTTTAGTCCTAGCTGAACCAAGCTCCCAATTCTAAATTGGAGTTAAATAGATTCAATATTTGGTTGATTTTTAGAATTATGGAAATGGTATCGGTCACAGTTGCAATGCAGAGAAATGCTTTTCACGACTGAAATTAATACCAATTTACTTGAATTCTACTACGCGTAGAAAGAAATTATTTGCTTTGGTGAGTCTGACTAGGAAACTTAATTCAGCTTCAAAATTAAATTATCCTCTGCTGGAGATTCACGTAGAACAGCAAGATATAAGGGGAAATGAATTTAAATTAAATTGTACTTAAAAATTCAATACATCATTGTGATCTTACCGTGACATTTATTTCATGTTTAAACCACTACAATTTTCTTTTCACTTGGAGGAGCCTCTTGCACAGCTTTTACTGGCAACTCCAATGCCTCGGGATAGCAGGTGAGGCTTCCAGCTCCT
>NW_012137636.1:6079245-6082011 GCF_000956105.1 Propithecus coquereli | reverse complement strand
GTCTACCTGGAAACCTGGAGTGTGACTGTATTAGTCTGTTAGGGCTGCCAAGACAGATTACCACAAACTTGGTGGTTTAAAACAACAGAAATTTATTCTCTCAAAGTTCTGGGAACTAGAAGTCCACAATCAAGGTGTCTGTGGGGACTCAGTCTCTCCAAGTCCTTCCCTGCCTCCTCCTGCGTTCTGGCGGCTCCCACAACCCTTCATGCTCCTGGGCTTGTAGCTGCGTCTCTCCTCCTGCTTCCCATGGCTGCCGTCTCTCTGCATCCTCTCCCCTTCTTGTAAAGATACCAGTAATTGGATTTAGGGCCCACCCTAATCCAGGATGATCTTATATTGACTAATTATATCTGGACTCTGTTTCCAAATAAAGTCCCATCCTGAGGTTCTGGATAGGTATGAATTCTAAAGGGACATTATTTAACCCACTACAGCAACCTTGTTTGGAAATAGGGTTTGTGCAGATGTAATTAGTTAAGGATCAATGTGAGATCATATTGGTGAAGGAATGCCCTAGAACCAATGACTGGTGTCCTAATAAGAAGCAGAAGGACACACAAAGAAGGCCATATAACGCAGGAAGAAGAGGTAAAGGTGATGCAGCCACAAGCCAAGGACCACGAGGAGCCACGGGAAGCTAGGAAGAGGCAAGGAAGGACTCTTCCCTAGAGCCGCCAGAGGGAGCATGGCCCCACCAACACCTTGATTTTGGACTTGTGGCTTCCATTTTTAAGTAAGGGAACTTAAAAATGTAATTGTAAGTCACAGTTTGTGGTCATTTGTTGCAATAGCAGTAAGAAACTAATACAGATGAAGGGGAGGGGGTATAGAGTTTTTGAGGTAAAAATTGACCCTACTACTTACATGAGCTTCGGTTTTCCAAAAAAATGAAAAACAAAAACTAGGAAGAAATGCTTCTGTTTCAAGACAAACTCCAAACTTACGTCACTTAATATCAACACAGATTAAACTAAAGGAGTATGAGTCAGAACTATTTAAATTCTATTGAATCTGTGCCTTTGACCAGCTGTGTGGAAGAAAATATGCTTGTGTCGATTAGGATTGAGCCACTAGATATTGTCTTTATTTATTTATCCCTTCACATATTTATTTATTGAGTGGAGCAGAGTTTTTTTTAAAAAGGACCTTTAAATTGTTTATCAGGAAATTTCTGCTAAAGAAACAACCAGCTCTTAAGAAACCAAAGATTCTTGAGGAATTTAGGAAAAGTAAACAGAGAGATACAAATGTGATGTGCAATTCAGAGCCTTTCTTCCCGTGGTGCTCAGGAACCGGGGCAGGGGGGAGGCCCCCCAAGCTGAGCTCATCTTGCCTCAGCCTCCCTCCTCCTCAGGATCAGTGGAAGACGTTACAGAGACCTGGGATCCCTAAAATGGCTTAAAAAGAAAACCACATCCAGGCCTGAAGAGAAAAGAATGAACTTGGAAACTAAGAAAATGTCTCCAGCTGCAGTCTCCTCAGAGAGCTTTGTTCTCCATAGTCCTATCTCTGCAGAGTATCCAGATGAAATGAAGGGGCAGGGTCTTGGGTAATAAAATATCCTCTTCCCTAATAAAACCAACTTATTTGAGCATCACTACATTCACTACATTTTCTTTTGCTAGAGAACAATGTTATCGCCTCAGAAGCAGACAGCATAGACTTAAAAGAAGTTATTTTTGCTACGGTCAGTAATAAAATCCCTTTGAATGATATCCAACGTGGAGCTGTCTTGTGCTGAATTCTTCTCCAATTCAGACAGTTTTACAATGAACTTTCATCACAAAGCTGGAATCAGTAGAAGATGTAATGCATGTGTGTTGGTTATTCTCTGCCATTAGATCCATTCCCCACCTTCTCTGTGCGGGGGGCAGGGGGCAGGCTGGGGGAGGGACTCTCCGTGCTGGGTGGGGTAGGGGGGCACTCTCTGTGCCAGGGGCACGCTGTGGAATGAGCATGTCTCTGGCCCTCTGCTTCTTGTTGAATTTCTTTTGGAGGCACGAGCAGAAGATCAGAGAGTAGGAAGAGAAGGAAGCTGGGGTAGATGGGGCACTTATGGCCCATCTCCAGCTCACTACTGGCCTGACAGTGACAGGGGGACAGTTCCTCTCGTACAGCAATGACCTGTCTCCAGCCCTTCCCGCCCCCACCACCACTCTACCTTCTCCCTGCTGTTGCCAGTCCCTGGGTGCCTCACACGCCTCGTGAATCTGTTCACTGCCCAAATGCCTGTAGTCAAAACACCTTCCTCAGCAGCCCTGAGTCAAACCCTTGGGCCTGCCCTGGTTTCCAGGCAGGGCCACGACTGATAAAGTAATAATACTATCATCTATAAGTTACTTTTAAATGTGTCCATGTGATTTACATAACCATAACAACTCATAAGATGACTTTACCTTACCTGCCTTCTCTCTGTTCCACCTTTACCTGTTGAATTTCTGCCCATCCTTCAAGGATTATCTTTAACATATTTTTTAACTACATACAGTTTCTCCAACATTTGAGCCTCTATAATTTTTTTTAATTTATTTCGTACTTAATGACATTTTTCTTACTCAGCTTTATTTTCACTTCGTATTCAGGTCATATCCTCCTTCTCTGGCCAAAAAGTCCTTAAGATCAACAACAGAATGACACCAATTTTTGTATCTGTCCCCAACCCACTAACTACTCCAGAGCCAGTACACACACTCAATAAATGCATGCTGTTGCTGTAAGCTCTAGCCAGCAACATACTTTCAATTTTTTTAAATCATCAAACCA
>NW_012137636.1:6067494-6069089 GCF_000956105.1 Propithecus coquereli | reverse complement strand
GAATCTCATACAATCTTGCAGAACAGTAGGAAACATTGTTAAATAACAAATAATTTGAACCCCAACACATGCAAAAGATGAAACAGAGTAAAAAGTGAACAGAACAGAAAATTAGAAGGCCTAAATTCTGCCCTAAAATTTACACTCACTCACTTTGTGGCATCAATGAGTCTTTTAATCTCTAAGTCTCTTGCATCATCAGTGAAAAGAAATGATGAACTAAAGTGATCACTTAAAAACAACAAACAAAAAGAACTTTTATAATTGGCCGCAGGCAATATCCCCGGGTGTTCCCTCTTGGGACACTAATGTACTTTAAAAGGCACACAACCCACTTCTCAGTATGTCTTCCCAATTTCCCTGGGTAAAGGACAGAATAAATCATTAACCTGCAGAGAAAAGAAACTACAAAGTGGATATTCCATGATGCTACTACTAAATCAATGTTGAGGTCTCATATGCAAGTCCCATTTTCCTATATCTCTTCAGTGTTACCAAAAGGCAAGTGCTCCAAGCCCAAGGGGAGCCACATCCAGAGGCAAACAACAACCACTATGTGTGGGGTAGAAAGGGTCCCTTGATGCTGTATACCTAATTTTATTTTATGGTCTTGAGTAAGCCCCCAAATTTTCCTATGCCTTAGTTTTCTCATCTGGATATGTAATTAATATCATCTACACTACCTTTGTCATAAAAAGATAACAAAAATTGTTTAAATATTCAAAATCAATGTATTTCAGAATAGAAAGTTCCAGTTTTCAGAGCTAATGTGCTTTATGGAAATAGCACTGAACTTGGAATTTAAAAAAACTGGGTTTGGAAACAGATTTGGTATCTAAGAGCTGGGTGATCTTATGACCTCTCAGTTTTCTCATCCAATTAAGTGCAAAATTTTAAATCTTCCTATCTACCCCAGGATCGCAAAATTCAAGTGAGATTATAAAAGGAACGGCATTCCTTAAACTATAGCAGGCTATAAAAAAAGAGTGTTCTTGATAGCCTCATCGTATTTGGAAGGAACCTAATTACCGCCTTTCCACGCTCCTTCAGCTATTAAGTTTCACAGGTCCAACAGCTGTGAATCAGGGAATTTGACAAGCTCCTCAGAAGGTAAAAGAATATCTACACAAAAAATGAATGCAACCTAAGTGTCACAGCTTTATGCAAATCCAGGGAGAGTAACTTCGTAATTGTTAGAACCTGTTCAGCCATCATTCTTAACTGGCTCGTAAAGGACAGTTGCAGGTGTCAACAAATGCTTGTTTACCAAAGAGTCCATATTGCAGCAAAATCCCTGGTCCCAGTGAAAATGTAGCAAAAGCCAGTCTGTGATGACTTGGGTCTTCACCGATAGAACAAAACAAAACTCCACATTGTTAGGACTGACTGGACCACAGTAATGCTATCTAGAAACGAGTCCTATATCCCAAACAGGACCATCCTGGAGAAAAACATCTTTGCTACTTTCATGAAAATGCTTGTTTCTGAGTAGAATAATAGACACTGGAGACTCCAAAAGGTGGGAGGGTGGAAGAGGGAGTGAGAGATGGAAAATTACTTATTGGGTACAATGTACACTATTCAGGTGACAGGTA
>NW_012137636.1:6064577-6067444 GCF_000956105.1 Propithecus coquereli | reverse complement strand
CAGGAGGCGCTGTGAGAAGAAGTAAGACAACATATGCCATGTCCCTCAATGCCTGCCACAGAGCAGGCACTCAGCAAATGACGGCTCCCTTCCCTTCCTCCCTTGGCTGTCTGCACCTGTAACCTGTCTTGGCCTATGGAGAAAATGACCTCTGTTGTGGGGTTAAAGAATTAAATGAAGTGTGTGTGTCCGTGTCTCTCTGTGTGTGTGCACATGCACATATATCTATGTGTATATGGGGGTGTGTGTATGTATGAAATCAGTAAATAGTAAATGCATGGCCTTGTGATTGATTAGTTAGAAGTCAATAAATAGCAGTTTGTTTTATTTTTCCACCTGTTCCAAGTATCATACTGACCAGCCTCCTTCCTTTTCTACCAACACAGCCTGTAAATTTTGGCTCAGAATTCTGCCTTAGTCCACCGCAGTGTGAATCACAGTGTTTCTCCTTTCAGGCATAAAGCTATTGTTTTTATGGCTGTGATATGTTATAGGGTTCCTAGCTGGGTCCAGACCTATCTGGGTTAATCTGGAGAAGGGGCAGGGAGACAGTCTGAAGGCATCTGTTTCCACAAGCTGATCAGCATGGCCTGAAGAAGGCCCTGGGGTTAGGGAAGAGCACGAGGAGAATGACCTGTTCTCCAGGGGGATCCCATGCACCAAGCCAAAGCCCAGGGGGAGAGGAGCAGTAGTCAGAGGCTGCAGAAATATTTTCACAAGGATATCCTGGGTGTGAGCAAGTGGAGAGGAACACTTCCTGTGTATGTAAAAAACATGTGGCCCGAGTTTAGTGACACCCAAGGGACAACACCAGGAGTCAACACCTGTCCAGGGAAGCAATGCTCCTAAGGAGGATACCGGCCTTGGTGTCAAGGATCAAGGAGACACTAGTACGGAGCATTCCCAAGCACCTTAGATATCAGGGAAGGAAAGATTCAGAGAGAGACACCGTAAGAGGACTGTTTCAAGATCACATATGAGACACCCCCGGGGAACTCCCAAACAACTGGGGAAAGACTTTCTTGGGGGGCAGGGCGGTGGTGCTGAGACCTCAGTGGGGATCTAAGTCAGGAAAATTTGAATTCTCTTGATGTGATTCATTTTGCATCCCCAGGCTGGTGGTGTCTGAGGCAGGTAGTGATGGAGGTACCTCCAAGAACTAAGTGGAGCATCTCTAAGTCAGGCTTGAGCACAGCAATGCTCACAGTCATCAGGCAGAGCTAAGTTTCAATGGCTTGATGGCAGAATGGAATAGATGGTTACATTATAGCTGCGTAAATAACATAGTTTATAAATATTATGCTATCAATATTAATAAATATGACTCTTTTTTTACACAAACATACGCTGAACTCTTATTGTTCACTGTCACACAGAGATGACAGATAATGATGGCTTGCTAGCACTTACCAGGATCTTGGGTGGAAGATACTTAATAAGTATCAATTACAGTCAGTTGAACTTTTATTGTTTTCTGCTCTGCATTGACATTTTATATGGAATATAATGAAGCTCTGATCTCTAATCCTCACATCATACAATCAACACCTATTACATTATCTATAATATTCTGATTAGCTTATGACAGTTGCTTTCAGAACATTTCTCACGGGAGCTTTTCTTATCCAATAATTATGCTTTGGGTGTCTTTCTTCTAATACATGCCAACATGCACAGGTTTCACACTAAGATCCTATAAAACAATGTTGTGAATATCTCAGCTACATCTCAGACAGAGAGTAACTGTGACTTTCCTCCCTATCTATAACATGATGCTTCCTGATCACTCAGTATGAATGTTTAACTAAGTAGATTAGTTGCTGTGTTCTGGGCTACCATCTGAGTCGGCTGATTTAAGGCTATTTCGAGTAAAGCATTCCGGGATATGAAAAGGATCAAATCCAGGCTTGACCAGGGTGAGGAGGGCAAACCTGGAGCCCAGGAGGGCCTGGCTGCAGCTACGTGGAAATCTAACTCAGGAGCAACAAGAGAAGGAAGCACAGAGACCAGGAGCATATCTCATGCCTCCTAAGTGATCAACCAGAAAGCAAGAGCATGGATAAATATCCTCTATAAGTTAAATTTTTTCCTATTGCACAATATAATAGATTATAGATATAAATGCCTTGGGTGTGGGAAATTAAGGGAAGAAATTGTAGAGTGAAGAATCTCATACAATCTTGCAGAACAGTAGGAAACATTGTTAAATAACAAATAATTTGAACCCCAACACATGCAAAAGATGAAACAGAGTAAAAAGTGAACAGAACAGAAAATTAGAAGGCCTAAATTCTGCCCTAAAATTTACACTCACTCACTTTGTGGCATCAATGAGTCTTTCAATCTCTAAGTCTCTTGCATCATCAGTGAAAAGAAATGATGAACTAAAGTGATCACTTAAAAACAACAAACAAAAAGAACTTTTATAATTGGCCGCAGGCAATATCCCCGGGTGTTCCCTCTTGGGACACTAATGTACTTTAAAAGGCACACAACCCACTTCTCAGTATGTCTTCCCAATTTCCCTGGGTAAAGGACAGAATAAATCATTAACCTGCAGAGAAAAGAAACTACAAAGTGGATATTCCATGATGCTACTACTAAATCAATGTTGAGGTCTCATATGCAAGTCCCATTTTCCTGTGTCTCTTCAGTGTCACCAAAAGGCAAGTGCTCCAAGCCCAAGGGGAGCTACATCCAGAGGCAAACAACAACCACTATGTGTGGGGTAGAAAGGGTCCCTTGATGCTGTATACCTAATTTTATTTTATGGTCTTGAGTAAGCCCCCAAATTTTCCTATGCCTTAGTTTTCTCATCTGGATATGTAATTAATATCATCTACACTACCTTTGTCATAAAAAGATAA
>NW_012137636.1:6035692-6063227 GCF_000956105.1 Propithecus coquereli | reverse complement strand
TTTGTTTTAGTCTCATTCCTTCTAGATTACGGCACTGGCAAAATTGACTGAATCACCAGTTCCTTGTGGGCAAGAATAGATCTTCTACTCAACTTTGAAATTCTCCCAAGAATTTAAGTTTATGTCCATACAGAGTGAGTGCTGCTCAGAGCTGATGGGCCTATTGGTCTCCTAGCAAAAGGCACCAAATCTAAGGATCAAAACACAAACAAAAAGCATCAATTCTGAACTTTTACCACCATCCAGGGCAAACCTATGCCTTGTATTTGTTCATGGTTGCTGGCTGGCCCATGTTCCCTCTGTCTGCTTGAGGGGCAGACTGCCTATTCAGAGGATTGAAAGACCCCTAGCAGTGGGTGTAGGTGCCAGAAAACATAGGTTTCTTGGGCGCCTGCATTACCCTGAAAGGGACATCTGTTCAGCAGGAAGCTCCCACTCTGTGCCAGCCTTCAGAACCATCTGTCTCTTTATGCTTCCGGACACACACACACACACACACACACACACAATTCCATGTGTTTGCTGGGTGTGAAAACCAAGTTGAAAGAGAGAGAAACTGGCAATATAGAACACCTCCCTCCCAGCAGAGGCTGGAGGGGCACGCAGTGAAGAGGAATCATGATTATTCTGTGGGCTCCGCATCCCTATATGGAGGAAGACAGTTTTCTCACCCTGCCCATGTCCCCTTCCAGCCCAGCCCAAGCTAGAACAGTAATGTAGAGGCCTGCAAGACAATAAGGATCACCCAAGATGATCTCCAAAACTAAATTTCAAGGCAATGGATTTATTATAAATTCTTCAAACACTCAGAAAATGCCTCTTTTAAAAGATTTCATAAGGGAAGTTAGAGAAGCAAGAGCGAAAGTATCTTTTGGACAGATGACCTTTTAGTTACACTGAGTGGTTAGAAGACAGGGTCAGTGAGACGAAGGTCACGCAAGACAGACACATGCAAGCCATGGGCCAGGAGACTCAAGGGGCTTGTCCTACTAATGTCTGTGTGTGCACACACATACAAGCGTCTGCATTCACACATGTGTGGAAGGACTAGACACAAAAGCTATTGCTTAGATGGATCCAGTATCTCTCTATTGGGGCACATAGTTAAGCTGATGTCCAAGATGAGAAATCTGGTTAACTGTTTGAAAAATGTTATGATGATTTTATAATTTATATCTTACTTTAAGAAATAATTTGGGGCCGGGCGCGGTGGCTCACGCCTGTAATCCTAGCTCTCTGGGAGGCCGAGGCGGGCGGATTGTTTGAGTTCAGGAGTTCGAAACCAGCCTGAGCAAGAGCGAGACCCCGTCTCTACTAAAAATAGAAAGAAATTAATTGGACAACTAAAAATATATAGAAAAAAAAATTAGTCGGGCATGGTAGCGCATGCCTGTAGTCCCAGCTACTCGGGAGGCTGAGGCAGGAGGATCGCTTGAGCCCAGGAGTTTGAGGTTGCTGTGAGCTAGGCTGACACCACGGCACTCTAGCCCGGGCAACAGAGTGAGACCCTGTCTCAAAAAAAAAAAAAAAAGAAATAATTTGGAAGCTTAAGAGGCAGTTTAAAAAGAAAAAAGAGAGTGGTAGAAAATTCTAGAAAGGGGGAGATAATAGTACCAAAAATCAGAGATGAGAATTTGTACCACTGAGCACTCAATCTGACTCTCCATTCAAGCAAAAAGAGAATCATGAGAAGTGACACAGTCCTCACAATCCAAGAAAAAGGAGCATTACAAGTGTACAAAAAGATAAGCCTCCCTGGAACTGAATTTTAGGAGGAATTTACTGCATGGAAACATAGAGATGGATTGATAGATGGGTACATACTGAAAAAACATTAAGTAACAACAATTAGTGCTGCATGAAGCAAGTCAGCATAGAAGTTTTGAGTATGGGCTTTTCAGTAAACAGACCTGGAATCAGATTAGTAACTATAACACTGGACAAATTACTTAAGTACACCAAGCTTTTGATTTCTTATCTCTGAAATGGAGGTGAGGATACCCACCTATTAAGGGTAGCATTAGGATTAAATGAGATGACACAGGTAAAGGATCTTGCACAGTACCTGACTAGCAGGTGCATAAGAAATGTTGGTTCTACCTCCCATCCCTCGTCCCCGTTCACAGTGGTTGGGTTCAGGTGTTCTTGGGGATGGAACAAAAGTCAGAGGCCCAATGCCCTTGAAGGTATTTCCACAGACAGTGTACATACTACAACGGTCTGAATAAATTGCTTGTTAGATACAACAACAGAGCTTGGAGAACCTGGGGGATGGTGGCTGGCCTGCCTCCTACACTGATAAAGGTGTCAACAGCCATTAGGGAGTTGCTGCAGGGTTGTCAAGACTCAGCTATCTGGTAAGTATCTAAAAAGTAGACACTCTCTGTTGCTGATCAGAGAGAACGTGATGTTTGGGACACCATTGTCAAGTGGTGGGATTAACATCTTTTGAATGTCTCCCACAGAGAGTAGACCATCCCACCTTCACATAGAGAGGGCTGGCTGAAGACATGATTGTAGACAAAGCCAATTCTTTGGCTCAAAGAAAACATACATACACGTGAACCTCTCAAATGCTTAGAGAAGGATAAATTGGTATTCCAGAACTCTGTATCAGAGAGCACTGGAGCGATAATTTGAACTTGAAATATGTAAGAATAAATGTCACTTACTTTAAAAAAAAACCACCAAAAAATAAAATGACTCTACATGGCTGTTAGAAACATCTTATTTCCAATATCACTGTCACCAGATGGAAAAAGGAATGCACACATTATTGGATAGATGACTTAATACGTACCAATCCTTTACCATATGTCTGACTCTGTGCTAGGCCTTTGTGCATATATTATGTCGATTAATTTCAGCAAAAGAAAACAAAGGTAATACACTGAATTATCATCATCAACTATACTTATACACATCTGGTTAACTATATTAATGATACATAAAAGAATTGTTAAACTAAATTTAAAAACCCTACAGCATCATGTATATGGTCCGTAACACAGTTAAAGGGACCAAAGCAGAAAATGACCCTCGGTAGAAAAATTATAGTAATTTAGCCACCATATACATCACTTTGAACATAATTAGCAATCTCATTAACACACATAAATTCTAACACCACAAGTTATTTAGCTAAAGGAAGAAATTAACCACCATTCATTTCCACAGCCAAACTCCAGCCCCTGGCAAATTTTCTAATATCTGCACATTTCCTCAAATGATGAAAGCAGATCAACAGCACTAAGCCAAAGCAAAAGTTTAATTTTAGCAACTGTGTGTGCAAAGGCCACAGCAACAAGAAAGTCACAGCCAAGGTTACCATGCCACCTCCTAAAGATTGTGCTGTCAGAAAACCACAGATCATTTGTAAGTATTGGAACATGAAGGAAATGTTGGTGTCCAGTAACAGAATAACCAGTACACTTGGAGCACTTTCAGAAACTCTTTCCTATCCAGAACCTTCCTCATCTTCCTAAAGACACAATCACTCATTTACTCAATATTTCTGGCTTGTTCACTATGTGCCAGGCACTGTGCTAGGGTCGGGGGTAGGAGGATAGAGTTATATCAGACACAGGCACGGGCCTCCTAGAACTTACAGACGTTCTCAGACCTAAGCACAAAATCAAGGCACAGTCCTATGGAAGTAAAGGGCTTAGATTCAAAATGCAGGTATGTTAACATGCAAATAAGCTCTTCATAAGAATGTACCGTGTGTTGAACATGCTCAAATTACACTTGGGAAAATGATTCAACATCACTGACGCACTCCATTACAACTCCATTCAAACACCCACCTCAAGGTCCAACAGCCAGGTGGGGACAGGGGTTCTGTGCAAACCATGCTCGGTAGAGCCCAACCGAGCCTGGAAAATGCTCCGGGAATTTCTGCAAGCCCCAGCTCTCTGTCTCTGAAGCCACTTCACACTCAGCTTCAAGATAAGCCCCACATGACACTGGTAAACTATTAAATCTGTTGATTGCACGTCAGAACAGGAGCTATGGAGTGAAAGCACTCCTACATGGATATAAAAACACCCTCAGGCAAGAGACAGACGAACTCAAGGTGAGATGGCAACATTAAGACAACACGTGTTTTTATACTCTTCCACATACATTAAGAGAACACATGTTTTTATACTCTTCCACATACAATTTCAAAACAGTTACAGTGAAATATGCCCTAAAGTTTTGGTAAGGTTAGAAAACCTCACACACAAAGCAGTCAGGAGAGAGACTGATTATTCAGCAATTATTTAATGAGTGTGTTCTACGTGCCTGGAGCAATGCCGAGTGCAGCTGCCTCTGGGGAAGAAAGGCAACCCCCATAGTGGAGGGAAGAACAGGCACAAATGCCTCTAACACAACAGGTGTCTGTGCAGAGGGGAGTCAAGAGAATGAGACTGAAAAACCAGTTCTGCCAATTAGTATTGCCCAACTTTGGCAAGCTGCTTAGCCCCTCCGAGTTCCCCTTTCCTCGCCTGTAAAAATGCATATAACCATGTCTACCTCATGGTCACTGTGAGAATCAATGATAGAAAACATGGTCCTGATGTCAGGCACTAAAATCAGACTGCAATAATTTGAAACTGGATTTCACCGCTCAATAAAGGAGGGGGGCTTTCTGTGCCTCAGGCTTCCTCATCTGTAAAATGGGGATGATATTATAATAGTCTCTTGTGTGGTAAGGATTCAACGAATAAATTCATGCAAAGAGCTCACAATGGTTTCTGGCATGTAGTGAGAACTTGAAACAAGTTAGCTCTTGTTACTGCTATGTTCCTAATGCTATAAGAGGGTGTGGGGAAGATTTTAGAGGAAGAGTAGGATTTCATCAGGAAAGGCTGGGGGTGGGGGGAAGGGGTGGGAGAGGTGGACATGGAGCAAAGGGACAAAGTACAGAGGAGGCAGGAGAGTGGCCTGGGAGGCCTGGAGCTCACGATGGCAGCCCGTGCCCCTCAGGTCCCTGCCATCATCTGCTTATGACTCACTCAGTTCTCCAGCCAATTCCAAATCCCGACCAGTGCAACGCTCTCCCACTAGCCTCTGACACAACCAGAGGAGTGGGAAGCAGTGCTTCCACCATAGAGCAAGTGTCCGCGCTGAGCCCTGGACACACACATGTCCCTCGAGACTCTCTGAAACCAGTGCCTCACCCTCAGCCACGTTCCAGCCTCCATCATCCACCGGGGATGTCCCCTACCCTGGAACCAGAGTCCTTTTCCGAAGCCACTTAGTTTGAGCTCCAATGCCCCCCTTGGTTCATACAGGTCCTATTTACTCTTTCTAAATATATTTAATATTTTTACTTTTACAGAACACTTTTATATGACATGATTTTTTAAACCCATCTGATTCCCTGAGAAAAAGAACTTATTGCTATGAAAAGGAATGAGGTAGAGACTGATCGTTCTCTCTCTCCGTGCGCGCGTGTGTGTGTGTGTGTTTGCGTGAGTGGGGAGAGACAGAGAAAGAGAAAGCACACTAGGTAAAAAAACAAGGTGTGTAACTGTACATAATATGATTATATCTGCATAAAAGAATGGATATGCGTATATCGCCAGTATGTGAAAAAGAATTCTTAAAGAATACAAAAGGAAATGTTTACAGTGATTTTTCTTTAGAGAGTAGGCCTGAGAAATCTACAGTGGAAAAGAGACTACCTTTTCATTTAACACACTTCTATATGTCTTAATTTTATACCATGCATATATACTACTTTAAAAGTTGTTTTTTAAAGTGAGTTTTAAAAATAACAAGAAATTCCATGTCAGAGTTGATTCTAATGCCTAAATAAAACTATGTATTCTGATATATAGTAAGTTGTTGGCAAATGGTAGCTGTCTATTGCCCCTACTATTATAATTTGCATTATTACTGTGCATCAAGGTTATTTATACCCATCGCATCTCCCCTGTGAAGCTGTGAGTTTCATGGGGACATACACAGCACCTCCCATAGAGGAGATCATCCTTGCAGACTAACTAACCAACATCCACAGGAATAAGTGCCCTGCCCAACAACCCCATTGGTGAGGGAGCAAATGCATCCTTATCTCCATTTTGCAGATGAGGAAACTGAGGCTCAGTGGCATCATGTGAGTGGCCAAAAGTCAAAAAATTGGGGAAGGAGTTCAAACAAAATCCAAGTTCCAAGAAGAACTTCTCCCAAGAAGAACTTCCCATTAGCAGCAGTAAGCACATTAAAACACAACAGAGCTGACTTAATAATGCCAGAGACTGATACTGAGAACCCAGTGGGAACTGCAGCGGGAACCACTAAGAAGTAAGCTTTCCAAAACAGACCAGTGAACACCATTTCACTGTACACATAAGTAGTAAGCTCCTCCCCTGATACTAGTGAAGTCACCCTAGGGGCACACACACATGTTCATGGGCTCCAAACAGGAAGAAAGTAACCTGTAGGGAAAGAAAACCACTCCTAAGGATCCACGGGGAGCACTTGCAGGAGAGCCCTGCTAACCAGCAGGGAAGCAGGAGGCACAGTGGTGCTGGGGGGCTGACGGCTAAAAAGAGTCGCTTGTTGAATACAGGCTCTACCACATGACCTTGGGCAAGTTATTGATCCTCTATGGGCCTTAGTTTCCTCATTCATAAAAATGGGGGTTAGATGAGATTACAGACATAAAGTAATTAGAATAATGCCTGACATAAAAAGCAGTCAATGAATGTTAATTTTGCATTTTTGTTTCCAGTATTATTCAAGAAAAAAATAAAGCCATAGTCAGAGAATAAACATACCACACACACACACGCACACACACACACACACACACACACACACTCCTCACCCCATCCCAAGAAGAATTATTTGCCCCCTCTTACCATATTTTGCACAAATTTCTATTGCACCATCTATCATAGATAATAAAATTAGTTGTGTGCAGATCTGTCTCTCTTCCTTCTCACTGGGTGTTTCCTGAAACCAAAATAGGTTGCATCTTACTCAGTTTTTATCCTCAATGCTTAGTATTTGGAAAGTGCATCTACATGTTTGTTAAAAATGTCTTAATGGAATGAAAAATCTTAAATCATTTAGACTCATAGAATGACAACTGCAAGCAACAGTCTGAAATTCAGTTTCTTTTCACTTTGTTGATGTCTTTTTAGATGGTTCACCATAAAAGTAATATCTATAAATAAAGCTAACTTGGGCTCTGATGTCTATTAATGCACTAAACCATCAGCCCCATAGTTTCTTTTGATGTTCATTTAACTTCATTTCTGCAAAGGTTAAGCCTACACATTTGCTCAAATGAATTCAATTTGTTAAGGAATCCAGCCTACCACAGACATACTCAGAGACCCAACCAACAGGTTCTTTCTAGAACAGGGAAACACAGATGCCCTTTAACACATGTGGTAGCTGCAATCAGTGCTTCTCACAGATTAGGGTGGGGGGACATGCATGGAGGAACTGACATTGGAAACTCTAACTCACTTCCAGGAACATGGTCAAATTCTTTGAATGAGATAACTACTTTAACATTTCTGCCAAGTAGATTGTGAGACTGTGAGCTTCAAGAGTACATTAATAATAAACCTTATTCCATTTCTGTATAATGCCATGATGTTTGTCCTCAGATGCAACTGTGTGGTTCAAGATAAAACACTGTCTAGTACGATGCTTATTGTCTTTAAGTGTAAGTTCCATCTATCATGGAGGCCAGATTCATTCCTTGCCTAAAGCCAGTAATGTGTCTTTTGGATAAAGTACAAACTTTGGGAGTTAATAACTTCATTACATCACATGGCCTATCCATTATAATAACACAGCTGTGAGGCTGGATTCCGCTGGATTCAGCTATTGTAATCACTCAATCCAACTTCTTTTACACAGCTCAGTTGATACCTACAGAGGCAGTACAAAAATAGTTCTAGAAGCCATTTTTTCACCTACAACAGTGAGTGCTGACTATGTGCTACACACCATTCTAGATGCTGTGGCTCCTGAAAAAAAAAAAAAGACAGAAAAAAAATGTTTGTTCTTATGAGGTTTAGTGAGAGAAGACAAAAAATAAGTAAATAAACAAAAGCTAATTTCAGATAATGATGTTTGTTAAGAATAATCAGAGAGGCCTTTCTGATGATGCTGTATGGATAATGAGAAAGGGGTGTCCATGCAAAGATTGCCCTCTGCACAGAATTTAACGTGGCTGTTCTGTACATATTTATGTGAAGCTCTGCAGAAGAACCATATGGATCAGTTTTGCAGGAGGTCACAGCTAAGACAACTTGAACTCAACTCCATGCACCCAAATCCCTGCATCCCTAGATCACTGGCAAGATCTTGTCAGATCCCTGTGTGTAGTCTGGACATTTGGGGAAAGTCTCTGTTGTTTTATTGCCTGTAAACACAAAATGGTCCCCAAGATACCTGGTAACAGACAGAAATAATATAACAAAATTAGGCCGGGCGTGGTGGCTCACACCTGTAATCCTAGCACTCTGGGAGGCGGAGGCAGGAGGATCGCTTGAGGTCAGGAGTTCGAGACCAGCCTGAGCAAGAGCAAGACCTCATCTCTACTAAAAATAGAAAAAATTATCCAGGTGTGGTAGTGTGTGCCTGTAGTCCCAGCTACTCAGGAGGCTGAGGCAAGAGGATTGCTTGAGCCCAGCAGTTTGAGCTTGCTGTGAGCTAAGCTGACAGCATGGCACTCTAGCACAGGCAACAGAGTAAGACTGTCTCAAAAAAAAAAAAAAAAAGTTGACTATTCAGAACTCTCATTATCTTATTAAAAATAATATCCCTTCTCTAAACTTCATCTGTGGAGGAGTGAGCTACAAAGGCCTAGAGAAGACGACCAAGGGGTCAGTAGCTGGACTGGACACTTACCATATACTGGTGCCCAGTGTCCATGCCCCCTTTCCTTGGCAGTAGAATACTAATCTCATTCCTCGTTCTCAGACCATCAGCTCTGAGAAGACCCTACGCCAAGCTCCAAGAGGGAAGCCTGACCCAGACCTGAATCAGTGTGCACATCAAACCTCCTCCTCTTCCACAGGAACTATTAAGGGATGGGCGTGTGGCCCAAGCTTCGCTAGTCCAAATGAGCCCTAGAATTTGTGCAAGAGTACTAGAAACACTTTTTTTTCCTGGTGGATCTGAACTTAGGGTCATGTGAGAACTAGCTGCAACAGATAAGCCTGGCAGAGAAGGAAGCCTCTACAGAGCAGGGATGTGGGACAATAGAGTGAGACACCCCGGGTCCCCATGCCTTCATCAGAACACCTGGATCAAGCTACATCTAAATCCAATAGACTCTCAGGTTCTCAAGCTCATTGGTTAATAAATCATCTTTTTATTTCTTATACTAATTTGAGATGGTTTTTCTATCACATGCCACAGAAAGAGTCTAAATACATACAACAGGTAAATTCTCTTTAATACTAAATTTTTGAGAACAGAACATGCTTCTTAATATATTTAGAGAGCCATTTGTACAGCATTCTAGATAGTAAGAGAAAAATGAGGTCTCTTCTGATTTCCATTAGTCAGCAATTCTTTATTTGACACATATTATGGGTTCATACTGGTGCCGGCGTCTGTGGAAGATGATGATGTATAAACACATTGCTTCCCTGGCCTCAAAGTGCATATTCTACAGTCTACCATTATTACCAATGTTTTAGTGATCCATAGCACTTTGAGGTTATAGAGCACCTTTAAAACACTAAACTCCATAGAATTAGACTAGATTAATGAAAATCCTTGGTCATGAACGCTCACCATTGTTTCATGCACGGCCCCTTTTCATTGAGTGTCCACTTACATCATCTATTTCATCTTCACAACTGGACAGAAAAATCGAGATTCTGAGAAATCACCCAAACCTCACAATTAGTGAGCACCAGATCCAGAATTTTAACTGTGTTCCTCTCACTCCCCACTCATCTGCCTCTTCACTTAAGTATAAAAAAGGAGGTTCCTCCCATCACACTAAAAGGAGCCACACCAAACTGGCTGTGTTTGAAGGGTGTAATTCAAAACAAACACTTCACCACTAAGCACAAAGTCAGAGTTTAAAGAATTGCTTCTAGTCTACTGCTAATTTTGCATTTTTGAATGTGGCCATTTTAAAGAAATTTTGCAAGAATTCAGTACCTGAATTCAGTACCTTTTTTTTTTGCACAAGTTAGTACCTACAGACCCACTTAAATATTCAAGCCAGACTTAAATCAGATTTTTTCAGTACAATAGGAGATATCTTAAAGTATTCATGAAAAACATTTTTTTCAAAAGTCACCTCTTTAAAATGTCATTACTGCCTTTCATCAGTGGCATTTTCTTCTTGCAGATCAATAATAGGTCTGTTGTGCCTTTCTCGGTTCCACTGGCTCTGACTGAAGCCAATCAGGTAAGAAAAGGCACAGGAGTTTTATTTATTTAATCTGGAAATAAAATCACCTAAAAAATACTGTTTAAATTTTTACAGGTAATTGATTTTTACTTCTTTGCCTGAAATGACTCTCCCCTTATTTTCCTGGCATTTTAATTTGGTAAAGTGTTTCACTTTACAGAAATAACACTCTACAGAAAGATTAATGTTCTTTGCATTGGCTGATCAATTTGGTAAAATTGTCTTATTTATCTTAAAATACAAAATCCTCTCCCACACTATAAAATTCGGGGTGGGGGTATACAGAATATAAGAGTAAAAGAAATGAAATGCTTCTACAGTAGTGGATGTTAACAGGGGAAATTAGCCATGACCCGGGTCTCAGATCCTTCAGACACCACCGGTAGACCTGGGTCAGAGGCCTTGTCCCAGAAGGGCTCCAATGCCAGGCCCATCATCTACAGTTGGTACTGGCAGTACAAGATGGATTGGTACCATTTTCCTTAGAAATATAAAAGTTCAATGTTGAAATGTTTTCCTTCTACTCACAGGCACAGCAGGAAACAAAAAAATGATGAAATTCTATAAACAGGTAAGCTGGGTATGGAAGAGAAATGTGGTTGATGCTGGCAATGAGGTGCACTTACAGCCAAAACAGACGAGAAAGAAGGAGAAATTGTGGCCCACGAAGCCACCAAAGACAGTTAAAAAGAACAATACCATGATGCAAAGTGCTTGAGCTATGGGGTCAGTCAGGGCAGGTCTAAATCCTGGCTTAGCCACCCTCCAGCTACCATCTGCCAAAAAGCTGAAAGAACTAATCGATTAGTTTAGTAAGCTTGCGGGATCTGAGATTATTATATAAAAATCAATTGTATTTCTGTATACTATAAATGAACAATCAGAAGTTGAAATTTCTAATAATATCAAAAATACAAAATACCTAAGTATTACTAAATCTAAAAAGAGATTGTCAAGCCCTGTATACTGAAAACTACAAAATGTTGTAAGACAAACTAAAGAAAACCTAAAGTAATGGTGAGATATACTGTGTTTATGGTCAAAAGATGTGATATTGTTAAGATGCCTCCCCAAATTCATCGATAGATTCAACATAATCCAAGTATAGCAACTGACAAACTGATTCTAAAATTCATAGGGAAATGCAAAGGATCCAAAATATCCAAAGCAATTTTGAAAAAGAACAAAGACAGGGGACTAATTCAACCTGATTTCATGTCTTAGTATAAAGCTACAGTAATGAAGAAAGTTTGGTATTAGCATTAAGATAGACAAATAGATCAATGGAACAGAAGATCTGTACATCTGTATAGACACGCATGTATAGAAAACTAATTCTCAACAAAGTCAAAATAGCAATTCAATGGAGAAAGGATAGTCTTTTCAACAAATGGGGCTGGAACTACTAGATATCCACATGCAAAAAATTAAGTTTCAACGCATACTTCCCATCACATACAAAAATCAACTTAAAATGGATCAAAGACCTAAACATAAATCCTAAAGCCGTAACACTTACAAAGGAAAACATAGGAGAAAGTCTTTGTGACACTATATTAGTTTTCTATGTCTGCCATAACAAAGTATCACAAACTGGGTGGCTTACACAACAGAAATGTATCATCTTATGGTTCGAGGCTAGAAGTCCAAAATCAAGGTGTCAGTACAATTGGTTCTTGCTAAAAGACTATGAAGGAAGGACCTGTTCCAGGCCTCTCTCCTTGGTTGAAGATGCCTGTCTTCTCCCTATGTCTTCACATCAGTCTTCCCTCTGTACATGTCTGTGTCTAAATTTCCTTTTTTTATAAGGACACTGGTCATACTGGATTAGGGCCTACCCTAATGACCTCATTTTAACTTGATTACCTCTATAAAGACCCAATGTCCAAATAAGGTTACATTCAGCAGTACAAGGGATTAGGACTCCATCTTTTTTGGGAGGACACAATTCAACCCATAACAAACACCTAAAGCACGATAAAAAAGACAAATTGATAAACTGGACTTTTATTAAAATTAAAAACATTCTGCTTTTTAAAAGACAATGTTAAGAAAATAAAAAGCAAGTCACAGATTGCAAGGAAATATTTTCAAATCATGTCTGATAAATGACTTATATTTAAAATATACAAAAACTCAAATTCAGTAATAAATTAACAATTTTTGGAATGTACAAAAGAACTGAACAGATATCTTACAAAAGAAGACATGGTAGGTGGCAAATAAGCACATGAAAAGATGTGACTCAACATCACCAGATGTTACAGAAATAGAAATGTTTAAGTCACAATGAGAAACCACTTTTTACCTATTAGAATGGTTAAAATTAAAAAGACTGATCATGCCAAGTGTTGCCGAGGATATAGAGCAACTAGAACTCTTACACCCTACTCATGGGAATGTAAAATGGCACAAATTTGGGGAAAAAAAGTATTGCAGTTTCTTAAAACATTAAATATGCAGCTACTATATGATGTAGCCATTCCACTTTCAGGTATCTACTCTAGAAGAGTGCAAGCTTATATCCACAGAAAGTCTTGCATATGAATATTCTTAGCAACTTTATTTGTAATAGCCCCAACTGAAAACAAACCAAACGCCCACGAACAGTGAATGAATAAAATACTGTGGTATATACCCATATAATGGAATAGTAGTCCATAATATAACATGTGAACCACTGATGCATGCAACAACATAGAAGACTCTCAAAAGTGAAAGAAGGCTGCTAAAATACACCATATAAATCCATATATGTAAAATTCTAGAAGATACAAAATAATTTATAGTGTTATTTCTAGCAGATAATTGGTTGCCAGGGGATACGCATATTGGGAGAGGGAGGCATTAAAAAGGGTCAAGAGGAAACCTTTGGAGATGATGGCTTTGTTCTTTATCTTGAGTGTAGTGATGGTTTTGGTGCACGCATATGTCAAAACTTATCATACTGCACACTTTACATATGCACTATTTATTGTATGTGAACTCAGTAAAGCTAATTTTAAAATACGCATTTCCTAGTCAGATGGCCTACTGTTTCAAGTCCTGGCTCTACCTCTTCCTGGCTTTGTTATCTTTTACAAGTTATTTCTAAGCTTCACATTTTCCAGCTGTAAAATGATAATTCATAACACCCATTTCACAGGGTCATTGTGGATATCAACTGACAACTAATCTGATTTCTGAAAATAAGAGATAATCAACTGTAGCTATTAAATAACAACAATAATAAAGTCACTCATTCTTACTTTCTAACTTCCTGTAAACACTAATTTGAAAGCCAAGAGGTACAACCCACACTTTTAGAACCTGGAAAGCTGAGTCTTCTGTACTTTGTCATTCAGTGTTTCGGACTGTGCTCATGGAAATGAGTTTGGATAAATCAAAAAGTAGATTAGCAGAAAAGTCAAAAGCAAGCTTTTCTGATCACCTAAAATCGTATTTTCAAATGTGAGTTGTGGCCTCCCCTGCTATAAACACAATAGGCTTAAAGGATTATACAATCTCAGCAAAATAACACTCCTTACACATATGTTGGCCTTCCTCAGCTGCGGTTGGCAAAACCACGTTCCAGTTTTAAAATACACACACACACACACCCCTCAAAATTTTCAACTTAAAGGTCTTTTTATGTATGTTCTGTTTAGCTCAGACCCTCAGGAAAGACAACAAAGGGAGCTTCAACGAGTTGTCCCCTTCCAAAGATCATGTGGAACCTGTGAGGTCAGGCAAAGAGAAGACACTGGTTTAGGCAGCACCCTCCTCATATTTGGGTGGAAGACAAGACCTGCAAAAATGCCCTGAAGCACTGCAATAATTGGTAAAAGGGCAAGATACAAAAGTATTTTGCTACAACCTTGGAAAATGACATAAGGAAAATTCACAGGCCAAAGGCATTAAATGTCAAGTCAGTAAGAAGATAGTTTGAAAACATTTAAAAGCTACATGGTCAACAAAACAAAAAACTTCTGGTATAATCTGACTCAAAAGATCACAGCATCACAGCAGTGATTTCTAAAAAAGGTAACATAGTTTTAATGTCCACGAATCTGGCTTGTTAAGTGTACACCTTCAAGAACTTTTATTTACTGCATCTTGAAGAAATATATTAAAGTCTTTTTTAACCCTGATTAAACTGTGTGTGATTTTTCTAACCAATGGTGCTATACGATCTCATACACATTAAGTCATTTGGGGTACAAAATATCATGTCTAAATGCTAGGAGCAAACTTGAAGGAGTAAAAACCACAGGGAACAAAACACTGCTGAAAACCGCACAACTTGTAGGAGATGCTCAGTGTCCAAGTGTCCATCCCCAGCCTGCCTCACTACTAACATTTTTAATGCCAAATGGTTAAGCTGATGCTTTATTCCCCTGTAAGTTAAGGGGCTGAAGATAATCAAGGCTTAAGATAAAACAATCAGGGAAAATAAAAAGGAAAATTTCTATGATTTGTCATATTTCTTCCCTCTCTCTTCCTAAACCCAGCTCATGAGAGCCAGGAGCTGGAAACAATATTCTGACCTTTCATTTTTAAACACAAAGATGCCACAAAGAAAAAGATCAATATATTTTTTGCTGATAAATTTGGCCACCTAGAAAGTTAAATCTTCTATATATCAAAAAAAAAATTTAAATAAAAATGACAAACTAGGGGGAAAGGTAAAGAAAAAAGACAAGGGTTAATATTTTTAGTATATAAAGAGCTCTTGCATGAAAATATGCATAAAATATGAATAGTAATTCACAGAAGAAAATTATAATAATCACTGATATTTGTTCAATCTCACTCATAATCAGAGATGCACACATAGCAGTGTAGTATCAGAGCTACCTATCAGACATAAAATATACAGTTTTAATGATAAGCATGTTGAAACTTACTTGAGAACAATTTTTCAATACGTATTAAAAGCTTTACATTTTTTCCATACTTTTTAAATTTCCGCTAGAGGAATTTTTCCCTTATCATAAGGAAAAAAATGGAAAATACATAAAAAGAGGAGTATTCAAAGATACATGCATCAGAGCATTGTTTATAATCTAAAAACTCAAAAGCAACCTAATTGTCCAACAATAGCGGATTGGTTAAATCAATGATGGTGCAGACATGAAGTAGACTATCATGCAGCCATTAAGAATGATGCTTTAGATGTAGATTTATGAGCAAGGAAAGTCAGTAATGATATATAAACAAAGTAAATAAAGCCATTTCAAGAATGCATATTTTGTCTAATCCCACTGTCATAACATTTGTTGTATAGAACAAAGTTTGGAAAACTATACATGAAAATGTTGACAGTACATCTCTGGACAATAGAATTTTGGCTGTTTTAACATTTTGTATCTCCTATAAACAAGACAGAGTCAGGCACACTCCGATGATTAAGAGCACAGGCTCTACAGTCAGCTTGCCCCAACACTTACCACCTGTGTGACCTTTTTCAAGTTATTTGATCTTTCCATGCCTCTGTTTCCTTATCTGTAAAATGAAGATAAGAGCAGTGCTGATCTCATAGAGCTACTGGGAATACTAAATGGTAGGACTTCTGGAACAGTGCCTAACACCTAGTCAGCTCAATAATGTTAATTATTATTATTTTCTAACATGTATTACTTATATGACAGATAATAATACTGACAACAATTAAGACAAAAATACCTTGACATTGACAAGGGTGCCAAGATAATTCAATGAGAAAATAATAGTCCTTTCAACAAAAGGTGCTGGCTGGGACAACTGGATATCTGCACACAGAAGAATGAGGCTGGACCATCACCTTATATCATATGCAAAATTTAACTCAAAATGGGTCATAGACTAAATGTAAGAGTTAAAACTATAAAACTCTTAGAAGAAAACATAAGAGTAAATCCCCATGACCTTGGATTAGGCTCTGGTTTCTTAGATGCGACATCAGTAGCATAAGCCACAAAAGAAAAACTTGATAAATAGGTCAATATCAAAATTAAAAGCCTTTGTGCTTCAAAGGATATCATCAAGAAAGTGAAAAGAATACATACACAACTTTGGAGACCACCAGGGAAGAAATAATAGCCTGAACTCTGCTATTGATTGTGTAGATGGACAAAGGCCACTAGAGTCAAGAAATATTTCACAAATTGAACAGACACAACTTTGTGATTGTAACAGTAGAGAGAAACAGGAGGAGGGAAGCATGACCCCCATATTTGTGGCATTGGCAAGTGGATAATGACGACGTCCCTCACTGAAATAGGGAACGTGCAAGAGCAGCAAATCTGGAATGAAAGACTTTACACAGATTTCATTTGTATTTACTAAATTGAGGTGCTATGGGATTTCTAAGCTAGGTTGGATACACAGGAACACTAGGAACACTAGGATACATTCACACTAGGAACTCAGGCCACAGAGGCCCCAATCCAGGGTCCCTCAGCCTCTCAAGAGATCTCCTTTCTGCCTTCAGGGGTCAGCTTGTGACCCAGGGTCAACCCTGAAGAAGTTGGTCTTCCATTCTTAGCCTCCAGACATCCCTATCCTTTTGTGCACCTTCAATGTGATTTATTCCAAGATTACTGAGGTAAGGCCACATGCCAAGAGCTATCCTGGGCACTGAGGTATAAAGAAGCCAACAGATCCCCTGCCCTAAAGAAAGCCTAGCTGGACAGGGGACAAAAGAATGAAAGCAACATCAGGACCACATGGCAAGTGGCTCTAGTGAGGTCTATGCTGGGAGCTCTGGGCCCAAGAGAGGAGCACGTACTCCTGCACAGGAAGGATGGGCAGACTCCAGGGCAGAGTGCTTCTGGGAATACAGGCTTTACAGATGAGGAGAAATCAAATGCACAGAAGAGAAAGATGGCCAGGAACATTTGGGGGATTCAAGTATTTCAGAATGGCTGTAGCTCACCGTGCAAATGAAGAAATCCTTTTATGTCAGGAGAGCAGGGAATCACTGAAGGATTTTGAGGTGGACAGTGCTTTGATAGGGTTCAAAAAGGCAAGGAGTAAAAAGAAAATACTATTCTATCAGCCAAATCCGACGTCTCAAAATGCAATACAAATGTTAGTTTATAATGATTTTATAATATGCTAATGTACTAAGAGCAAACTGGAGAAGTCGTCCTAGCCAATAGGTGACCAACAGCCCCTAGGGAGTGTAACCACCAATGCACTTAAAATTTCTGAATCTCTTAATTAAACCTGAAAAATAACCAAAAATAGACATACAGAACTTCTCTGCATTTTTTCCTCTTTTATTTTTTCATAGGCAAAAAAAGAGAGGCAAATTAATTTTATAAATTCTGAATTCATTTTTCTGAGATAGTAAGCATATAAAGTGACTTCCAACATACCAAAGTTATAATATGTCCTTTTTTCAAAATTGTCCACTCAAACCAAATCCCATAGACCTGAAATACAGAAATGTAGAGATACCTTAAAATTAAGACAGAAAAATACACAGATACTTTTTAGGGAATAAAAACATTTTGTGGGGCCGGGCATGGTGGCTCACATCTGTAATCCTAGCACTCTGGGAGGCCAAGGCGGGTGGATCATTTGAGCTCAGGAGTTCGAGACCAGCCTGAGCAAGAGCGAGACCCCATCTCTACTAAAAGAAAGAAAGAAATTGGGGGGACAACTAAAAATATATAGAAAAAATTAGCCGGGCACAGTGGCGCATGCCTGTAGTCCCAGCTACTCGGGAAGCTGAGGCAGAAGGATTGCTTGAGCCCAGGAGTGTGAGGTTGCTGTGAGCTAGGCTGACGCCACGGCACTCTAACCCGGACAACGGAGTGAGACTCTGTCTCAAAAAGAAAAAAAAAAAAAAATATTTTGTGTAGAATTGCAGCTATGTTTTTCTGAAAAGCACACTAGAGCCTCAAATCCTGGCAATCTGTACAAGGATAAACTGTATTCAAACAAGGCCCGCAAGAGTTCAGTCTGTGACAGACAAATTTTACACAAATCTAAATTTTACTCTAAGGAGCAAGTCAAAATCTTCCGGACGACGGAGAGATCATATAGTGCTTGTTTTCATCACGATTGCCAGGAACATAAAATTCAAAGCCATGTTTTGCATTGCGGTAGTTCCTAGACCATCAGTCTGGTAAAACTCTTATGACCTGTGGCACAGGGTACCCATATTTCTCTGCTGCCAGATGCTTTGCTACAGAAACAAACCATATACAGGAGAGAAAGTCCACGAAACTAACATCCGCAGAGGCTACGTAAGTGACTTTGAGGGAGAGCTCCTCCATTCACCCTCCTTCCTAATAAAACTGTGATCCAGTTCTACTGCGGCCATCAGCAGAACTGATGTTTTATCCCCAATGAAGCTGGCCACTAAATGCCACCCTGCTCCAGTGATATCTGAGCCCTCTCTTTGATATTCCTACATTCACAGAACATTTGATTTAAAAAAAAAAAAAGTCTCCCGGGGATTTTATAGTATGGAAATGAACTCCATCAGACTCTTTATAGCTTTTCCTTAAAATCCAGGGCACTGGACTTCTGACAGCTTTGTAGACTTTTTTCTAAAATTTCCACTTTGCTGACCTCTCTAAACAGATTATGCTCAGTGGAAGTTCCCAGCTTCAAGTATGTTCTTTCCACAACAACTTTTTTTGAGAAGGGAGAAAAGCAGAGAAGGGTTAGAGGATGGCATTCTTACTTACCACATATCAAGTACCTCAGTCGTGGAACAAGTCACAAAATTCAGTACCACACAGCAAGTGATAAGCAAACCGAATACTTACTCTCTACTTCCACTTGCCTTCTTAATATTTTTTTTATATTTCAGAGCTGTATTCCTGAGCTGAAGCATTTTGTATGTACCAATGAAAGTTACTTGAACACATAATTTGAATTCCAGTCATGTCTTACTCTGACATTTTCAATTTATGCCATCAGCTGACACCCAGTTGATGTCTGTCAACAAAACTTGGAACACAATAATTTTCCTAAGGTTCACAGAGTCCTGGATCTAAACTGAAATGGGTCCTAGTCAGTCCCCCGCCATTAAGGAAGACTACAGTTACATGCTCCTCTCTCAGGAAAAATTAGTTGCCTTTCATTTAAAATTTCTGAAGAGGAATATCTAATACTCTCTCTTAAGATGTCCTTAGTGTCTCAATCTAACAATCAGGAAGATTTTTTTTTTCACTCTTCATGTTTAAATATATAATCAAGTTGCCTCAGGAACCTAGTACCTGTTTCAATTCTTTCTACTCAAAGCCCCTCTTACAATGTCTGGCATATAGTGGATGGTCAACATACATTTAAAGAATATCTAGAAAGCTGGGCATGGTGGTGCACACCTGTAGTCTCAGCTACTCAGGAGGCTGAAGCTGGAGAATCACTTCAGCCCAGGAGTTCAAGCTTGCAGTGAGCTGTGATCGTGCCACTGCACTCCAGCCTGGGTGACAGACCAAGACGCTATCTCCAAAATAAGAAAATACCTAGAACAGAGAAAAAAATGAACAAAGGAAGAAGGAGAAGAAAAGGTAGAAGAGAGTGAGGGGGGCAAAAAAAGAGAGGAAGGGAAGGAAGAAGAGAACAAGTAAATACTAGGAAGAATCAAATGTGAATCCAGCACTTAAGAAATTAACAATAGAGTAGCAAAGATGTGAAATGTACATAAATAGCCATAATACAACATAGAAAATATTAAAGGGTCACAAATACAACATTAGAGAAAATCAAAAGAAAGGTACATAATTTCCAGTCAGGAAAAATCAGGAGCAAGTCCAGAGAGAAGGTAATATTTGAGGTGAGCTTTGAAGAACAGGTAGATTCTAGGTAAGTGATGATAAGGGATAAGTGTAACTCCAAGCAGAAGTCATGAACATGGGAAATCATGGGGTGATGGGAGAGAAAGTGGTTTAAGGGGAGCATGGAATATGGGATGGGGCCCCCTTAGTATCTAGGATTATAAGCAGACATATTAGTAATTATTTAGGAGAACATTTGAATGAATGAATAAATGAATAAACAAATGAATGAATGAATAAACAAACAAATGAATTAGCTTAGGCCTGGCGCTCTAAAGATAAAAGAAGAATATGATTATGGTTTCTATAATCACCTGTTAATGTCAATTGCAAATTACACTTTTATCTCTGTAAAGGGCCTCATGGGAAAGCTTTCTTTCATCAAATTAGATCTATTTGAATAAAAAAACTGATGGAATTTTAATTACCTCACAGTGTTTTGCATGTTACTTTATTTTAATCCCAGGAATACAGGAAATCAATATGAAATAGTTTGTTATTTTCCTATTACCGACATAACAATCCAGTGTAATTTTGCTTTCTTTGCCTCTCTTTCTTATTTCTGATATTTTTAACATTTAAAAGCAAACCAAAAAAGGCTTTGCTCCTGCTCTTCCTCTTTCCTATTTGCTCCCCATCATTTAATGCACACACACATCAAAGACCAGCCAAGAAATCTGTCAATGAAGTCCTCTCCTGTTGGCTTTTGTGGCTGAGTTACTGCCATTAAAGAACTAAGAAATAGGACATACTGCCACACAACTGGTTCTGGCAGAAATGTTAACTCTAGAATAAGACAGATAAAACAAAATCAGTGTAAAAGCCAGTGGGATTAGTGAAAGCTTTAACGCACAGCTTGCAATGGTCAAAATCTCTTGTGACCCATGATGTTGCTTAAAGATTACATTTGCTGAAAAACAACCTCAGTCATTGTCATTAAGTTCTAATTGAGTTTTCTCCCTAAGGCTATCAAACTTCCTCTACAATATGATGATTTTTTTCATATTTCAGCGCTAATGAATTTTAAGTCATACGTCAGAAGAATTTAATCTCTTTTTTACACAGGAATGTGTACATAAATGTTCACAGCAGCTTTATGTGTAATAGCCCCAAACTGGAAACTATCCAAACATCCTTCAATGAGTGAATGATAAAACAAACCGTGGGGCACCCATACCACAGATGACTTAGCAATAAAAAGGAACAAAGTATCAATATATACAATTTACACTGGGAGGGGGAGCCAACCTTAAAAGGATGCATACTGTATGATTCCATTTAAGAACCATCTATAAAATAACAAAATTATGGAGATTAAGAACAGAGTAGCAGTTGTCAGGGATTAGGGGTGGAGGAGAGGGGATGGTGTGACTACAAGAGAGTAACATGACGGAGTCTTCTGCTGATGGCACAGTAGTCTCTTGATTGTGGGGGTGAATACGCAAGGCGATGCATGTGACAAA
This sequence comes from Propithecus coquereli, assembly GCF_000956105.1. Lineage (NCBI taxonomy): Eukaryota > Metazoa > Chordata > Mammalia > Primates > Indriidae > Propithecus > Propithecus coquereli. Next base: position 6,041,616 of record NW_012137636.1, on the reverse strand, counting down.
ACTGACACACAGAATGCGTGTGTGCAAAACTGGCGAAATCTGAATAAGCTCCATGGATTGTACCAATGTTAATTCCTTGGTTTTGAGATTGTACCATAGTCGTGGAATATGTTAACCCCGGGGGAGCTGAAGGGTAAATGCACAGCACTTCTTTGTCTCTATGAATCTATCATTATTTCAAATTTTAAAATTTAAAAAATATGCAGTCGATTCATATTGGGATATGCCATGAGGTTTATCCCTACTGAGTTGAACAGTACCTAATATAGAACTGAGCGATAATAAGGTCCAAAATAAACATTTTTTGAAGAAAAGAAGGGAGGGAGGGAAACGGAGAAAGAAAGTGTACAACCAACCCAAGCAAATATAAAATTGACGAAAACATGATTTGGAGGACAGTTTATTAATATATCTGAAGCTTTCAATATACCTTTATACAATGGAGGCATTAAAACCAACTTTACAAGGCAGTTGTGCAAATTAAAGATAGACATATATACATTTCTTACATATGTATATATGTGTGTGTGTGTGTGTGTGTGTGTGTGTGTGTGTATGTACATATATCGAGAGAGAGACCACTTAGTAAATGCCTGGGAATCAAGAAGTATTAATTCTCTTCAAATAAACAAAAAAACAAACAAAAGAAAAGGAAAATTCTCTACCATTGTACTTCTCATTCCTCACTCCCTACTCTTTCTTCTCTCATTGCATAACCTTACTTCTTGGTGAAATTATTTCCTCCTCCTTCAACAGCTATCAGAGACAGCAAAGATTAAACATAAAATCAGAGCTCTTTTCATCCATGCACATCTGCGTAGGTAGGCCCGAATTTAATCACTGAACCCCTGAGCCACAGTTCTGTGAGCTCTCAGAAGCATGGAATCCCGTACACAGTTTGGCCACAGGACTGGAATCCTGTAGCACAGTTCTTTTAACAAGAACCGTGCTTTGAACATTTAACACCCAAGCTCTCTCTCTACCTCTGTCTCCTTCCAAAGGCAACTGCAATTCCACTTCCCTCAGTGAATATAGTCTCCCAATTTTTTTCCCTTTTAGTGAATTGTAATGACCTGGACAGATGGCCACACACACTAGAAAAGGGATATCTCCAAGTACCAGCCCAACGAAGGAATCTATCCAAGGGGCTTAAAACGGAGCAGTCAAGTACGCCAGTGACCGGCAAAGCAGGAAATGGTCCCAGAACCAGCTGACAGAAGAGGCAAATGTCCCAGAATGCAATCGGTCCTCTCTGACCACCAGGGTCAGAGCACACAGAGCAGAAACTGAGCAGGGAGCTCAGAACCAGCGGTGTGAAGAGTTACCTGCTTTTCAGAAGACACTTTCCTATTTCCAAATGTGCCTACTTATTTACATGAAGGTCAGTGTATGCCAGACACCAAAAGATGGCATGAGAGAGAAGCCAGACACAAGGGACAGCCTGATATCCCAGGCCAGGATCCAAGTCGGGGGTTAGAGATGGGGGGAAGGGGCTTAGCAGAAACCAATGGGGCATGAAGACCACAATTGGGGTTACGTATGTATTCACAGCTTGAAGATGCTGCAGAAACAGCTCAGGACCAGGAGGACCTGACCCCAGAAGGGCTGGCTGAGGCGTCCAGGACAGGACAGACCACAGGAGGAGCCTGGCAGGAGAAAGCGAGAACAGGCTCCCAGCGAGCAAGTCCTAATGGCATCAGAAATGAGACAAAGAGGTAGGTTCGCCGTGGAAGGATTTCACTGCAGTGGGGAGAGGATGGGAAGGTCAGTGATTGGCTGACTCCAATTGGCTTGGCCACGCCTACACATTCAGCACCAGGTTATGAATGGAATTCCCAGTCCGTATTTACAGCCAGAGGTCACACAGGGAAGATACAGGCCCCATTCAACTGCTCTGTTCAGGAGAGAGTACGTTTTCTCTCTGGTCAAGAGGAGGAGGAGCAGAACACCTGGCGAGTGGTGGCTGCCTTTTCAGGCCAACCAAGTTCTGCCAGCTTCTGTTTCCTTGTAATACCTTCCCAGGAATCTGCTCTGCTAATGAGGGCCCTCCATCTGACAGCTGGTTACACAAGCTGCTATCAGAAAACAAAAGCTGCATGTTGAGGTAACCCATATTCTCCTACCTCACTCACTCATACACACACACACACACACACACACACACGCACACACTCACTCCCCAGTACAATTTGGAAGCTGTAGTCAGAATGAATCAACCACCAAATAGAACAAACGCTGCTTCCCAGATAATTAGAGTTTGGATTGAATTTTCTCCAGCTTAGCCTCAGCATTCCCACTTTTTCATTTGCCAGACCCACAGCCTGCACTAAACCTGGGTACTTGCATAGGGCAAAGCTGTCCTCAGCTTATAGTTTTAGATGGAATGCTAGTGTCCCGTCCTCTAATCTGTCATCTTCTCTTATCCTTCAGTAGCCACCACAAAAGGGATTTGCTGTCCATCTCAGAACACCAAGAACATACTTCAGTCCTCCAAGAACAGCATTCACTGGGACAAGAGAACTCCAGTTGAACCCCTGATCTAGTCACGTTAAAACAATCTTCACCACTACATACCTGTTAGAATGGCCCAAATCCAGAACAATGAGAACACAAAATGCTATTGAAGATGTGGAGCAAGAGGAACTAAACATACTCTTACCGTCAGATCTGGCAACCATACTCTGTGTTATTTACCCAAATTAACTGAAAACTACGTCCACACTAAAAACTGCACACAGATGTTTATAGCAGCTTTACTCATAATTGCTAAAATTTGGAAACGAAGATATCCTTCAGTAGGTGGATGGTTAAATAAACTGTAATATATCCAGACAATGGAATATAATTCAGCATTTTAAAAAAATGAACTATCAAGCCATGAAAAGACATAGAGGAAAGTTGAATGCATATTACTGAGTGAAAGAAGCAAATCTGTAAAGGCTGTAGGATTCCAACGATATGACATTCTGAAAAAAGGCAAAACTACAGAGACAGTAAAAAGATCAGTGGCTGTCAGGGTGTGGGGGAAGAGAGAGATGAATAGGCAGATTTTCAGGGCAGTCAAATTACTCTGTATGATACTACAATAATGGATACCTGGCATTATGAATTTGTCCAAACCCATAGAACGCACAAAACTAAGAGTTAGCCCTGATGCAAACTATGGACTTTCGGTGATAATGATGTGTCAACATAGGTTCACTGATTGTAACAAATGTTCCACTCTGGTCGGGGAGGCTGATAGTAGGGGAGGCTACACATATGGGGGCAGGGAGTATACTAGAAATCTCTGCACCTTCCCCTCATTTTTTGCTGTGAACCTAAAACTTCTCTAAGAAAATAAAACCTACTAATTTAAAAAAAATCTTCAGAGACTGACAAAAGCCAAACCAAAAATATGTTGACATGCAAAATTAATGGTATATTGTATGTGTGCTTACGTTTGGGTTTGAATAGATACCAAGTTATAGTATTCTAAAGCAATACTGAATTTACCAACATGGGAAAATATAAGACTCCAAATTTATCACAAATGAAATAGCATTGCTTCAATATTCTTTGCAAACACGAAGAAACACATCAAAAATGGTAAAAAAAAAAAAAAAGCTAAAGGAGGGAATTTTTTTCAATCAAAAATCACAACTCTCATCCTCTATAGAGATGAGCTTGTTATGGGCTGTGCTGTAAAATACTGCAGAAAAAAGATTTTTTTTTAATTTCTGTCAGTTTGATGTAATGATTACCATTTCCTCAAATTCTACACTTTATGTTTTCAGAGCAAGAAAAAAATCGGATGTAATAACGAAACCACTGAAACCACATTAAATCTTCCAAAATCAATCAGAAAAAAGAGCATAGGCAAGTCTTCTTGAAATTCAGACTTCATCACCTTTAGGTACTAACAGTAAGAATAAAACTTAAGAATGTCCTTAACAAAGAGAAGGATGCGAAAGCTACGCTGGCTCAGAGCCAAGCCTTCCTTCTGATCAACAGCTAGAATGATGCTGTCCAATAGGCACGCTGAGTCACAGATGTAATCTTAGATTTTCTACTAGCCATGTTTTATAAAACAAACAGGTAAAATTAGTATTGATAGTATATTTTATTTAATTCAATGTATCCAAAAATTTATCATTTTAACATGTGGCCATGGTTGCCACATTTCAAGGGCTCAACAGCCACGTGGGTACCGCACTGAACAGCAGATCTAGACTTGCAGTGTAAATCTAAAAGGTCCCAAGCTTCTCCCTCTCAAATGTGTATCTAGTCATTCAAACACACATATTAAATCCCTTCACACGTTTCATTATTCTTAGTACTAAATGTTCACCAGAGTCAGTAGCAGTAGCACCTGAGTCACCCCTTTAATCTATGCAAACCGTAAAAAAGGTCAAGATCTATGCCAATGTGCAAAGCAGCTCAACTTCAGTTTCTTACTGTTTGTATTATTATTGTTCCTATTTTATTTCCAGTTTATATCCTTCCCATTTGCTTTCTTACTTTTTATTTTTATTGTACACTGACAACTTACAGGTATAGATATTTATGGGGTACAAAGTGGTATTATGATTTATGAATACAATGTAGAATAATTAAATCAAGGCAGTTAATACATCCATCACCTCAAAGACTTAACATGTTTGGAGTGAAAACATTTGAAATTTACTTACTTAGTAATTTTCAAATTCACAATATTATTAATGATATTCTGCACTTGGTGCAACAGATGTAAAAAAACACACAGTCCTCCTGTTTAACTGAGATTTCATACCCTTTGACCATCACCGCCCCACTCCTTCTCCCCACCCCCCTCAGCCTCTGTAAGCACCATTCTATTCTCTGCTTCTAGAAGTTTTAGATTCCACATCTGAGTGGAAACAATTAACAATGTGCAGAGACAACTTAGACAACCTACGGGTTGGGAGAAAATATCTGTAAGCCCTACATCTGATAAGGGATTAATATCCAAAATATATAAGGGGCCCAAACAACTCAACAGCAAGCAAAGCAACAACAACAACAACAAAAAAAACCTAGTTAAAAAATGGGCAAGGGATCTGAATAGATATTTCTCAAAAGAAGACACACAAATGGCCGGTAGGCATATTTTAAAAATGCTCAACATCACTAATCATAAGGGAAATGCAAATTAAAACCACAACGAGGAGATATTCTCTCACACCCGTCAGAATGGCTGTTATCAAAAAAACAAAAGGTAAGTGTTGGTGAGGATAAGGAGAAAAGGAAATCCTCCTATACTGTCTACACTGTTGGTAGGAACATAAATTAGTACAGCCATTATGGAAACTATATGGAGGTTCCTTGAAAAACTAAAAACAAAATTCGCATTAGATCTTGCAATCCCACTTCTGGGTATTTACCCAAAAGATGTGAAAACACTTTGTTGAAGAGATGCCTGCACTCCCATGTTCATTACAGCATTATTCATGACAGCCCAGTGACGGAATCGACCTTCCCATACTGTTCGGAAATTTGAGAATTTCTCATCTCAAGTTTACCTTTGTGATTCAAACAATGTTGTACATAGTTTTGTTTTAACAATAATCTACAGATTTTAAAGAAGCAGAAAAAATTAAGAAATCATACGTGCAAAGCTATGTAGGGCCTGCACCAAAGCAGAGGCAAGTACAGTGAGGGCTGGGAGCAGAGAAGAGGCAGTGTGGAGGAAAGAAAAAGGGGACGGGCAAATATCACAGCATTTCATAGAAACGACCTCAAGAAATCAAGAGTTTAAGAGCAGGATTCTCATATTTAATGACTTTCACCCTAACAGGTAATGCGACTTAGGTTTAAAAAATTGCATAAATGTTATAAAAGGGATTTTCAAAGCAATGAACATTGATTACATGCACCAATACATCTGAAAAGGCTAGAAAGCACAAAGTTTAGGCAATGAATTCGTG
>NW_012137636.1:6011511-6034497 GCF_000956105.1 Propithecus coquereli | reverse complement strand
GAAGGATGTCCTGACCTTCCCCTGAAGCAGGTCATAAAATGTAGGAAGGGCTTTCTGGCCGACTTTATAATAAACCTAATTAAGAACTTACAATAAACCTGATTAGAATGTATAAAATAAATGCAAACTGTGGTAGATGCTGTTACTATTTGCCAAGATGGACCTCCTCTCCCTCCAAGGAAGGACTACGCTCCTCCACCCCACTGATGTTGGACTTGGCCATGAGATTTTCTTTGCCCAAAAGAACATGATCATGATATACAGAATGACCAGGCAAAATCTTTAGAGGTGACCAAGTGGTCTGACTTTCTCTAGCCTTTGTCCTCTGCTGCAAGAGATACATCTCATAGAGCCTCTGAGCCACTTAACAGCTGTATAAACTGTCAATAAGTGATAATAACACAAAATGATTCTTGTCTATAACATGCAAATAAATTCTGTCTGGTGGGGATTCAGCAGACTTTCCTCCCCTACAGTGGAAAAACTTCCGCTCTTTGTTGGCGCATTCCTAATCTATGAATGTGGCTATTCTTTGGATTGTCATTTGAACTGGTTGTAACATCTTACCACTTCTCTCATAAATAATGAGTTAAATAAAATCTTTACTATGTGTTCATTTTATATCTGAGTATAATTTTTTTTGAAAATTATCCTAACAGTGCTTAATAATTTAGATAATATATTACATTATCAGTTGTTAGATAATTTTCCTATACATTTAATCCCCCTAGCAATCTCATCTTTTACTAATGAGAAAAATGGAGGCCCAGTGAGGTTAAATAACTTGCTTAATAATCAGCCACACACTGATTAATAGCAGAGCTGGAATCTAAACTCAGGTCTAGGTGACACCTTCTCCACACTGTCTCAAGGGCAACCATTAAGAGAAAGGAGAGATTAGGGTAGAATTGGGGTATTGTGAAATCACAGAAATATTAAAGGCCAGTTCTGGTTTTTGTCCTATGAGGGAACTGAAGCATAAAGGTATAAAGATCTTGCCTATATTGCATGGCTTATTATGAGTAGGGACTAGAACCTACTGCCTATATTGCATGGCTTATTATGGATAGGGACTGGAACCCAGGGTTCCTAATGCCCAGTGTGGTGATGTTGCGTTCAAGGAGGAAGCTGAATTGGACCAGGGCGTCGACAGATAAATGGAATCAACAGGCTGTAAGATACAAGAAACAGAGGCAGGACACATGTGCATAAGAGGTATGGAGAGGAGAAAGCCCCTCTACCCTGAGGGCCCAAGGGCATCTATGCAGGAGGAAGCCTAGGAGAGGGAAGAGACAGGGCAAGGAGACTCTGTCCAGACATTGTCAGAGTGCACTGGAAAGAGGAGGCCACGGGTGTGTATTCCAGAAGCAGCACTGCTTGGTGGGGAAATACCAAGAGGTTGTGAAATGAGTCCTCTACTTTCCTAGAAGCCAAGAAACTAGATGCCCTACCACCTAACCTTGGGCACAACTCTTTGCCATTTGAGCTTGTTGCTTCATCTGAGGCTGAACAAGATGACATCCAAGATTCTTCCTAGGACCAAAAGCTACAGTAAAGTCAAAAGAGTAGGCCTCCTTCCTCGTAAGTTGATCGTGGTGGTGTATTGTGCTATAATCACATATGTTATAGAAACTCAGGATGCTGAAACTAGCTAGAAAAGCCCACATGCAATCCAGGAGCGAAGAGGCCGCGACAAGGGTTGTTGTGGAGGAGGAGGTGGAGCCCTCTCGGCCTGAAGAGGAAAACAAAGCTACTCTCCATCACCTGACTCTCGAGCTGTGCCCCAGATCAGCAGGGAGTTCACACCAAGCCCAGACTTTTTTCTGTTTAGAAGATGTGCCACTATCAAGAATTCCTCACACCCTGAGCGTTTTCTCATCTCTCTGCCACTTGGGCACATCCTGCTCCTCACAACTCTAAGGCAAGAATCAAGTTCACAGCGAATCTGTTCACTGCTGAGGGTGTACGGAGACAGCCGCCAACAGGAACATTTATTTCCAAAAGGCATATATAAAATATAAGATGAATCCATAAAGAAAAGGGATCAGATGAGAATAAAGATCAGCTCTACCTAGAAGGAATCATGATTCCTGATTTCTTTTATTATAGATAAAAACCTACCATCCCATGGTCACATAATGGGTATTATAAAAACAATGGATGTACACACAGGCAGTGCCCTCTCGGCACCTACACAACAACCTGTGCACCCTCCCTACTGAAGGAATGGGCAGGGACCAGGGCTTCAGCACCACCCACTAAAAATGCAGAGCTTCAGGCCCCACCCCAGACCTACTGGATCAGAATCTGAATTTTAAGAATATCGTCAAGTGATCATATTACAGTTTGAGAAGTGCCATTTGCAGAGTTCTTGGGGATAACACAGCAGCAAAGTGTGGGTACACAAAGGAGGACTAACAAGTGAGCAGAGAGCTGGAGATGGGGAAGCACCAGTCCATGAATTGAGAAACACAAGCCCTAATACCAACATAATCATTGGGAAGGTGACTTCTCAAAATTCATCTTCAGTTGACATCCACTGACAACACTAACACCTTCCCTGAGGAACAGAGTTCTGACTCCACAGGCAGGGAGAGATGAGACGGGAGGGGCGGATTCTCTCAACAGCATCCTAGCAGGATCAATTGGCAGTCCCCAAAGCTGTCCCAGGATGCATGATGCTCTGTGGGGAATTTGCTGTCTCTTTGTGACTCACCCACAGATGAATGGGCTTAAAGAAAAGGGAGAAGCAAGACATGAAATATAGTAAATTAAAGCTTAATCTTCCTCACCCTGGAATTCATTCAGTAGTTTTAATGAACTTACAGTCTGGAAGGCAGGGTGAAGAGGCATATGGAATACATTTCATGCCGCTCTATGCATCAAAGAAGCCCAGTGCCTTTTGTTATTAAAGGGATAAACATCCTTCCTCCAGTCAGTACTTTGGCAAAGAAATAAAACAAAAACCCATTTTCCACTATTACCATTATCTACTATGAAACTCCAAAGAATACAGATTCTCCAGGCCTTATTAGAGCAAGAAGTGGTTCCCAAGAGCACAGACAGCTTCCCTGACTTTGTGTTCTCACCTTGCACCATTGAGATGGGCAAAAGCAGACAGTCCTGAGCCTTCACCTTAAAATTCCACCAGGTTCTCTTCTCAGGGGGTTACTCTCTTTGATTTGACCCACAAACACAAGAGAGGCATTCAAATGACTTGCTTCTAATTCAACTCAGAGGAAAACCCAAAGACCCCTGAAAGGATATTGAATTAGCCCTAGAAAAATACATGGCATCTGGATTTATTAATGCATTTATATGCATTAATATATATCCAGACAGGACCTGGACATTCAAATTCATCTACAAAAGGATACAGCTTATGTTCATATTCTCCACTCCCACTGATCATTATCAGTCATTTTCAAATTATGGGTTGTTCCCATCAGTGGATAATAAAGTCGGGTAACTGGGTCATGGTCACCATTTTTTATGTGAATAAAATAGAATAGACAGGAAATATCAGACTTCATTACTGGTAGTAAGATAATTATTGCTTCACAGAACTCTTATTTTGGAGGTGCATATGTGCATACACGCGTGTGTATGTGAACATGGTGTCAAATGTCTTTCTAACTGTGGGTCACAGTCAAACAAGCATGAAAGCCATTTGTTGCTTTACAGTGCCTAAAAATCAGCTCCTCACTGGAAAGAAAAGGGAGGCCTCATGGGAAAAGAACTGGAAAAACAGGTTTCCTCCATGAGCTTCTAAAAGCAAAAAGAGGAAGGAATCAAGTCCTCTCCCAGCCCAACAGATGGAGCTGGAGCTTCTGCATACTCCCCTCCTTTAATCTCATCCCCCCACCATTATGGCTCAGAAGCCACATATCATAATTTTCACAAAATGGAAGAAAAGCTGATTTGTGCCAGCACAGAGCTGTGCCTCAGACAGAGATGTCACTCTGGTGTATGGACTGGCTTAGCAGTGAAAGAAGAGGCTGAGCAATCTGAAGATCCTTTTCCTTGGCACGGTCTTCACTGAGGTCCCCATTCTCCGCAAAGATTATTTTCGTTTTTTCCCCCAGGTATGTGATGCTTGGCTTCAAATGCACAAGAAATCTAAACAGAGGGATTAAGCAAATGTTCAAATCACCTGCATCGAAATGAGTGCGATTGGCACTAATGTGGAATTTTAATGCAAATGCCAAGTCATAACCCCACTTTTGTCACCACATCTTAATATCTCCAAAATTAAATAGGGAAGCAGGATAGCATGGAAGTTAAGAGACTGGGGACAAAAGTCAAACTGGCCTCCACTGATCCAAGCCCCATCATTTTCTGACGTTGGAAAGTTACTCATGTTCTCTAAGACTCAGTTTTCTCACCAACTCAGAGGCTGTAGTAAAAATTAAATGAGAGGAGTGTATAAAGCATTTAGCCCAGTGCATTTTCATGTATTATTATGGCTATTATTATTACAATCATAGTCATTATTATTTCATAGCAAAGTTTAATTTCTCCTCAGGCTACCTTGTTTGTTTGTATGTTTGCTTTGCAATCTAAACCACAGGTATAGATTTAAAAGTAGGAATACAGAAATTATATTTTGTTATAAATGTTTGTTGTAAACGATTTGCATAATGATGGGCCCCCAAACTAAACTCCCCAGGGAATTACCCATTTCCACTGGGAGAATGAGTATCATAACTTTTTCCCTTTAAATAAGTTGCCGAAAACCAGAAAATCCATGCATTTGAGAGTTTTCATCTCTGAAAACCCAGGAGCTTGAAATCCCAAAAGTATACATCATGCATCTGTTCTAGTGCATGAAGTACACTAGCAGAGAACAGCTCTTGCCTCTGACAGCAACGGACGCCAGCTGCTGCTGAGGAAATAGGAAAAGCAACCCCACATTTCAGCTATAAAGCACCTGCACCTGGTCAGTTGTGAAATCTCACTTGAAGGGAGAGAAATTCCATCTTGACCCCCCGTGGGTAATGAGCAAGAAGGGCAACCTGGCAGGCGAGCCAAGCCAGCAAGGGGTCAGCTCAGAGAAAATTCAACCAACAGAGCAGTGGAATAATGTTCTCTGAGTGCCAGGCCCAGCCTCATAGGTATCATCGTTTTTCAAAACACAGATTCCTCCACTCCCAAATTATTTGTTTCAGAAATGACTTTTCCTCCTATAAATTGTGTCCCTTTGTCTGAGAAGCACATATGCAAGAAACAAGAACAAAGGAAGAGCCATCTAAACCACAAGGTCAGCTAGCTACCTTCATTCGTCTACCCGCCTCAGCACACCCATCCTCTGGGTTTACTAGGGTAACACCAGGGCCATGGATGAGACACCAGGGAGGTACACAGGAAGAAAGCGCTTGCAGGGAATTGTATAGCTGAGATGCTCATATTAGAAAAGACAAAAGGTTTAAAATCAATGTTCTCAGTTTCATATGACAAAGTTAGAAAATGAAGAGCAAACTAAACCCAAAGTAAGTAGAAAACAGAAAGGAATAAATATAAGAGCAGAAAGCAATGAAATACAAAACAATCACTAGAAAAAGTTAACAGGGACAAAAGTTAGGTTTTTGAAAAACATTAATAAAAGTGAAAACCAAGTAGCAAGACTGATCAAGAAATAATGAGAGAAAACACACATTACCAATATCAGGAATGAAAGAAGAGATATCATAGCAGATCTAGCAGATGTTAAAAAGATGACAAGCAACATTATACTAATGAATTTCACAACTTAGATGAAAGGAACAAATTCCTCAAAAAACACAATGACTCAAGAAGAAACAGAAACTCTGAATAGCCCCATTCCTATTAAGGCAGTGGTTATCCATGTGTGGCTCCCCAACTAGCAGCACTGGCCACATCAGCAGAGCCTGGGAACTTTTGAAATGCAAATCCTCAGGGCTCTACCTACCAAATCAGAACTTGGAGTGAAGGGTGTCTCAGCAATTCATGTTTTAATAGACCTTCCTGGTGATTCTGATACTGTTTGAGAACTGTTTGAATATCATTTTCCCACAAAAAAAACCCAGGCCTAGATGGTTTCACTGATGTATTCTATTAAATATATAAGAAAGAAATATTAATAATAGCAGCTTTATAAAAACTCTTTGAGAAAATAGAGTAGGAGGGAGCACATCGCATCGTTATTTTCAATCTCTACTCCCTTAAGGAAGATGTAGGAGATTCTTTTCATCTGCCCTCTGATTCTTATTTGAAGTGATTCCTGGTTTCTTTGGGATGGGCCATTCTGACAGTCAAGTGGTCCACAGAGTCCAGGTGGCCACACTGCATGCCCTCAAGTAGAGAAAAGTCTTTATTAGTTGTCCTCTTTCCCTTGCTTGCAGCCCTTACAGGAGTGATAATCTACTCCTCTATAAGGTAACTTAGCAGGGAGCTCACAGCTCACCCGCAAGAATGCCCACAGGACAATATTCCTTTCCTACTCTGGCATAAAACCTCACCCAAGCCAGAGAAGGGATTGGGACTCAGATAACAAAAGAGATGATAAAAAATGAACTATCTGCTCACATTATTCCTTCTAAATAAAATACCCATGCCACCTTTCCACATCTGGCTGTTTTTTCTTATTCATCCCTAAGCCTCAGGTGTCATTTCCAGATAGCCTTTTCTTTTTTTTTTTTTTTATTTCAACATATTATGGGGTTACAGATGTTCAGGTTACGTATGTTGTCCTTGCCTCCCCCCGGAAGTCCGAGCTTCAAGCGCGTCCATCCCCTGAGTGGTGCGCATCGCACTCTTTGTGTATACATATACCTGTCCCCTCCTCCCCCCCCTTCCCCCCTGCCCAACATCCAATAAATGTTATTCTTATATGTGCACTTATGTGTTGATCAGTTAATACCAATTTGATGGTGAGTACATGTGGTGCTTGCTTTTCCATTCTTGGGATACTTCACTTAGTAGAATGTGTTCCAGCTCTATCCAGGAGTATACAAGAGGTGCTATATCACCATTGTTTCTTAAAGCTGAATAGAACTCCATGGTATACATATATCACATTTTATTAAGCCACTCATGTATTGATGGACACTTGGGTTGTTTCCACATCTTTGCAATTGTGAATTGTGCTGCTATAAACATTCGGGTGCAGGTGTCTTTTTCATAAAGTGTCTTTTGTTCTTTTGGGTAGATGCCCAGTAATGGGATTGCTGGATCGAATGGTAATTCTACTTGTATCTCTTTAAGGTATCTACATATTGCTTTCCACAGAGGTTGCACTAGTTTGCAGTCCCACCAGCAGTGTATGAGTGTTCCTCTCTCTCCGCACCCACGCCAACATTTATTGTTTTGGGACTTTTTGATAAAGGCCAGTCTCACCGGAGATAAATGATATCTCATTGTGGTTTTGATTTGCATTTTCCTGATGATTAGAGATATTGAGCATTTTTTCATATGTTTTTCATTTCCAGATAGCCTTTTCTGAAGCCCCAAACTAAGGAGAGTTATTTATACCTTTGCACCTTTATCAAAGAACTCATATTGAAATTACCTGCCTAAGGCCCCATATCTCTCCCGTTATGTCACTAGCTTCTTGACAGTGGAAACTACATCTCATTGTTGGTTTTGTTTTTGTTTTAATGTCTCACGGGGCTTGATCATCACGCAGTTGGACTCAGTAAACGTGTAGTGAGGAATCTGGGAGTGAAGTCAGACAAGTCAAAATTTACATCCAGAAATAAAATATGCTCAATAATTTTGTTACAACTCATTTTTAAAAATTAATACTTTCAATTTGTTCTTCCTCCAAATTCTCAGTAGTATTGTTAATGCGAACCATGTGGACTGACTTTCATTTTGCAAATCTCACCTATCCCTTTAAATCTCTGGTGGGCTTGCAAAGTCCCAGCTCACAGATCTGCGCATTGCAGAACGTATTAGAGGATGAGTACAGGGACCAAGAGAGTAACAGTGAACAGATGACACCTAGAATCTTTGGCTAAAAGGGTTGGATTCCTTCTTTTAGGCTCTTTCTGCAGGCCTATAGTTCATCTTCACGGCCTTACGATCAGCCTGAAGCATGAGGCAGGAGCTTCTCCCACCGCTGCCCACTGCTGGCACCTTTCCAACTCATCCTCTGATAAATGAGATCCTGAAGAGTTAATCTCCTATACAAGCAGAATAAGTGTCTGAGGGAAGCCAAGTTTTGCAGAGAGTTTGCAAGGTTTCACTCTTAATTATAATGAAAGAGGGCATTCTGTGGTCATTAATTTTTGTTGGAAGGGAGGGCATTATATTAACAGCTAATATTTATTAAGCACCAACTATATACCTAGAACCAGGCCATATACCATACACACTGTCCCATTTAATCCTTACAACAACCCTATGAATTAGGTATTCCTAGTAACTCATACCCCGAGAATAAGTGTGCTTAACTGACTGAGAAATCACAAAGTTAAGGAGGGGTGGAAACTGGCTTTAAATTCAGGTCTCTCAGACCCCCAAAATCTGTGCTCCAAATGCCAATGTTATATTGCCTTGTTTACAGACTTCTGATATAATTATGCTCCTACAATGTGCCACACAAACCAATGGCAAAAGTAAGTCACTGGTATCAAGGAGAGGAAATCATCTACCCCATCAATCTAAAGACCAAAAGTACCCTTTAAACATGATTCATTTTCCACACGAGAGACTAATTTAAGGAAAATTTCTTTCTATTCAAAATAATGATGCTAAATGGGAAGCGATTTAAGCTTTACAATGGCTTCATCAGAACCTCATCTGTCAAATTCCAAAATCATGCTCCCGGAACACATTTCTCAATACAGTGAATCAGCAGGGGGGAAAGCAGATGTAAAGCAAACAGGTGAAAGTGTGAAGTTAGCGTGGTCTAATGAGCAGAAACTGCAGTCTTAATGCATAGCTGCGCCCACGGGCCACCACCACCATCAGCACCACCATCATCATCACCATCATTGGTATTGTGTTAAGCACCTTCATTCCCAAAGAACAGTATTATGTCCTCTGAAGGAAGGAGGCTCCTGTTTACCCACCAAACAGGCACTGTTTGCATTACCGAATGGGTTAATTTTCTATCTTTCTCTCTTAATATGAGGTCATAAGCGAGCAGTGGTGACTAACATACTACTATTACTAACAACATAAGACACTAAGAATTACTAAAATTATCACAAAATCATGACAAAATTATCAAAGATGTGGAATTATGGATTTGGCATGACAGCAGAAGGGTGACTGAGCCATCACCTCATAGTCCATATTGCTCTCCTCAGGTTCTCAAGCTCTTCAATTGCTGTGCTAATTCCAAGAACTCTTGATTATGATCTAATGATAGAGCACATCTTAAAGATTAAGGAACTGATTATAAAAAAGTCAGCGTGTAAGTCCTCCATTTGTATACGTACCAGAGGGCAATAAGACAATGGTGACAACCTTGTCCCCTAGTGGCAGAGCTCTGCAATTCAGATACTTGCAGCAGAGAAGAACTTGCCTGAGATGCCTCATTCAGCCATGCATTCAGAGGTACTGGCCTTGTAACAACTTCAAAGGATATTTCTGATGTGTATGAAGTAGGAATCTATTCCCATTCATACTGGGGCTTGCTTTGTAGCTACTAATTTTTGCTGAAATTACTATGATAATTTGCTCTCTGCATCCCACGTGTAAGGGATGGAACTTCATTTCCCAGTAAATTTATTGTTTTATTGCCTCCTAGGTAACAATATGCAATAATACCAAAGTGTTTCATTTCAGATCTGTGATTTTATACTTTTCAGGACTGGTAAAATTTAACATCATGTGGAACTTATGATTTCTAATTTGTTTCAGGATAGAGTACACTGTATTTACATAAGCCAAACAGTATTATCCCTTCAAGACAACCTTAAAAATCTCTTCTAATACATGATTAAAAGTACTTGTAAAATTTAAGTGTATCTAATATACCTATAAAATCTTATATGTCAGCTACATTTATGAAATGTAATTCATAAAGTTGCTACATAATGAATCATGTTGAAATAGTAACATTAATAATAATAGCTAAAATATTCTTTATACTTACTAAGAGCCAGGATGTATGCTTAATGCTTTTAATCTTTATCTCCTTTAACCCTTACAACAATCCCATAAGGTAAGTTCTATTATTATTCTCTTTATAAGAAGAAGAGAGTAAAGCTTAGAGTAAGATTTCTTAACTTCAGCACTACTGACATTTTGGATAATTCTTTACTGTACTCAAAAACCTTGGTGTATTATAGGATATTTAGCAACATCCATGGCCTCTATTCACTAGATAATAGTAATATACTCCATCCCCAGAAGTAACAACCAAAAATGTCTCTAGACATTGCTAAATGTCTTCTTGGGGAAAAATCACCCCCAGTTGAAAACCACTGGCTTAGAGAAGTTTAGTAACTTATTAAAGATCATATAATATCACTTCTTGGCCTTTTGCTAAGATCAAGTCTAAAGATCATATATTTAGGAAACAGTGGTTTAGAAGCCAGGCATTTTAACTCTAAAATGTGTGCTCTCGACCAATGAAATACAGTGCTATTTACTCTGTGATACTTTAAAGAACATAAATTTTCCTTCAAAATAGAAAACTAAAAATGATGAACTATAAGTACCTTCCTGTGGAAAGATCATCTGTGGCCACACCAGACCGGGTCCTCCCAAAATTTTTCCCTAATTAAGGCCCATGTCCCAGTGTCTATTGCTCTTCTTCATTTGCTCCCCTGCCTTACCCACCCCAACCTTCTTTCAGTCCTGTTCAGTAGGCCCCAAAAGACAGTCACCAATTACGGGCTAAGGCTGTTTCCACCCTTCAGTAAATAAGATTCAGCCTTTGCCCCGACAGAGGCCCTAAAGAGCAGGGCCTGTCTACTTCCTACCAGTTCCTTTAGGTGACCCAAGACTTCCACCCTGCACCATCTCAAAGTGCAGGCCCTCTGCACAGTACCCAGTAAATTCTGGTTTCCTCCTGAGGGATGTCCCAAGCCTTCAGTGACTAAGCACCTTCCATGTGCAAAAACCTCCTATGTGCTTTACATATACTATTTCATTCTGGGCTCACAAGAACCCCAGGAAGCAAATATTATTTCCATTTAACCAAGAAGAAACAGGTTCCAGCAGGTGGGGAACCCACACAAGCATTACCTTCATATCAGACTCAGATTCAACCCAAGTGTGGATGACTCCAAACCTCTGTGCTTCACCCCAACCCCATACTCTTCTAATTTCATGTCTGGGAAAGGACTACAGACATGCCTCTTCCAAAGCATGTTCTCATCTTACCCTGCTTCCTCCAGCTTGCTTAGAAATTCTTCATTCCAGTCCCCTCTCGCTGACATCCCAAAATATGGGAATAAACAATCCAGAGTTGTGTGTGATTTCCCTCATGAAGAGGAAAGGGAAAAATTCAGGCAAGTGACCTCATGAACTTTGAAAAGGCAGTATCATTTAAATTAGAGGATAGAAAAATATCAAACAAGTTTTCTCTTATCTGATTCTATTTTTGCTATTTACCTTTTATGCATAAAAAGTTACGTATTCATGTATGACTGATCACACTGCTTCAGAGCACTTTAAGCTGTTAAGTACTAAAATAGATGATTTTGAAAAAAAGAACCTGGGGGCGGAGGTGAGGACTGCCCCCCTTCAATCACATTACTTCAATATAGCTTATTGTTTGTTTTTAAATCTTCATTAAACTTCCCTGAGGGCTTCAATTTTTAGGTTAAGGCCAAATATGAAAGATTTCAAACATAAAATGTACTGGGGCAAAGAGAACAATTGGCAGAATGGGGAAATGAACTACCAAAGGCAGATCTTTCTGACCCTTTGACTTCACTCAGCTTTAAGCTGCTTCATTTCTTCCTTTGGGGAAGGAGGAAAAAAAAAAAGAAGGGCTGCACAGCTGTAAAAAATTATAAAACCACTGGGATGGAAATAACTCAAGAAGCTTTCAACATCTCAAAGTTGTGCCTTTAAACCCCGGCCTGACCACTTCTCTGCTTTGTGACCTCAAGTTACTTCTTTTCCCCAACTTCCTCTCTATAAGATAGGATCACTGTCAAGACGAAATAAGATAAGGCATGTGTGGCACCTGGCACACAGCAAGACACATAACAGATTTCAGTCAATAGGGCGGCCTTTCGACATACCTATGTTTTCGCCAAAGTTTGTGCTTTGCCAATTATACTTTTTATGTCCTTGCCTTGATTAGTTCTCATTAATTAGGTGAACGCAGAAATATTCTAAACCAAGGGTAATCTGGATAGTGGCCAAATGACCATTAATATGGGCAGAGACTGTTACCTGCCCAGTGACTTCCATGCTAACTGGCAATTATTCGGTTACAGGGCACGGAGCACCCACCATCACTGCAAATGTTCTTCAGTGTCCCACACATCCTTGTGGAAGGACATCAGTAATTAGAATCAGAGAATATCATTTTCAAGCCAAAAGGAACCATATTCATTCTCATGTTCAACCTTATCTCTTCACAGATGAGGACACTGAGACCAGAGAGAAGAACTTGGTACAGCTAAGTTAGTGAGAGAACCCAAATACGATTTTTAATCTTACATCTATACCAGTGGTTCTCAACTAGTGGTGATTTTGACCTTCAGGGAACATTTTTGGTTGTCACAACTAGGAGAAGGGGAGTTGTTACTGGCATCTAATGGGTAGAGGACAGGGACGTTGCCAAACATCCTACAATACACAGGACAGCCCCCACCCCACAGTGAAAATATCAATAGTGCCAAGTAAGAAACAGTAATCCACACTATTGATCCAGTGACTCCAGGGAGTCCAAAAGCTGCTTCTTAAGCTACTGCCATTGGGAGTTGGACTTGGCCCCAGTGTGGAGGCCCTCACCAACAACTGAAGCAGTCCAGTCAATTCTGCCTCTTTAGCACTAAAGGCCACTGGGATTGGGAGGGATTTAGAGACTTGCTGCCTCAGAAACTGAAGTCTGGTCATAACTTCTGGAGCACAGGGATACGCCCAGCATCAGTGCTACTGACGGTCCTAAAGACGTACTTAGACCTAATCAGGCAATCTAAGAAAGTGATTCTCAAAACCATTTTGGCAAAACACCATAGAACAGCCAAATGAGGCACAACCACACAGTTATTAAATATTCAGAATCATGCACCTCAAACAAATACATTCGACAGTGCACTGCACATCTCCAGAATTAATGGTTTGAATGAAGGGAAGACAGAGATTGAGCCACTGATATAGAGCAAAAACGCTCTCAGAGTTTCCACCCGAAACTAACGTTCCTTGTTGGAGGAACTAAAATAGAAAAGGAAAGCAGAGTCAATGATCCAAGCAATTATGTACTTTCTGGTTCTTGCCATGCATGCCATCTGTCTTGCTGACCTCACAGGCCTCCGCACTGGCCACTGTGAGGGTCAGATGAGAGTCTGCATGAGGGAGTATGCAGTGAACTGCAAAGCCATTTGAAAGTATGAGTCATTTATCAATCTGAGCTTATTTACCACAGTTCCACCTGGCAACTCTGACTTCAGTTCTGACCCATGGTAGAATATAAGAAGGATCCCAGTCTGATTTATTCACAAATTCAACCCACGTTTAATAAACACTCGCCATGCCCAATGCTTTGGGGGAGCATATTCACCACTGAAAAAAATCACAGTGAAGCCAAGAAGAATGACGTGCACCCAATTAACTCCTGTGTATGGACTTAGAGCAGCAAGAACTCTTTTGGGTGGAAAGATGTAAGAAGACTCCATTGAAAGAGGCATTTGAATTGGATCTTGAAGAAAAGATGGGACAAAAATCATTCAAAACACTAAAAAGAGTATGAATGAAAAAAGGATCATAGAAAACATCAGGTAAATATGACAGTCAGTAAGGAGTTTGGCTTGCCTGGAACTTAGGGTGAATGGAAAGGAGTAACAGAGATCAAGCAGGAAGGTTGAGGTGGAAGCAAATGTCAAGAGCCTTAAAATCCTAACCACTAAGATTGGCCTTTAATGGCCAACAGGAAGCCAATGGAGATTTGTTGTTGTTGTTTTTCAACATACTGGGCACAATCAGAGGAGCGTGGAGAAAGTAGTCAGACATGGGTATATACAATGGAGAACATGAAGAACCCAGAGTAAACAAAGAGATTAGGGCGTTATTCAATACTCTAAAAGACAGGGAATGAGACTAGACCAAGATCATGGGAAGAAAAATAATGGGAAGAAAAAGTAGACCCATTTATCATGGGCGAAGAGGAAGAACAAAAGGTTAAAGTTGAAGAAGCACAACAGAACATATAAAAATGGCTCATAAGTTTTGATACTGGAAAAGGATAAGAATGGTAGTAATTATCAGACATAAGGAAGACGGAAGAGAAAGAGAAGATTGAATTGTGCCTAGATGATCCTCTTGACTAACAAAATGACAGCTCAACACCACGGTCATTCCTACTGCTAGTATCTAGATATAGCACCCAGACTCAGTGCCTGAAGTACTTACTACATCCCAGTACCCCTCTCCCATGCCTAGTCCCCAGGCTAGAGAGACTCTAGACAGCCTCTAGATAGCCTCCCTGGCCCTAGAGCCCTACACTGGTGCTCCCCAGCCTCCTGCTGCTATATTAGCAGGGTGAAAGAGTGAGTTAAGGAATGAATGAGAGGGGCTTTGCCTTGACCCAAAGCTATCTATGGAGACCCTCCAGAACTCTCCTTTCTCCCCTGGCTATGCTTCACCTGAAATTACAGTACTTGTAGGCCCTTTCCCATGTGGACTGTCTGGGCATTATCTTTTGCGCGCTAAGTCTCAGCATCCACCTCTTACAGGGGCTCTAACCACCACTGCTCCTCCTGGTCTACCCTGAGCTGCTACGCCTCACTATGAAGTCCTCCTGATTCAGGTGGCAATCTTGGAAAGTAAACTGGACATATTCTAATGGCTCATGTACTTGTTCTTACTACTCTGAGAATTTATTAGTCATCACAAATAAAGAAAAATATTTTTAAAGGGCTTTGTCTCCTAGAAGATCCTCTTGTCCCTGATGTCACCACTAATCCTTAGGCTCTAAATATCAATAATACTAAATAAGTAGTAGAATTCAGGGTTAGTTGTGTATATGTATGCAAAAATACATGCTTTGATTTATCCTATGTCACCCCTGTTAACTTCCCCAACAAGTTATTTTGGTGTCATTTTCATTGCAGAAGTAGGAGATAATAGTCTACCAATTGTATTTCAAAGATGTTAAAAGAGCTTCGGAATTCACCAATGGTCCTTAATATGTCCTAGGAAGGACATGGGGGCATAGTTCAGCAGAAGATGCACCTGCTACTTACTATGTCCCATCCTAGGATACAACTGCTTAATAGGCAGTCTTCCCACAGGATGATAACATGCACCTTCCCGCCCCTCACACACAACAATCTATCATTAACAGCAAAGGTGGCAGTTCTGTTGATGACTCATTAAATACGCTGATTCATGAAGGCTGAACATGGGCAGGCCTGAGAGGGAACCATTGCAGGATTTAATCAATTACTGGGCTCATCAAATGTGATTACTGAGCCACATCAAAATCCAAGTGAAAGAAGGCATACTTGGGAAAGAATAACTTCTTGCTTTGCCTTGCAGCAAACAGAAGCCACTCTATTAACTATATGCACAATATACACTTTACCAATTATCTACACACGTTTGTATCCTGAGCTCTCTTCCTTCTAGTGTCCAGAATATTTTTGAGCCATTTTCCCCTTTGGAAAAAAAAAAGGCCTAAAGAATCAACAAAACGTACATTTTAACAAGAAAACATGAAGAAAACTAAGAGAAAAGATTATGAACTATCCTGTTAGATTTCAATATGCCCATACTTTCAAGCACCATGAATAATAAGCCATACTGTAGGCTCCTGTTGTAATCTAGTGAGAAAACAGTTTAAGATAGTGTAAGTATGCCCCCAGCAGACTTAATTGCTCCCAATGACCTTCAATACTTATATCTATTATACAAGTTTTATATATTTTATTAGAATTATTTTATTCACCGGTATCTTACCTCCAAGCCTGGGTACCTATTCAGAGGCATTTTTACATATCTTGTTATTTCTAGTATATATTGTAGTAAGTATTAAATTTTTTTAAATCAGAATATTTTTGTAAAGTAGTAGGCATGTCATTATCAATACAATTATCAAAAAGATGAGAGATGCCTTTGTATTAGATAAAGAGCCAGAATTTCTACCTAAACTGTCTAAACAGAGCTATAATTAATAACAAACAAACAAATAAAAACCTTCATGCTGATAAGGGTTTCACTACCTGGTGTGGCTCAAAATTCCAACTCTTTTAACCATCCTCACCAAAGTATTTCCATAGTCCAGACACATGAAAATTGGATATGTGTCTGTAGAGTCCCTCAGGTTTATGGATATGTCTTTATTTGTGCCTCTACCTCTGAATTATGTTGATTAATCACAGCATCCCTCGAGCAAACTAAAATAGGGTATGTGTGTATATGTGTGTGCGTGTGTGTGTGTGTTTGTGTGTGTGTGTTGGAAGCACTTCTAATATAGATTCAGTTTGTAATGTCATCTCTGATAGCAATTCCTTTCTTCAAGGACAGCCCAGAAGCAACTAATTATTTCTATGTATTTATTATTATTTTGTACATGCTCTGGCATGCTTTCTCAATTTCGAAACCTCTGCAAGCCAGACCTAATAACTTGAAGGTAAAGCTGTATTAAAAGCAACCCGATGAGAATTTTCTGGGTAAGCAGGCTTACCGTGTAATCTTCTCTAGCTGTCAAATTACTATTTCACCACTTTTGCAAATCTCTTGGAATGACTGGCCATCACAGACAAGATTCATTCATAATATGAAAGGATGGTTCCCCTTAATCACGTAGATTTAAAACTGAATCTAATAGGGTTTCCTGTGCCAGGAGAAGCTTACCTCCTACCTATTTGGTGCCCTTGCTCACCTGGTAAAGAGCACATATAACATCACGACTTCCATGGAAATTCTGGTCTTGGAAGATATGAGTACATTTCTGTTAATGCTAAAAGTAAGAATCTGTAGAATCACTATCATCAAAATATTCCCTTGGGCTATAAAGATATGCCTTGTACTTTATGAAATACTTAAAGGTAGATAACTACCTTGAGTTGTAGTAGGATGATGATTACTTTGAAAGCTGGGAGATGTTTTTTTCTTCAACATAGTTTTGAATGATACATAAATGTATAAATGAAATAAAATGAAACTTAGCAAAAGAAAAAGTGTAAACAAAGTTAGATTATTTTTGTGTCCTGGGCTATCTTCCTCTTGATGTCCAAATCAAATCTATGTAATCTAAAGTTTTCTAATATAACATTTATGTGATTTAGTTTTCCTACATGAAGCCACCAGCTTTATTTGACTAATTTTAAACCAAATAACTATAGTTAGAATTCAATTAACCAGTTGAGTTTACACTGGTATGCTTGTCCCTAATATGAAAAAGAAATCACAGATAGCTATTACCAGTCCAAAAGAATCATCAAATACACAAGCACACATTCAAACAGACCAGCACCTGACTGGGAGTGTCAAGATATATTTAAAATCGTCCACCAATCACCCAATGAGAAATCTACATGCTCTGCATCTACAGATCCCCAGAAAAGATCTCAAGCAAGATCCTTCTAGAAAAGGCTTAAGGTTTGCTGCACGGATTAAAGAATCCTGCAAATTCTTTAACACTTCTTCCATCAAGAGATGGAGTCTATGTCCCATTCTCTTGAATCTGGGTGGGTTCAGTAGCTTGACCAAGAAGATATAGCAGAAGTGACGTTGTGCCAGTTTCTGGACCCAGGACATGATTGAGAGACTAGTAGCTTCCACTTCCTGTTTGTTAGAACACTTGACCTAGGAAGCCAGCTAAGGGCAATTACCCCGAGACCACAATGTAGTAAGAAGCCCAAGCTACGTAGAAATACTCAAGAGGATAGAGGCCATATGGGGAGAGAGGGAGACAGAGAGAGATAGACAGAGAAAGAGGGAGAGAGGGAGAAACAAGGACCTCCAAGACTCCCGACATGAAGCTATCTTGGAAGCAGATGGATCCTCCAGCCCTGGCAGTCCCAGGTGACACCAGGTGGGTTAGAGTCAAACGACCCAGCCAAGTCCTTCCTGAATTTCTGACCCACAAAACTGTGAGCAAAAGAAAGTGATTGTTTTAAGCCACTAAGTTGAGAATGGTTTGTTATTCAACGATACATTAGGAGAACATGGATAAATTTCATACAAAAAATATGTATCTGATTAAAAATAGAAGAGTTCAAACCAATCCTCTATTAATTTGCAAATTAAATGACTTCAAAGAAACTGGTTCAAGCCGGTCTGTTCTTTATTATAGTGACATAACAAAAACTGCAACAGCATTTACGTCAGATATGCAAAAATACGCTTTAAAAAAAATTGACATTGTAATTTGAACCTTGACAGGTTTGAGCCGCTCTCTTATAAAACTTCCTCTCACTTGTCTATCCCTCCTTAAAATAAAATTGAGGCAACTTTGTGGCATCTCATACCCCAGGTTAAGTATATGTGAAAATGATAAATTACTTTTTACTATCGAAGACTATTGTGCCCTCTAATCTTAGTGATTAATTTACATCCTGCTCTATGGTTCACATGCAATTACTATCATGAGTCCAATGAACCTGAACAAGACAGAATTGGTTAGCCATCTGTGTAAGCTCACTATATTTAGAAAAAGTATAGCAACCTCCAGGAAGCTTTAAAGTTTTACTTCATTTTTCTCTCAATGACTTGTGCACTGTACATTCCATAACAAATTATAATGCTGCTCCTTTGGACTACTGACTCTATTTGGAAACCATAGGACACAGGAGGCTCTACGATGAGATAATGCTCATTAGAAAAGGTGAGATTAAAATGGTCGTCTAAAAATGTCATTGTTGAAATCTATTAGCAGATTTTAATTACATTAGTGATTTTTTTTTTATCTGCATGTAATCTCCTTAATTCTGTAATACCAAACTCAAATACAATGAAAAGCAGACACTGGCCTTTTAGACTGAATTGTGGGCTTCAAATGCTTGGCGAACCAAAAGTCTAGACAACCCTATTTCTTTGGAATGTGCTTTCCAAACTCTTCTCAATAAAATAGAATAAATATTTTGGCACTTGCATTAAGTACAGTCATGCATCTCTTAATGATGAAGCTACATTCTAAGAAACGTGTCGTTAGGCAATTTCATCATTGTTCGAATATCATAGAGTATACTTACACAAACCTAGATGGTAGGGCCTATTACACACCCAGGCTATGTTGTATGGCCTGTTGCTCTTAGGCTACAAACATGTACATCATATTACTGTACTGAATACTGTAGGCAATTTGACACAATAGTATTTGTGTATCTAAACACATCTAAACATAGAAAAGGTAATGCTCTGCACTACAATGCTACTACAGCTACTAAGTCACTAGACAATAGGAATTTTTCAGCACCATTATAATCTTAGGAGACCACCGTCGTACATGTGGTTTGTTGTTACTTGAAACCTTGTTATACAGCACATAACTGTACATTCCCAATGCCTCTCCTTAATGAGAGGCCCTGAGACTAGACTTACATTAGAGTATTGTTTTTATTAATAAAAGAATATCAACCATAGGAAATAGTACTCTTGTCAGGTTTCCATTGGATCATACCATCCCAATCCTGACACTTCTAGAATTCATTCAGACTTTTCCTGGAAAAATCCCAGAAAGATTCACAGGATGTTATCTGGTATGTAAAATAGGGAGCCTATATATTAAGGAAAATAACTTAGGTTTATGTTTTAATCAACTCAACTGAGTTGTGTAAGAAACAGCTGTGCCACTTCTCCCCAGTGCCATCACCAACGGTCTGAAAAACACATCAGGTTAAAAGAGCACAGTCCCTAAGAAGAACAGTTAGTATTTATGCATTCAACAACATTTACTGAGGGGCTGCTATATTCCAGGCATTGTGGCACATACAGGAGACACCAGAAACGCATAATAGACAAGATGCTCTCAGTTGGGCAGGGAAAAGCATGGAGAGACCAGGGCAGCTACAGGAGCACATAGAAGACAGACATAGTTCAAAGAGTATTAACTACAAGACGGGCCAGGGTTCAGGCGGGGAAAAAGAAATAGCACACACAAGGAATGCATCACCCTGTTCAAAAACACAATACACATGACAGGCAGTATTTATCCACTCCCTGATGGCCTGATTGATTTCTTGGGTAACTTTGAAACGGATGTACTTTGTCTCACCTAACTCAAGAAAAGCCCCCAACACAGCTGAGGTCTATACCCTTAGACACACCTAAGATAAATACAGGTACTAAGAGAGCATCCATGATCAGCTGAACCTTTAGAATCACAACTTTGATGGGGAGCCATCACTGAAGTTTAAGAAATGGAGAGGAGAGGTTGGAAGTGGCAAGAGATGATGCTGGAGAAATAAAGGAGGTCATGGGAGGCCTTCTGTGCCATTATTGTCCAATTAAACTTATGAAAACAAATCATTGTAAAAAAACAAAAAACAGTGCATGCAAGATGAACCAACAAATGAGCTACGTGAGGTAATGAATATGTTAATTTGCTTGACTGTGGTAATTATTTTACTATGTGTGTGTGTATATCTATATTAATATATGTGTGTATTTATATATATCAAACATATTATATATATTATATATATCAAACATATTATATACCTTAAATA
Organism: Propithecus coquereli; assembly: GCF_000956105.1. Taxonomy (NCBI): domain Eukaryota; kingdom Metazoa; phylum Chordata; class Mammalia; order Primates; family Indriidae; genus Propithecus; species Propithecus coquereli. Next base: position 6,013,729 of record NW_012137636.1, on the reverse strand, counting down.
TATATAATTTTTAAAAGATAAACCAATGAATAAATTCTGCCATGAAGTACCTGGTATTTCCTAAGCTCATTTCATTATTCTATTATTTAGAGAATCCACCCACCCTCTCGATATTAACAACCTGTATGCTTGCACAAATACACATGCTGCCCCTTCAAATCAGCAAACAACATCTGTCAAAGGGCACTTTAATGAGGAATTAAAATGTGCTTCCCACTGGTGCTGGGAGATCATGCACTCAAAGACCTAGTGAGTCATTTTTGTTGAACTATAAACACAGAGGAGGTAAGTCCAAAGTTTAATAGCCGCACAGACCAGGGCCAGTGTCCACCTGATCCCGCCATGGCTCCTCACACCAAGGGTCTACAAAGCACAGCCCAGAGCCAGGCTGGGGCCTCATCTTTGTAGATCCACTTTCCATGGTACACAGCGGGTGATGGCAGATGGTATTCTACTTAAAATAACCCTTTCCACAGTCAAATCAAAGGACTACCACTGCCCTTAAAGCAGTTTGAACCTATACTTTGAGCTCAACAGCATTTTGTCTGCAAATCAGGCAAAGGGGAATTCAGACACTAAAAGTGTATTTAAAGACCTGGTTGTGTTCCCCTCCATAAACCTTCAGCCCCTGCCAGCCCAGTCCCTTCTGGTCAAGGTTTTAGTGAAATCACTAGAAGACGCAGCAGGAACAAGCTTTTGAATCCACAGGACCCACTCTCATGTGAAGGTGTCCACCTACTGCGCCATACTAGATGCCCGCGATCAATTTTTAATTACAGCAGCAGCAGAGATCGGGAGATAAAGCAAGCAACGTGCTGAGAAGGAACCAAGAGCCTGTTTATTACAATTCCAGTCCACCACGAACCAGACTTGCAAAGAGTTGGGCCACAAATGACTCAACCAATCACAGCTCAGAGAGATGTTCTTACCTCTGGGACGTTTTCTTATATTTCCTCCTGTAGGAAAAGAAGCATAAACACATATCAGAAAAGGGGCTGTGGCAAGCAGTGGGTAAGAAAGGGATGACTTCAGCAGGGATGAGTATGGAGGTCAATACTTCATAGGGGGTTCCCTCAATGAAGCGCATGGGTTTCAAAGCTTAGCAAAAAGTTATGTACAGACTCTACATCTTTACAGTTAAAAAAATAGCACCCCAAGAGCTCAATGGCTCTGTCCCTATGTTCTTCCCTTTCCCCTTTGAAAGTACTGTATGTAGCATCTTGGCTGAGGTCAGGCTTTAAAGACAGCAAATCTCAGCCCTTCCATGTACCGGGTCCATGGGGTTGTTGCAAAGTAAGTGAGGAGAGGCTTGCAAAGTAAGTGAGGAGAGGCTTGCAAAGCATTTCTTTTCTCTAGCACATACTAAATGGTCAATAATTATCAGTTCTTTACAGTGTCACTTTTATTCCCAATATCAGCACTGAGGTCCCTTTAAGGATGTGCCTTTTTTAATGTAACTGTGTAATCATGCAGCTAAACCATGAGATCAGCCGTAAGGTCTTCAGAGAATGAAGAAGTGCCAAAGGGACCATGAGAAAGTCTAGAAGCAAACGATGGAAGCAGCTTTAGGAACTTGTGAAGGGCTCAGTCCGGCACTTCCCCAGGAAGCAGGTGAGGCCCAGTGCCAGCCCACCTCTGTGATGCACAGTGTCATTTAGTCTTGGGCAAATCTCTTGTGCATCAGCCTTCTTAATCTATCAAATGGAAACGGTAACATCTGCCCCGACCATCTCACCTAGGTCATGGTGGCATCCCAGGGGAAAATGGCCACGAAAGTATGTTGTCCCAATATCCCAATGTTCTTCATCTTTGTGTCAGTTTTTGTACACTCTGAAGTGTTTATTAAAAATTTTTAATAGGCTCTTCATTGGGGAGGATTGAAGAATAGGAGGTGCTGGGAAAGGAGAAAATTCCTCGCAGCATCTCCAGGAAGGGCAACGCTTCCCAACTGTCCTAGTTCCACACCTGCATTCCCATTACAGTCACTGCACCCAGGAAGCCAAGCCACCGAGTGGCTAACAGAGAGCTGTACGCCATGTGTGTTGGGGTTTTTTTTTTTGTTTTTTTTTTTTCAGCTTTGAAGGATAAATTTAATAGAAATTGATAGAAGCAGTTCAAGAAGGCCATTATAATCTTAGGAGACCACCGTCGTACATGTGGTTTGTTGTTACTTGAAACCTTGTTATACAGCACATAACTGTACATTCCCAATGCCTCT
>NW_012137636.1:5993907-6011461 GCF_000956105.1 Propithecus coquereli | reverse complement strand
TTTTTTTTTTTTCAGCTTTGAAGGATAAATTTAATAGAAATTGATAGAAGCAGTTCAAGAAGGCCACCATTGTATTATTCTAACAGCAAGAGTGGTTATCAGGGCTTGATGGACCCACACTCTCATGCTGAAGTATTTTGCTACGGAGGAGTCTTGATGTTTTCTGGACTTGCAAGGGAATTCGGACAGAGGTTGAAAGGGAAATTGAACTGTAATTGATACAAGGTCAGTCACAGGAAGGTGGGAGGGGAAAGAAAGGTACAGAAGTTTCAAATTCCTATTACTGCAGCCTGTGACATCTCTGTTAAAATGAAAACACACATGGTAGTGTTAGGTGTTTACGTGAAGGAAGCAGCGTGCCGCACAGAACCTAGATGTGTGCTCATACCTATCTACCTGAAGGGAGACACATCGGAATGACAACCAGGATTCCAGCATAGTAGGCTAATGGATCACTTCTTTTATTTTTACTTTTATGAATTTTCCAAATTTTCTTTAAAGAATGAGCATAATGATTACAATTAGAAAAAATTTATAAAAATATGCATATACATACATAGTCACCTGTACAGATATACACATACCTAAGAATATCTATATATATAGATAGCTATTTACATGTTTGAATTATATCACATATAATAGGGAAGAAGATTGACTAACAGGGTGGGTAAGGGTGTGGGCTATAGAGCAAACTCCCTGTGTTCCAATCTTGGTTCTAGCACTTAGCTCTACAGTGGTGGACCAGTCATTCAAACTCGCTTAGCTTCGGTTTCTTTGTCTGTAAAGTGGGAATAGTCAGAGCACCTCTCCAGAGACCTTGTTGTTAGAAATAAATGAGATAATTCACCTGAATGTCAGCTCCCCGAAGGCAGGTTCTTTGTGCGGTTTGCCTGTACTCCCTCCAAAAGCTGTAATGGATGTGCTCTGATCATTCACTCTCTCATGCTTGGACCCTGTCTCCAGCGACAGCTCACGCTCTCCAGGCAGTAGCCAAGGGCAGAGGTTTCATCCACAGGCATGGAGCACTGTGAGCTGTGGGTGTGGACCCTGCCCTTTGCCTCATTAGCACTGCAGTCTACTAAACTCATCTAAGGAGCATCTGGCAAGGCTGAAAAATGATCCATTGAGGGTGTGCAGGGGCCAATGGCAATGGGGCAGTTGGGCCAGACAGATGCCCCCGGCTTCAGAAGAAGACAACTTTTGCTACTGGCTTCCATAGAATTCTCCCAACATTTGCCAAAGGACTATACAAAGGCACTGCTGGGAGTCCTGAAAGAATCAAAGATGAACAAAAATAAGAAAAAGCTTCATTTTGGCACCTGCCAGTAATAAGCACTTAACATACATTGCTAATCCACATAACTCTGCAAGATCCACCTTCTGAAAGAATTTGAATTCTAGAAAGAAAGTTAAGACATGCACCTAAAGTGTTATCTTGTTATAAAAACAAATATAAGCAATGGCTCAAGGATTCGCTTTGTGGAAGGGGTAGTCTGGGTTGATGGGTGGGACTTCAATAGGGAGAACCATGGAAGCACACAGCAAGCAGGTAAGGAGGGCATGCCTAGTGGCCTCCAATCTGCCCAGCAAGCAGGGCATATGGAGTGAGACAGCAGGAGGTAAGGCAGAAAAGCGCCAAGGACAGAGTTAAGCAGAAAAGTAATAAAACGTATATGTTTAGAAAAAGATGGTACCTGGGTGGGGAGGGGTCACCTCTTGTGGGAAGCAGCGTTATGCACCCTCTCCTGTGCTCTCATAGCATGCTGAAACCTACCAAACTCCATCCTTTGTGGCATTGCATTGTCTCATGTCTGTGACTATGTGGAAAGACTACAGGGCTCTGTGATAGAACTAGTTTAAAACCCAATTTCACCCTCTCTAGCCATGAGACCTCAAGCAAGCTCTGTGTCAAATCAAGCTTTGCTTTCTACATCTATAAAAATGGATGGAGTGATCTCAGACGAGATAATGTATTAAATTTGCCAGGTACCACACCTGCCATGGAGGGAGCATTTGCCCTTAGTTTTGAGCTTCTTGAGGTTAGGGGTCCTGTCATGGATCTCCCGATCTATCCCAAGGGCTTGTACTTTGACTGGCACATGGTTGGCATGCAACAAATATCTGTTGGCTCAATAAATACATTCTCTGCAGCTGCCATTCATACCTGTCAAAAGATGGGTTGTGCATCTGGTAGACAAAGAAAGGAAGACCAGAACTCTGATTTTCAGTCCAACTCACCTTCCTGACACTCCCTTCATAGATGCATTCCTGGCTTCATAAGTTGTAAAGTTTTCCCTTCCCGTCTTGTGTTAATTACACACAGCCCCCAAACCAAGGCAGACTCAATCCAAATAGTGTCATCTTACATTGGAGTTTGGAGGTCAGCGCTCAAAGCACAAGAGCAAATGCAACTCCACAGAAATGATTCTACTCAAGAACAAACTCTCAGATCATCTTGTCTGGACAAGGTGGGTGAGGCCTGGCTGAGCCCTACTCATCCTTCAGTTCTCAGCTGAGATATCACTTCCTCCCAAAGACTTTCTAAGGCCTCCCACACTGGATAACACTCATTCTGTGCATCCCATGGTGGCCAGAGCTTACTCACATCATTGCATTTGTGACTAGTAGTGGTTACGATCTGTTATGCTGATGGCAAGGATGGTGGCTTGTCCACTATCTACCTAGTGTTTCTCCCTTGCCTAACACATACTTGCCAAATGGCAGCTGCTCAATGTGTTGTTGTTGAATGCATGAATGAATTTATCCAGAAATTGATCTTTTTATCTCTTTCCTTCTGTTTAACAGAATGCTATCTTTTTATTCTTTTTTATTCTGTTTAACAATCATTTACTATGAGCAGTGAGGACATCTACCATGGCCATGGTTTCCTGCACAGGGGAGGAAAGCAATGAGAGGAGGCTGGGGAGCTCACAACTGATGAGCAGCTTCTCTGTTCCATACCCATTACTCAAATTAACTCACTTAGACCTCCTACAAACCCCGGGAGCTTTCATTCACTTTACACTTGACACAAGTGAGTCTGAGAGAGGTTAAATAACTTGCCTAAGGATACAGAACCTTAAAGAGCATAAGACAGAAAGCAGATTCTAAAGCCTTCAAAGAAAATTGAGAAAATTATGCAAAGAAGTCAAAGGATTCCACTAGGAAACTTAGGCACCAGACAAAAACAAACGAAACCAACAACAATAAAACACACTGGGTTCTTTCCATGCAAACACAGGAAGTGAGCTGGAAAAGAAACCCAGTTTATTCTTGGCCTTTTGTTTTTAAGAATTTCAACAGAATTTATCCCTGACTCACAACCTGAAAGATAAAGGGAATATTTTTAAATGTTTTGTTTTGTTTTTCAAACTTACTTTAAATTTATAATTTTTTGAAACTTGAAACAAGGCAGCACAAATCTCAAGATTCATGGAGCCAGACTGAGCTGATGGAGAAACCAGAGAATGACTGGGAGCCTTTGTGCTCTGGGACCTGGCAGAAGCTGGCAGCGTGGAAGAGAGAGGGAGGCCAGGTTCATGCCTGGGTGGAAGACAGGTCATCTTCGCAAGGCCTGGCTGAGGAAACCACCTCAAAGAGGGTCTAAAGTAGGGCTCTGCAAACTCCGCTTCCCAGAATGGGCCCCACCCTTCACTCACACACACACACACACGCCCCACATGGGGCTTCATCTGTCTGTCCACTTTTATTTTTTCAAGAAGAGGAATTACAGCATACTGCTTAAGATCACTTGCCTGGGCTCAAATCCCTTCTCCAACTTTCTGTGTCCAGTAAGCTGTGTAATCTTTAGCAACTTCTATCACTTCTCCAACCACCAGTTTCCTCGTCTGTAAAATGTGGGTAACGATCATACCCCCTCCAGAGGGTGATGTGAGAGTTAGGTGTAATGATGAATGAAAAGCATTTAGCACAATTCTGGGCATCCAGGAAATGTTCAGGAAAGAGTCAGCTCCCGTGTTAAAAACAATAGCACTGCATAAATAATAATGGTATTATAATTTAATAGGTTTTACAATTTTGTCTGCAAAAGAAAAAGCCTTTCATTGATTAAAGGCAAGAAAAAAAGGTTGAAGATTGCTTTTCTGGAATGGAAAAATTGAATGCTCCCCAATCTCTTTATCTTAGAACACATGAACCACAAAGAAAGCAAGTGCTAATCTCAGTTCTGCTAGGAGGAGGATGAGCTGAAACCCAGCCCAGCTCTCCCTTCTGCCCGAGGGACCCTGTGGCCTGTACACCCTGCCACCCACTCCGGCAGTGTCCCACTTAACCTAGCAGAGCTACACACTTCCCTCGAATGTTGAAGCTGGGCTACTGCTCAGAAGGTAGGAAAAAAGAAAATAAAACTGGGTACTTATGAAGTGGATGTCATAATAATCCTCAGAAATAACTAAAATTATCTTTTAACAAAAATTCTTTTTATCAATAACTCCCTAAATAGTGAGCCCAGTGACTTGCTTACACAGCATCCCTAAGCATTCTCAAGAAGGAGTCACTCAATGCAATGATAATCATCTGCTATAACTAGAATTATTGATTGACCCATACTCATTTAGCTCTTAAGTAAAATAAAAGACTACTGGTCTTCACTGAAAATCAATGTCTGTTTAGGTCCAGAATGTGTCTATGGAACTGTGGATTTCCCAAAAGGTATCAAATGGCGTGTGTATGTGTGTGTGTGCATGCTCGTGTACATGAGTACACAGGTGGAGGGAGCCCAAAAACCTCCCTTCGAAGGCTTCAGTCCATTTGCATCTAGATGGTCACATTCTGACAAGGGGTTTCTGAGACAGGAGCATCATCAAAGGGTGAAGAGCACTGACCTCCAATATTTAAAAGGGTTCCCCACAGCTCTCCATGGCTATGTCACCTAGCAGAGGCTTCTAAACCCAGAACTTCATTTTACGTGTCCTGCCCTAAGACAGAGAGAGAAAGGATGAGATTAAGCAAGGCTACGGGGTGATTCTGTCCACAGTAAGGATGGACCTGTCTCGGGGCAGAGTATAAACAAGCAGAAAACCGCAAGAAACAACAGTGAAGTGACAGCAAGGATGCTCTTACGGGGCTTTATCTGCTTGCTGATGGCTGGGAGTTCCCAAAATACTGGGCACACCTGCAGTCAAATATACATATCGAGTACTCCAAAGTCAAACGGATGATTTGGAAATCGTTTCTAATAGCCTAGATAAGAGAGAGTCGATTAAACATTGATGCTAAACCATGAAGCGCCTGGCAGTCTTTCACTTTTTTAAAGTGAGTGTCTTTGAGCAAGAGCCATATGGGTGCTGCAATAATGAGGTTTATAAATAGGCTTAATATTCTAACAAGCTAGCTTTGAAGAAGCAAAACTTGCACTCCGTTTCTAAGTTGACAGCAAAATACCTCCCAGTTGGGCACAAGAAGATTTTCTGATACGGGAAGTTGAATATGCAACAACTGCACACACACAATGAGAATTCCAGCTCTGTCTTCTGTGTTCCCGGGGGTTTCTGGGTAACAATGACTCACACTTCAAGTCGCATCGGATCCTGTCTCCATCCTTCCCTACCGAGACCACTGCTGCTGCCGACACACAGCTTCGGAAAGCTTGGTTCTCAGCCCTCAGCTCCCCAAGGGAGAGGAGTTGGAGGACAGGCCCAGAGAAAAACAAAGTGCACAGCAAGACTCATATAGATAACTTCATGTTCTCACGAGTTTGCATCACATGTGTCTCACTTGTGGGAAAGTGGACTGAGATAAAATGCCACAAATAAGCATGAAATGAGTGAGGAGGATCTTAACAATCATCTGATCCTCTGGTTTTGTTTTTCATTAGCATGCGGGGTGCAGACTGAACAGAACTAAATATCACAACGAACTTCTACTGAATTTGCTTACATCATTTGTATGAACTCATCTACACGTTGCTGAGAACGGAAGCCCTTTGTATTAAATTTCTTCTCATTCGTACCAGTGATTTCATTTCCATGATGTACCTGTTAAAACCTAGATTTGCAAAGCTATTGATTGCTGGCTGGCCTTTCCCGTATTCTGAACAAGTAAATGCCAGTGAAAAAATACACATAAACTTGTAGTCTCCCAGCACCTTCCATAAGAATATTTAGAGGTGGGGAGAAAGATAGAGAGAGAGAGAGAATGTCAGAATCCCTTCTCTTATTAGCTCAAATATTTAAGTGATGAGCTACAAAATTAAATTCCACAGGCGCAGTGATTCTATTTTCCTGCTTGGCCAAAGATCCAAGGCAAGACAAAAAAATGTAAAAACCATGAAATGACATTTTCACCTGGAATAGCCCAATCATTAGGAAACAAACAAAAACAACCAACAAAACAAAAGAAAAATTCTAGGTCTTCTATTTGAAGGAAATTGTTCTACAGACTCTTGCCTTCTAGCCCTCTTACTAAAGGAAGATTGCATTTAGGGACAGCCATCTCCCAAAGATACAAAACTCCAGTATGTTTAGCCAACAGTGATGAGATCAATTTCAAATGAAGGAAGCCTTTGACAGTGCAGTTTGGGGGTGGGGATGGTGAATGCAAAGATTGGGAGAACAGAGCTATAAATAAAGATAGTCCATTCTTCACTCACTCTTGGGAGCAAGTGTGTTTCTATCCAGTGCTGGCCAGGCAGTGGGAAGTGGAGAAAGCTTTGAGAGGAAGGTAACCTAATCCAAACAACCCCCACAGGACGCCCCACCTGGAACTGGACCAACTCACACAGCAAATCCAGGCTGTGTCCGGGGCTCCTGTGCTCCCACAGCAGCCCCTCTATTCATTGTTCTCCCTCCCCGGCCCCTCCTCTGCCTGCAGACAGCTGGCCAGGCACTACATCCAAATCTCCTCTTCATGTCTGTTTCTCTCTTGAGCTTGGGTTAAAAATTCCAGCACTTGGATTACAAAGAGGCCCCAAATGGGACCCCTCCCCAAAGAAAGCTGAAATTTTCCTTTGGAAAGCAAGGGTTTTCAAGCAGGCCAAATTCTATTTCCTTCCCTCTAGCTAAAAATCCATTGCTTAATGCTAGGCAATGAGCTAATTGGTGGCACCAATGAAAAAACAAGGAAAGGTTCCTAGAGAAAGAAAATACAAAGTAAATGTCATGCTTCTAGAAGTCCAAGTAGTATGTTTTTTGCATAAATGATTTATTCCTCTATTCACGTATTTACAACCACTTGCTGTGTTATAAGCACAGCAAAACTGTGTGGGTGGGAATGGAAGAGATTTTTGTGACCTCGTTCCTGGGAGCCTGGCTCCTATTTAAATAAACATCAATGAGAAAGGCTGAAAACAAAAATATCTCTTAGTATCTGTGACAGCACTGCCAAAGTGGAGATAAATCCAAAGGATTAAGACAAAATCTCACCCTTCACAGACATATCCCTGTAATTAGGGGAGGAGTAGTTTTTTTCAAATTCAACTATCCAGAGAGCTGTTTCAATTTTCTACTTTGTTTTCCCCCTCTGTAGATTTAGCAAGAACAAAAACTGTATCTTCTGTCGGTTTGACTTCAGTGACAGTCTAGTTTTTCTAAGCCTTGCCTGTCCACTCCAGTAGTGTTCCTTCCCTCTCTCCACTTTATGCCCTTCCTCCCAACTCTTATCAAAACTTACTCCTGGCAGAAAGCAGCTGCCAGCCATTTACAATTTCAGGTGAATTTGGGTTAGTGCCATGGCTCCTTGGGAGCAGAAGTCCTTCCCATTTCCTCTAAAACCCTGTCTTGCAGTAGCATCATCTATGTAAGCCTCTCTGGACACATACTCTGTAAATCTCAGCAATTTAAATATGGCAAAATGAAGCCATTGTCCAAAATACAGGGGGGAAAAAACAACTATCACACGCATTTTTTGGGACCATTTTGAGCTCTTCCGTCAACTGAAATCAGTTGAGCACTGGAATTAAATTCTCCTGAGCTACAGTAGCTACCTTCACTGAAACTGAAACTATGCCGAATTTCCCAGAAGTGAGTGCTTTGAACAATTCTTTCATTTTTTTTAACAGATGACTCATTTCAGCTAGAGATTTTATAGACACAATGGCAGTTCTAAACAACATTTATGATACTTGATTTATAATAATTAATCCTTATAGTTCACCCATGAGCTACACAGGACCCTATATATGACAGTGTTTATATTATAGTTCCTCATAATTAGTAGACAAGGTTTCCAGTAGCAATCGCATGCATCAGTATACTAAATGTAATATACTTTTACAAAGGGGCTTAAATAAAGGTATTGAAGGACCCCTCAGAGCCATCCTTAGACAAGAGTCAGAGAGGTGGACAAAAACATGGTACAATATTAGTCTGAATTTGAACTGCTACTAAAACATACCTGGAAGGAGCTTTCAAAGATTAATTTTTCACTACCATATATTTACTAGGCATCTCTCTAGAAGGTAAAAAAAAAAAAAAAAAAGTCCTGGTTATTTAAACATTTTGGTTGTTTGGAATCTGAATAAACAAGAGTTTAATGCATTGGATGCCCAATAATGACTTTCAGCCAAAATGCTTCATATACTCTCACACTGATTGTCTAAATTGTCACTTTGCTGGTGGCCTTGAAGGAAAGAAAGCTATATTTTGGCACAGTATTGCAGAGTCCCTGCAACCGGCCCTTGGATTTAGGTGGAAGCAAAGGGAGAGAGGAACATTTTTGGAAGGCCTTAAAGAGCAGGAAAAGGGCATGAATGAAGGGCAGAGACGGTGCGGAGGGCAAGCGCCATGGCTGGAACTGTGGACTGCCCCCAGAGACGAGGCCCAGCCTTGTCCATGGTGGGTCAGCTCTGGCACAGGCATAGGGAGGCTAAGCTCACTCAGTGGAGGAGACTAAATAGCAGAAAGACCTCCTGCAGAGGCCAGAGAGCCTCCACTCAGCCACACTTCACCAGGCCGCTCTGCAGTCGGCTGGGCTCCAGGCTATAGAGCTCAGCTGCCTGCTGTGTACCTTCTATCTCCCTGAAGGTGCATGATGAGGGCCTCATCTCATTTGGCTCCCTGAGTCATGGCCTCCTTCTGCCCTTGAAATTGTGAGAAGGACCATGCCTAGCCCCAGGTTTCTGTCTCTGTTCCAAACTTATGTTTGTGATGGGCGTTACACCAAGTAGTCGAAATAAGAATTTCAAGTAAAGCTATGATTACTAACTGGCCATTCTAAGGAAATGCCAATATTTTGAACAAGTAAATGCCAATGAGAAAATATAAATTTTGGTCTCCTGAAACCATCTGTCAGACTATTTAGGAGTCCCACTAAACTGTGTTCTCTCTAGTTGTAAAATTTATAGGAATATTAACTTAGCATCATTCAGACACACACATACACACATAATTTTTCTTCTTGCTTTGCTGGGATGTAGATGATATCTCTAATCCAAACCTTCTGTTTGATCTCTAGATCCACTTATCCAACTGCTCGTGCTGTCCTCATATTTCCCTTCATTTCCAATATGTCCGAAACAGAACTCATCGTTTCTACCCACCATGTACTCTGCTCCTACCTACAACCAAACCTGCAAATGGGCTCCTCCCTCTTGACCCAGATCTAAGTAAACAGCACCTGGGGATTCAAGCTAAAAACCTCCCACAGGGGTTGGGAACTTGCAGCCTGAAGGCCACATGTAGCCTTCTGAGTGCGGCCTTTTGACTCAATCCAAATTTTACAGAACAAATCCTTTTATTAAAAGGGGCACAGCAGAGAAAGTTGAAGCTTTTCTTGCTTTCTTTGGTGCTTAAAAAAGAACAATCTTGAAATCAGAAGGCGGCAGGTTCCCCACTCCCGCCTGAAGTCCTGTTGGGTCTACCTCCTAAAAAGCTCTCAAATCTCTGCCTACAGACAATGGCTTCCCCTGGCTGGTGCATGAGGCAGGATCCGGCCCTCTGAGCTGCGTGGAGCGTTGGGCCTCTTCTCCATTTGTGCCCCAGGCCTTCTTTCATTTTCTCAGAGGCACCATGTTTCTTCCTGTCTTTGGATCTTTGTGATATAAAGTGTTGGTATTCATGTGCAAAGATCCCAGACCTTGAATATCCTAGAACACTCTTCCCTGAGTCTTTACTTAACTAATATCTACAAATTCTTCATATCTCAGCTTCAATCTCACTTCTCCAGAGACGCCTTCTCTGAATCCTGGCCCAGGTTTGAGCCCTCTCTTCTGTTTGCACAGCATCGTGTACTGGACTTCTTGCAGCACTCATCACAGTAAACAGTTTTTTGTGGACATATTGTCTAATATTTGTCTCTACCTGAACAGTCCCTGAGGGAGCCTTCGTCATGTTTCCAACTATAACCCTGGTGCCTAGCACAGTGCTAGGGAAATATTTGCTGAGTGAGTGAGTGATGATTGAGTTTCCTGCATATAGATGTGTGTGGATTCCTTCGAATATATAAATAAAACTCATTACCTATAATTATCAATTTTTATATCTTCAGGATTGAGTTACTCTCTTAAGCTTTTCCATAATTTCACAACCTAGGAACATCCAGGTTTTTCTTATGCTCATTAAGACTCATTTATTTTGTTTAATAACAACTGTCAGGAGGACTTTGTATAAAGAGTACACTCCAAGAAAAGCCCGAAGAGTATCAACACTTTACATGAATTCAGCATACTTTCTCCAGAAATAGAGTGCTGCATTTGTCATAGAATTCATTTTTTATTGCTATTGGGAAATTGGGATGGTCATTCTCAAAGCTGTCACGGACTATTTTATGTGCCTGACATTTAACAATTTTTTGTTTTAGTGGTTTCTTACAAAGCCATGAGGTAGATTGTATAGGCACTTTCCCTTCATATGGGGAAACAGGAACCAAGGAAAGTATCTCTCTATGAGCCAAAGAAAATTAAGGGCAGAAAACTGGAGAAGGAAAGGTAGAAACCTCTCTGCTTAGGGTTGCTTTCCAACCGGCAGAGACATATTGTAAATGTTGGCCAAAATAATAAGTACTTACCTGTTAAATATTGAGTTGTAATTAGCTAATAAGTTAGCACAAGCAAATTACAGTAAGCAAGCGATGATGTGCTAATACACTGCATTAGTACTCAAGTAAAGAAAATTTCACCAGAAATGTATCTGCTTACTCTTTTTAATATTCACTTCTTTATCCCCTTTAATATACATTAAGAACATATTTCAGAGAGACTACACTTGATCTTTATTAAGAAAAGAAAGATTCAAAAACAATCCCTCAAACACAACCATCTCCCAACTCTGAATGTTAGCATGTGGTGTCATTATCACTCAGCAATTAATTACTGTCCTATCTTTTATTGTTATTTTTTAACTTTTCACATATATAAGAACTATCTGGCTCTAAGTTTCCTGAGGGTGGGGCTTTGCTTCTGATATTTTCACATCCCCTCTAAAGGTCCTACTGCCTAGTATGTAACAGAATCCCAATAAAAATGTGCTGAAAGATCTGATAATTCCAATTAAATGGGAGAGCAGAAGGACAAATTAATACACTAAATATGTAATCTTGGGGAAATAAGAATTTTTAAAGTATTCTTCCGGAATTGCTTTTCTGGTGAGATTCAGGTCGATGCCCCCTTCCCTGGGTCATCTGCTTGCGAGGCTTTAACTAAGAACCAAGACTCTCGGACCCACCACTCCAGGCCACAACTCCCCCCATAGCTGCAGACTGCCATCACCAACAGCCACCGGACATTCCAGAGGCACCAGTGCAGTATATCTACACCCTAGGAAGGTTACCATTCTGCTTTATCTAAGCCTGCGCTTCTCTCCATGGTCCCTAACAAGGCAAATGACACCAAACTCAGGTGTCTAAGACATCTAAGCCAAAATAAACTTGGAAGACAACTTCTTTTTCTCGCTCTCTGCTCCAAATCTCATTTACATCAATTCTCATTTCAAATGCACCCCCCATTCTTCCATCTTCATTGCACTATCCCCAATCCCAACTTGGCATCTTCCCCAACCAGTCTCCAGGCAACAAGTCTCATCCCCAATCTGTCCTCTGCCCTTCTTCCAGGATTACCAGCCTAAAACTCAAACCACGTCTTGTTACTCTCCAGCTTAACATCTTTAAACGATTCCTTATAATGGAAAGGATAAAATACTAACTCCTTAAAATAGCATGTACCAATTTAAAGAAAAGATTTCTATGGAAGGCATGAAAGGAGAATGCCTGGAACACAACACTCTTTTGTCATATAGTAAAATATGTTCAAATGCTCACCTCCTTAAACTACAAGCATGTATGATTTTGAGTAAATCAAAAAGTAAAATTTTTAAAATGTCATGTACCCCAATCTGACCCAAGCCCTCCTTTCCAGCATTCTCTCTCTCCTCCTTGACATGCCAAGGTCTCCCATGCCTCTGGACCTCCACATACACTGTTCCCTCCATTCAGAAACTTCTATATATCTCTCAATACTGCACTGGGTGAGCTGCAAGAGGATGTCACCCGGCAATTCTTTAAGGAAAGTAACTAAGCTCTTGGGGATTGATTTGTAGGAGAATCCTGTTACCTAGAACAAATGAGAGGCCAACTACTTCTGAGGTGACCTGGGAGATTTCTGTCCAATAGCTCCATGTTGCATGACAGCAAATAGACCCAAGACATCCTTTCTTTTGGGAATTATCAATGAAAGGTGAGCACAGAGAAGGTTCACCTGGACTCAAGCCATATCCCTAGTCCATATAAGCAGCTTTTCCAGTAGTCCATAAAAACAGCTCAGAATTCTGGACTGGTTTATTCCGGGCTGACTGGATGATTCCTTGTTTTCTTCTCATCTTTGCAAAAGGCTGACTTCGATGAAAGGAATTGTGACTCTAAGGACTCTGCCCAGAATAAATACATAGCTCATTGTAGGTCTGTAACACCTTCTCTGACCCTCCCAGGCAGAGGTAGCTCCCCCTGTATCCCCCCATACTGATATTCTTCGCTTCCAGGCACTATATCAGTCTCTCTCCCTAGCCTGTAAACCGCTGAAGGTCAGGAAAGTATCTTACCTACTCTTGCATACCCAGAGCTTAGCAAAGTGACTGGCATATAATACATCCAGTAAATGTTAATCGAGTAACCCCCTGTTGCCTGAACACTAATGACATGATTAAAAAATTCAGTTGAATAGACAGAAAACACAGAGTGAGAGGGCTTAAGTAAGAATTTAAAACCAAAGGTCCAGACGTCTTTGCCTATGGCTTTTCTCCCCATCTTTGCTGTGTAGTCTGGAAGAGTCACTTAAGTTCTCTGTACAGCAGTGGGGTATTAGTTAAGACTCTTTCAGAGAAACCAAATTCAAAACACCCTAAGCAAAAGCAGAGCCTAACTGGCTCTTGTAGCTTGGCCAGCTGACAGAACTGGAGAAATTTCTACAAGAGCTGGGACCTCCAGGACTCAGGGTTTCCCACCCATCATCTCATCTCTGCTTCTCTTTGTGTGTTGGCCTCACTGTCTCCTATCACAGAAAGGTCTTCTCCATGAGGTGGGAAATGGGTCCAGCGACAGCCACCATGAACATCCAGAAGAAGAGAAAAGGATGGCTCACCCACAGCCAATACAGAATGTCAACGAAGGACTCAAATGCTCCTGTTTGGGTTCCATGCCCTACTTGAGACCAACTTTTGTTGCCAAGATGATAGAATTCTATGATGGGCCAGTCCTGGATCATGAGCCCATCCTTATAGTGGGATGCAGGGCCTGGGGTGAGAGGCAGGGTCTGTTACCATAGTAAGGGGGGAAAGCTTGCTAGATAAAACAACAGTGGTCTTAGTCTATTAACCTAATAGCCATTTAACTGCCTTTATATTCACAATATTACTTTAGATAATGCAAAAAGCATTATCATCTTCATAGAATATTGTATAAGCATAAAATTTATTATATTGACTACCTCATAGTTGGACGTGAGAGCTTAGATAATTATAATTGTGACAGTAAATGCCAAGGAATAAGTGAAACCTGTTTTCTTGCTCTCAATTTTAAAAAGTATAGCACAGAAGCACCTTTTTGTCATCATACAGCAGGCTGGCAATAGAGAAACTCTTGGTCAGGACCCAAGGAACAACTCGTGACCCAACTGCTCAAACCCAAGTAGCCTGTGAGGCTTCCCCACATCATCTGGGAGATAAAGAGCATCCGTAGTCATAGTCCCCCGATTGGAGGATTCCCTAACAAAAAAGTGATTGGTATGGACCAAAAATTCCACCCACCCCTACAGAGGAAAGATGTATGACAACAGCTCGTGGAGGACAACCAAGGTTTATGGAAAAGTGAAAATGAGGTTCCTCTAGAAGAGTAAGACGACAGCATCCCCGTGACAGACTTAATTAGGAAAGCTCGGGTGCGCAGTATTTGTTCCCTCTTCGTCTAGAGGAATGCGTGCATGTGTATAAGAGGTGGCAGGGCCGCAGACGGAGGCTGAGCAACGCCACACCACTGGGATCACCTCACTCAAGGGACATGGGAGTCATCATAATCGTGAACACTTCGGTGTGAAGGTTTTTATAATCTCAGCTGGGGTAGACAGTGTTTACAACTCACGTTTCCAATATTCGATGCATTATTAGTATGCTGATGATGCCACAATGCTAGGTTAAGAGTTCTTCCTAATTCTTTCCTAGAGAAACATGTGAAACGGCCCTAGGTTTCAAACACGTACTGATAACTTACTATATACCAGGTAGTAGTCGTCAGCAGTGGGGGTAAACCAGTGACCAAAGCAAATCAAAAAATCGCATCCTTGTGGGGCTTATATTCTAGTTGGAGGAGACAGACAATAAACATAATGAACTCTACAGTACTCAGATGGCGAGAAGTGCTAGAGAGAAATAAGCATGGCAGGGCAGGGGAGGGAGTGGAATATGCAGAGGATCGTCCCCTGCAGTATCCTGCACTGTCGATTCTTTGCAGGTGATAACCACAGAAATCCTCTTGCTGCTGGTAAAGACCACCCCTCACCAGTGCAGGAAAGGGGCGATATAAGGAAGGGAAAGAGAGAACCTGGGTAATGACAACAGCGGGAGTCAGCCTGGGTCATGGCTTTGCCACCTCTTGTCCAATCACATCCCAGGTTAGGTTCCTGTAACCTGACCTGGGTAATGATGCTAATGAAACCTCCCAGCTAGCTCGTGGCATATTGTGTTGCTAGGTCCCATGGCCATAAGCTACTCAAATATATATTTATCTTCACTTTGAATATGAAAAATTTCACATTAGGGTTTTTCTGCTTCCTTCATCACCTATTGATTGAGCATCTACTATATGCCAAATCCTGTTCTAGGCACTGGAGGTGAGGGAACTTACATTCTAATGGAGGAGACGAAATTTCAACAAGAAATTAAATAGGGAAGATACTGACAAGAAAAGGAGATGAGATACCATTGAATAATCCAGGCATGAGATGATCCCATCCTGAACTTCGATGGCTCTCACACATATTGAACTCAATTCCTGACCATCTGTGGTCACTTATAAAGCCCTTTCTATAAGGGTGTCATGGTAATAAATTGATATGAAAACCCAATTATGGCTATTTGAGCCTTTCTAAAATGTTGAAAGAGCAGCTGACTTTCTCTTACCAACAATCTGTTGTGTGGACAAATAAACCTGCAACCTTCCATCTCCTAAGGGTTTCTATTTTGTGGACAGCAAAGTGTTATTCCAAGTTGTATGAATGAGTATGTGCTTTGGTTTCCAGAGTCTCCAGCAAGTTATTCTAGCATTGCTGTGGTAGTAAGAAAAAAAAAGTGGTAGTAAGAATCATAATAGTGGTAAAAATAATAAGATAATTATAACAAATAATAATATATCCTTTTCAAACTAGAAAATGAAGCTAACAATCTTTGGGATTGCTATTGGGCAGAGTATTTCACTAGGACGGATAGAAAGAGGGATCCAAAAACACACATTTGGAGAAGAATCACCCCACATCTTTCATGTTCAAAGGCACCAGGGTCTGGGTAAACACAAGAGACTAGAACATGAAAATGTGGTTACATCACACCACAACACCTTGGGGAGAGAAGCCTAACAGGTATGAAACTGAGACAGCTACAAGACCGTGTGCTGTGAGTGCTAAGTGCTTTTCCACACAAGTTCCTGCCTCAGCTTTGCTGAGTTGGCCAAACACCCATCTCTAGCCTAAGTGGCTCTGTGGAGTCCGTTTGAATTGAAAAGCAGCCCAACCAAGAGATGCAATTCCTGGGTGTGTGGATAAGAGTCCCTCTAGTCAGAATGGCAAGGAAACCAGCTCAACAACACTTCCACACTGTACACCTCAGACCCAGACTTTGTGGACACAACAAACTTTCTGTGTGCAGCATGACACAGTCCGAAGCAACGTTCACTACATACGAGAAGAGCTTTCCGTAAACACCACTCTGAGAGCCGCTGTGTTGCAGGCATCTGAAGGAGAGCCTGCCAGCCAGAGACAAGACTTCCAAATAAGTTTACAGCCTCTACTTGCAGCAGCCAGACAAGTCGAAAATCAAATTATCTGACATGGTTTTCCATTTATATCAATGGCAATGAAGCTCACTTTGATTACCGACGGAACAGCTTTTATAAATTGCACCTTTAAATAGGGACTTCTTAAAGAAACACATACTACCTTATTGCTTCCCCTTAGAAACTCTGAATATCAAGCTAACTTAGATCAATGCATTGTGGAATTGTTTTGGTTTTTGTTTGTGTGTGAGTGTGTGTGTGCACTCAAAAACAATAACGGCAACAAAACAAACACAATGGCAAGGAGCTGGTTTTTCCATCAGTTCCCTTGGTAGGAACAGAATGTCTGGAGAATACGCTTGGAGAAAAAGTATGTTTTTAAACCACACTAGATGTCTGATGCCAAATATCTGATGAAATGAGTGTCTGGTAGTCATGGAAGGTGTCTTTGGGACCTGCCTAGTCAATGAGCAGCAAGCTGCACGCATATAGCTCTCACTCCAGCTTCCTGACTTGGTGAACAGCAGGTCATCATTTACAAAATCTTTTAACAGAAAATAACCACATTTTCAGGTCACCTCTCATCAGTATCTAAAATCAGACTGAATTCAATGAAGTGAATGAAATTCAGAGATCTCCACCCATCAATCCACCCAGAATTCTGGCCACTCTATTAAGAGCAAATGCCCTATTTCGCTATTCAGATATTGCTAGGAAACTCCAATAGTGTTTCTGATCCTCACTTCTTGCATAATAGCCCTTCCTTCTAGCAAGCATTTTTCCACTATAAAGAATTCTAAGAAAATATCAGAAGTTCAACTGGGCTAAGGAGAGGGAGGAGAGAATTTAACGC
The DNA here is from genome assembly GCF_000956105.1 of Propithecus coquereli. Classification (NCBI taxonomy): domain Eukaryota; kingdom Metazoa; phylum Chordata; class Mammalia; order Primates; family Indriidae; genus Propithecus; species Propithecus coquereli. The sequence continues at coordinate 5,994,180 of NW_012137636.1, read as the reverse complement.
TCAGATGCATGTTGAACTTTAACCGGTAGTAAATTCTTGGACCACCTGCCCAGGTATTTACAAAGCAGTTTGCAGAGAAAAACTCTTCCTTTAATTAAAAGTCCCTGCCTGGGTGCCCAAACTTTTCTCCTGGGGGCAAAAAGGAATAGAAATACCTTCTTGAGTATTGTGCTACTACAACCGACTCATCTAAGGACATCTCCCCTTTCCCAAAGAAAGCATGACTTGGAATAGCAAGGTATTCTAAGACAGAAAGACAACCCTCTCCGTGTC
>NW_012137636.1:5965331-5993092 GCF_000956105.1 Propithecus coquereli | reverse complement strand
CCCTCGCCCCCTGCCGGGCTGCCGCCGCGCCCCCCCTCTGTTTTCTCTCACTTACCGGCAGCTCTGCCGACAGGCGAGAAAACTGACAAGTGAGAAAAGTCGTCTGTCAGCGCGCCGGGGCTGGCGTCTGGGCTGGCACCGCGGGCGCGGAGGGAGGGCGCGCCGGGCACCGCCGTCTGCAGGGCACACGCTGGCCGCCTGGGTGAACCGAGCCGCCCCCGCAGGGCAGCCGCGGCCCCCGCGGCCCCCAGCCGGGCTGCGGCGCTGGCTCCCGGCTCCCGCACCTCATAAAGAGCACGGCTCCGCGCGCGCAAATGCGAGGGGAGGGAAGTCCGTGTCCTCCCAGAGGGCCGGAGGGGCGCGCGGCAGCCGCCAGGTTCAGCGGAGGTTCCGCCTGCAGCCTTCCTTTGCCCGTTCACTTACACGCCCGCCCGAGAGCCGGGTCCATTTTGAAATATTAACATTAAAGCAATTGATGCAGACGAAAGTAACCACACACCACACTCGGAAAGTCCTGACGTTAGGAAGTTTTCTTTTCTCTCTCTCTCTCTCTCTCTCTCTCTCTCTCTCTCTCTCTCTGAGGGGGAGGAGGGTCGAGGAGAAAATGCACCAACAATGTGACAAGGTAAGTAAATTTCTGCAGCTTAATGCCACACGCTCCTCAAGGGGCCCTGTTGGGTGCTGGCCAGGCGGCTGTTGATGCTGGAAAAGAGTTTCAGCTCCGCAAAGCTGCAACTCACTGTCAGTGTTCTCCCAGGTCATTCACGGTGCCAATAAAGTAGAATGCTCTGGAAGAATGGTACCAGGTACGGAGCTGGGAGTGGAGGAGGGAGGAGAGATTAAGAGAGGAAACAAAGATGGGGAAGCAAAGATCCATGCTCGAGTTGACTGCAGCCTTCACATTACAGAACTACTTGTCAAACTCCCTTCTAGGTGAAGCCACCACCCAGGGGCCACTTCAAACCTGGGACCCAAGGTTGCTGAGATTTAGAGTGTAGGGTGACCTATACAGTATTTTTCTGCAGTGGCAGGTAACACTTCTTTCAGTCACACTCCCAGAATTTTTCTTCTATCCATCAGATAATTGCCTGCTTCTCAAAAGTAAGATAAACTTAAAAGTGAGGACTAGTTTTTTTTCACTGTTCAAGTAAAGTTCCATTCATGTGACCTTGACAAAGGAATCAAATGATAGTGTCTAAACCCAAATTCTCAGCTACTTGATAGCTGGCATTTTCCAGAAATTAGAGGTGAGGGTGATAGGGCTGGCATGGCTGGCCCCATACCTTCTAGCAGAAGAACCTGGTGCCTCCAGATGAGACGACGGACCTGTTTGATGAAAAATGACTTACCCACTCACCTGTCAGAGAATCTGAAGTCACCCCATTAAAGTCAGTGCTTAAAGGTTTTCTGGAGGCACATACATCTTCACTGAGTTAAGGCATTATTACCAGGCAAAGATAGCATTAAGCACCCAATATATTAACATGGAATTCATTTATCTGAATAAAACCAATTACCCCTCCAATGTCACTCAGCAGAGAAACAATGACCTGGGGGAACGGAATGCCAAAAGAAGAAATTATTTTAGTGACTTGTTTTGAGGATGGAAGACAGGAGCCTGGTTCCCGGATGGAGTATTTTTATCAGTGTGAGGACCTTGGGCAGCCACTGTCAGAATATGAAAGTATAGGGATGATAACAATAGCAAATCTGTATTGGAAACTTTCTGTGATCCAAACACCATTCTACACTCATGCAATATTCAAAACAACCCTATGGGCCGGGCGCGGTGGCTCACGCCTGTAATGGTAGCACTCTGGGAGGCCGAGGCAGGTGGATTGTTTGAGCTCAGGAGTTCGAGACCAGCCTGAGCAAGAGCGAGACCCCGTCTCTACTAAAAATAAAAAGAAATTAGCTGGGCAACCATATATAGAAAAAATTAGCCGGGCATGGTGGCGCATGCCTGTAGTCCCAGCTACTCGGGAGGCTGAGGCAGGAGGATCGCTTGAGCCCAGGAGTTTGAGGTTGCTGTGAGCTAGGCTGACGCCACGGCACTCCAGCCCAGGCAACAGAGTGAGACTCTGTCTCAAAAAAAAAAAAGAAAAAACAACCCGATGAGGCAGATATTATTATCATCCCCATTTTACAATATGAAAACTGAAGCACAAGGAGGTTTTCTAGACCTATTAGAAAGAGAACCAAACTAGAGCAGTCCAGAGTTGGAGTCACAACTCATTACCTTATTCTGTACAAATCTGTCCCATTTTCCACATCCGTAAAGTGAAGAATTTAGGCAAAAAGATTTATGATGTTCATTTCACCTTTATGATTCGTTCAGGTCATCTGGAGAGAGGAAAAGGAATTGCTGAAAAGAGAGATGAATAGTGCTGAATCCATACTTTATCCATATCACGATTTCTCTAAGGACTGGCCTGGGATAAAAAGATACAAGAGAAGGATAAAGGATGATATTCACCTTCCTGCCCCACAGCATGCCTGTGACTTTTTCCTAGTGTTAGTGGGATTTTGATTAAGTCAGAAAAAAGCAAATGTTGGAAGTAAAAGGAAAGGAACAGCCTTTCACTGCAGTTAACCAAATCAGAGAGAAAAGACAAAAAAATTCTTTTAAAAAGTTTCTGAAGCAAAATTTTGTTTTATTTTAGAAATTTCTTTAAAAAACTAAACAATGTATGTTGCTAAAAATATAATTTTGCTTTATTTTAGAGCCATAATAGTTTTGGGAGCAGGAAGGGGCCTGAAAGATAATCCAGTTTAGAGGTTTTCAAATTTTTGAAGCAACAGAATATTTTATTTCAAATAACATAAGAAACTCTAATGCACACCTCAGCTTCAAAAATGAAAGATAAAGCTGCTCTGGATGAATGGGAAAGGGGGTAGTTAGTTCTCAGGTACAGAGTCCATCTCTGCCTCCTTACCCCATCTCTGAGCGCCCAATGCTCCCACTTTACAGATGAGAAAACTAAGGCCAAAGTACCGCAAAATAACTTACGATTCCTTTCTCCTAAGCCACATTAAAAACTAAGTTTGTCTTCTCTCTGTCAACAAAATATTGCTATTTTTAGATGCACTATGTTATTGTGTCACTCAGATTTTGTTCCCTCTCTTCATCTGTCACAGAGGCTGCTCGGTAGCTGCAGCAACGCTACAAGCCACAATTTCTACTGCCATTCTGCTCAGAGGTAATCAGAAAACAGGTGTAAACTGGCCCAGAAAGAAAAGGTCTAAGAAAAAGCAAAGCCATTCACAACTTTGCTTTGGAGGTTAATTTCCATTGTGACTTCTAATCCAGTTTTTACAGTAAGATTTTTTAGGAAATCTCGCACGGTCCAACACCACTAATATATATAGACATGCATATGTACATACATATATATACACACATGCACACATATACATACATATACACATACATACACATACAAGCAACAATTTAAAATAGTCCCCCAAATATGCATATAGTAATTTAGCCTAAGTACTAGCAAACCTTTGCATTATCATAATTATGAATTATCAAAGATTAGAAAGAAAGTGAGCTCTCTGTGCCAAGCAAAGTTCAAGTACAAGTGAATAGGAATCAGGCCTTGTAGGCATGCGAATGACCCCTCAAGTCCCTTTCATCTCTAAGATTTCATGATTCAATAATAATCACAATAACCACAACCACCACCCTACCAGTTACTGAGAACTACTATGTGCCTGGCACCATGTTAAGTATATCACAGATTAGTTCGTTTCATTCTCAACAAAACACTTCAGCATAGTTTCATTATGTCCATTTACAAGTAAAGACAGAAGGGGCTCCCAAAGATCAGACAGAATAACTTCTGCAAAGACATATGGCTAATAAGTGGCAGAGCAGGTTCCAAACCCCGACCAGCAAGCAAAGCTCATGTTCTTTTTCCTTTGCTATGCCACTGCCTGCAGACACATAAAAAGATGAGCGAAAGGTACATAATAGACAGGGCAGGGCTGCAGGAGCACAAATGAAGGGGTCATTGATGCCGTGGGGAAATTAGGAAGGCTACACAGTAGAGGTGACATTTGAACTGGGTCTGGAAGGCAGACTGAGTAGAAGGTGTTTGCACGGAAGGCAGGTGGAAGCAGGTGATTCCAAAAAGAGGACCCTGCATGAAAAGAGGCAGAGAAACATGAGAAGGGGTGGGGTGTCCTGCCATCCACAGTTTTATGTGCTTTGACTATAAACGTGACTAGGAACAGCAGGAGAAAATGCTGGAAGGGGCAGCCAGACCCTTGTTGTCACGGGAGAAGCTCGGTCTCTGTGCTGCAGACGTCAGGGAGCCATGTGCGGTGCTGAGCAGGGGCAGGCACCGTCACACGTGGAGGTGCCTGCTGCTCAGAGTATGCGGAGCGCACTGTGCACTGAGAGCAGCCCTCCAGGAACCTGCCACGGGAGCACCAACAAGCATGGGGCAAATGATAACCAGGGCTCCATAAGAGAGATCCAGGTACCAACAGCAGACAAGGTCCTCAGCTCACAAAGGTGGAAGAGGAGGACAAGTAGACAAAATCAGAAAAAGCAAAGCACTGTCACCCATGAGCACTCACTGGTCTTCCGTCTATGAGATTATGACTGCTTGTTTTGACCTCCACGAAGCCAGCCTGTGCCCTTGATCCATTTTTCACAAGTAGGCAGTGGCCTCTTTAACAGAGTCTGTCGAAGGGGAAATTCTGAAGACGCATTGAGGACGTCGGAAGTAACACCACCAGACACAGCAGCGCCTCCTTCCCACCCACACTAGATGTGAGCGGCCCCCACGATATACTGTCAACAGAGGCTGTTCTCTCCCACCGGCTTCCCTGGCAAGAAAGGGATCTCTTTGGTGACACTGACATCCTGCTTTTCCCTCTGATGTCTTCCCTGCTTGATTCTATGATTTGGGGGCAGACTATATCCCAGGAACCACCTTCCAGAAGAAAAAGAGGTAATGGAAGAGGCAGAGGACTGGCTAAGCCCAGAAATGCCTCCATTCCAACCCCACCCCATCTGAAATGGGGCTCTGAGCAGCCAGCATCTCCACTACGTGCCCGGAGAGGTGGAGAAGAGAAGAAGATGAAAGAAGAGACAGAATAGTGGCCCAGCTCGGGTGGCCAACATAGCTTGCATGTGACCCACAGTTTTTGCCCCTCTCTGTGGCAGGATCCTTCAGTTGCTCTGACAAAAGAAGCTCATGCAATTCTTCCAATGGAGATGGCACAGGCCAAGGAAAGGATCTGGAGTGGTATTGCCTTGCCATGCCACCTAGGACAAGACCCTTCTCTTCTATGGCCATGGCTGGGTTGGGCTCAGTGACCTCTGGATCCTTTTCTTATGCTCACATACCCACCAAGCTAGATTTGACTATAATAGACATAACCTACGTTGGCCAGTCAGAGCCAAATACTCCATACCTCTGAACATGTGACTAAAGCAAATCCAGTCCATATGGGAGCCTTCATGTGACCACTGGGAGAAAAAGGAATGGTCTGTTTCTCTTTTCTTTATGACAACAAGCTATGAGGATTGAAGTTATCTTGGCCCTAGGGTTATCTTTCCTATCATGTAGAGAGAATATATGAGAAAAATGACATCAACCCAGAGAAAAGCATAGAGAAGAACTAGAGGGACAAAGGAAAAATATGTGAAAGGATCATTTGAGCTCCTTGATCCTGCTATGCCTGAAGCGAGAACTACCCATTGACTTTTAGGTTATATGAGCCAAATAATAATAAATGCCCCCCCCCAATTTTTACACGTAAACTAATTTTAGTCAGATTTCTGTTATAACAACTAAAAGAATCTCAACTAATAATCCCTTAGAAGACTGTTACAAGGAGTTAAAGAAACAATGTATGACCAGTGCCTTGAACACTGGAGGCCCTCAGAAAATAGTAGCTACTCCCTATCTAATCTATCCATCAGGACATGAGGGAAGGAAATTGGAACTCTATACTGGAGGCTTGGGGTGGGCAGAGCACCCAAGGTAAATATAAGGAGCCTGTATTATCTTGATAAATAGATACATTGATATTAATAATTTTGTTTCAATAACTTTTTGATAATGACCTATCAAATCATAGCCATATTATATACATTAGCCCCTTAAAACAATCCTAAAGTGAATGAAACACATTACTATTATTATTATCCATGTTAGGGTAGGGACTCATGGAGCAGGCTGAGAAAGAATTATTGACACAAAGATTAGAATAGTTTTAAAGAAAGGAAGTTTATTTCACTTCCCAAAGGCAGAAGGGTGCAGCACAATAGAAAGAAAGGAGAAGTGCTGGTCCCAAGCTAAGGGGCTGGGAGCTTTTATAGGGAAAATGGGTAAATAAACAGTCCATGTTGCAAGCTGATAACAAGAAATGGCTGTGAAACTGCTCTGTCTGTTTTTTCTTTTTTCTTTTTTTTTTCCTTTTCTCTGTGAGGCTGCCTTATCAGGGTCCTTGAAATGTGGTCTGGCAGGAACTCAGACAGAGAGCTTGCACCCCTGCTGTCTGCTTAGGGCTCTTGAAGGCTGTGAAAACAGACTTTGCAGGTGGTTAATCTGAGAAGGGGCTGTTGTGCTATGATCTTTCCCCTCAAAGGGGCAATTACGTATTGTGAGTTTACTCCTCTTACTTTCTGTTAGATAGTTTATTTTTCTCCATTAGATCGTTTATTAGCCAGGCCATCCTATCAATCCCCAGTTTAGAAATGAGGTGGCTGAGGTCCAAGAAGTCTGCAGGCTCCCCTCAGGCTGGCCTGTTATCTTCCAGCTCTGCGGTCCCCAACCCCAAGCCACGGCCCGTACTGGTCCGTGGCCTGGTAGGAAATGGGCCGCGCATCACCGCCTGAGCTCCCCACCCCACCACACACATACCCACAACACCCTATCCCCCGACCCCTGGTCCATGGAAAAATTATTTTCCGTGAAACTGGTCCCTGGTGCCGAAAAGGTTGGGGACCATTGCAAGCTTGTACCAGGGCAGCAATACAGAGCAGGCCTCCTGACTTCTGGCCCCCTGGCCACTCTGCCTCTCAGAACACACTGCCAACCCGGCAGAATTAATTTGGCTGTACTAATGAAATTGAAATTTTTGTTCATGTAAAACTGCTGATGTTATAGTCAGCCAAATTCTAACCCAAATATACATAAATCAGCAGGTTGTTCTTCCTATCACTGTAAAGCCAATTTGAATATGGAAAACCTCAGAGCTGGAAGGGATCTTAGCTAGCCCTTTACCCAAGCTCCTAATTCTACTGATAAGGAACGAGCAGCCGGATCAGGTTAAGTAACTGCACAGGTTGGTGGCAGAGCTGAGACTAGCAGCTATGTCCCTGGACTCCCAGCCCAGTGCTCCATGGTCTCTAAACTTTCTTCCCTGGGCTCAAGAATGCTTCCACTTCCACCTGAGGATTTGGGTCAAGGGTCTGCTCAGTTAAGAATGCCCACTAAAGGCGCAGGCATTGGCAAAGGCTTCCTGAAGGAAGGGGGTCTTTGGGAAATGAGTAAAACTAGAGCAAAGAGGTTCCGGGAAAGTGGAAATGTGCATGGAAGCCCATAGAAGAACAAAGAACTGGATGTGACAGGTGTCAGGGGGTCAAGAAGGGGTCACTCGTGGGGCAAAGGTGGGATATGCAGACTGAGGTGGGCCTGGACAACCACATGAAAGCTGAGACGTTTTATACTCTTGCCAATAGGGAAGCATTAGAATTTGTTGAGCAGGTGTGTACTAGATGCAAAGTGGAAGTTTGATTTGCAAAGAAGGATAAAAAAGGGTTTTCAAAAGTTGTTTCTGAAAGGCCACCAGAGGTGAAGATTTTTGCAGATTCTTATCTCTGCATCTGGGGGGCAAAGATCTCACAAATAAGTGCTGGAACCTTTAAAATTCATTCATTCATTCATTCAACAAGCATTTGCTGAGTGCCTAGTGTGTGCCATGAACTCTGTGATACTAGCTATGCAAATAGTCAAGTAAAATATTCCAGTCTCTGTACTATGAGTCTTCAATCTAATTGGGGAAATAGATACTAAACAGATTATAAAACAAGAGCTACATCATTGTAAACGGCAAAAGGTGCTGACAAGAATAAACAGACTGCAGTACATAGAATGGAGAAAGGACTTATTTATACATAGGGTGGCATTTCAGCTATCTGTTGCTGTGTAACACACCACACCCAAAATGTAGTGGCTTAAAACAAGCATTTTTTCTCTCTCATGATTCTGTGGGTTGACCAGGTAGTTCTTTGGTTGGTCTTGTTTGAGGTCTCTGAAGCAGCTGTAGTCAGATGGCAACTGGGGCTAGAATAGCGAATGTGGTTTCACTCACGCGTCTGGTACCTTGGTAGGGACAGCTGGAAGGCTGAGACCCCTGTCTCTCTCCACATGGTTTCTCCACATGGTCTCACCATGTGGCTAGTTTAGGCTTCTTTGCATGGCAGCCAGATTGCAAGAGCAAGTGTTCCAAGAGGGAGGAGGCAGAAGCTGCCAGGCCTCTTAAAGGCTAGACCCAGAACTGGCACAACATCGCTTCTGCCACATTTGGTTGATTAAAGCAACCACAAGGCTGGCCCTGATTCAAAGGGAGATGAAATAAACCCCACCTCTTGATGGGGGTGGAGGGATGGCAGTGACAAAGATTTTTGCAGCCATCTTTAATCCGCCCAGGTGGTCACAGATGGCCTCCATGAGCAGGTGACATTTGAACCAAGGCCTGAAGGAGAAGGGGACAGCCAGGTAACAGGGAAAAGTAGGAGGAAAACATTTCTGACAAGAGGGAACAACACGTGCAGAGATTCTGAGGCAGGGAGGAGTTTGAGGAGCTCAAGGACTTGGCAGGAGGTAAGCTGTGGCTGGGGTAATGTGACAAGGGGGAGAGTGGCCTGGGATGAGGTCAGGTGGCAGGTGGGTGGGGCTGGAGGGGAGTCTTGAGGGCGGATTTATGGATCCACTCAACTGCAGTCTCCTGGAGGGCAGAGATCACCAATGTCTTGTCCATCACTGTCCCCTCCACCGCCCCCACAGTGCGCAGCAGACCAATTGGCCAGTGACTGGCTGGGCTTCTCGGAGAAGGACTGTGAAATTTACTTCATTTATGGTCCAAGGTGAGTGATTCTTGGCATATAGCTTCTACTCAAAAACCAAAACTCAGACATGGAAACAAACGAATCTCCAACTAGACCTGGAGACGTGGGGCTATTCAGGAAAAGGCAGTAAATGCTGCTCAGAGTTACCTTTCAGTGAATAAAGGGTTAACTTTCAATCTGGCAGCTGCACCTTCCAATTTTCTGGCAGAAAATTGTTGTCCCCTGCACCCTGCAGATAAGTGAAATGTTACTTTTTGTGTGATCAGCATACAAGAGGAATGAGGGATATTGACTACTCCTGACAGTATTTTCAAAATTGTCCTTGGGGACACCGAAATGGTCCATTTCAGCCCCTGTGATTCTTAGAAGTGAAAGGACTTTAAGACCCAGGAGAATAAAAGAATAACATTTCTACCATGCCTTCCACCCACATGCTTTTAACAGATTCGTGCTAATAAAAAAGACCTTGAAGGCCCTTGATTCCGCCCATAACGCTTCACACAAACAGACTGACGGTCCCATCAGAAGTTGACCTGCATATATTTCTACTTCTGAGATATAAATGGGCTCCTATAAGCCGGGAGTGGGCTTGATTTATGGGAAGAAATGGAAAAACTTATGGGCACAATTTAAAAGTAATTAACATGCAAAACAAATCTTAGTAAAAGACTCTCAAACTGCTTATGTGCTTCTAGTACCACCATGGAACCAGGTGGACACTCACACATACAGCTTTGTGGCTTCCCTACTGACTTGGCTAGATGTAAATGAAGATGAAAATTATTCCCTCAACGGGATTTAGGAAGCACTTGAGAATTCTAACCAAAGCATTAAAAGGAAAGTGTGCTGAGTCCTTGAAAATAGCTCCAATCAAGTCAACTAAGACCCTGTTAGGAATCATTCTGCTTTCACTATGGGCAAAGCAAACCAAGCCTTCTGAATCAATGAGTCTCTAAATAAGAAAGATTCCATTTAATACTTCCCCTCCCCCACCCAGGCACAAAGGCATTTGTGAAACTCAGTCCCAGCCTCCCTCATGCATGTAACATGGCAGAAGTACTCTCTGCATCCTGTGTCCAAATCAGACTCATTTGCCATGGAGATTCCTACTGCTACTTAGCTATTCCCTATACTCCTATTCTATGTATGATTCGATCCTTCAGAAATCAACCACTATGCCAGATCAATTCCAAGCAATTCCCAAGGATGCTGCTATTGCCTGGGACTTCTGACCACTTTCCTATTCATTTATTGCAGGATTCATCTATCTCAAACAATCTGCTGGAATTAGCTGGTAAAATCAGAAATTTTAACACATGACTTTTTCAAAACCCCTCTGCTTTCCATAGCAAAATCAAACTTGGTTAAGGATTTATTGACAGAGGACTGGTCATTTACTACTGGTGACCTCGGGAGCTTTATTTGATAACTGTGGCTTTTAGAAACAACATTCTCATCAAAATAAAAATGTATTTATTTCAGAATATTGGCAGGAAGATTCGTATCATTCAATTTGATTATAAATTTGAATAGCATTTCAGTGGTAGTCTACCCTCCCCCATTACTATCTAGCCCTGGAAACCACTACTAATAAATGTATCCTCATAAACCATTTAAAACATAAAGAAAAAAAGGATGGAAAGAAAAACACTCCTGAAAAAGCTGCAGAATATTTCAAGGAAAACAGACTTCTGAAAATGTAGAGGTCAGACTTTTCTCTCTCTTTTTTTAAACACCAATTAAGCAGGTGTTTAAATTTAAGGGCTTATCAGAGTTTGCTCTTCAAAAGTACACATGAATGCATGATGCTGGGCATCTTGGCAGCAGCCTCAACCCACACCATTTCGTGCTGCCTGAAACACAGATCCGCTGGCTGAGCCCACCTTGGTTGGCATTTGCAAACATTTAGGACCGGGCTTTTCTAATCTGCCTGGTCTGCCAAGGCGGCCAGAGCCCTGAAGCAGCGAGGAGGCCCCATTTGTCCCAGCTGCTGCTAACCATGGCGCCAAGTCAATATCCCGGCAGACGGTGCTTTGCTGGCAGCAATTGCAATTGATAGTGCTCCTGAGGTTCTGTGACGTGGCGGGTGTTTGCAAAGCAGAGGAAAATCCCTCTTTGCACCACCGGCTCTGACCTCACTCCGCAGAGCGCACTGGCCTGTCTTTAATCACTCGTGAAATGGTGCAGGGAGAAGCGGTGCCCAGGAGAGGCTGAGAGGAAATAACCCACGGGGATGACCAGATGTGACTCATGCTTTTCACCTTTAAAGGGAAGTTACGTTTTGGAGCAGGATTGAACTCTGGCTTGCCTCCAAGGGACACAGAGACAGAGAATACCCTTCCTGTTCTCAGCAGACAAGGATCGTGCAATGCAGCTGGAAGAAAACGGCCAACATCAATAATGCATCGGGAGCCATGGCTGACATATTTTTCAGCTATCTAGGTAATTGAGCAGTTGTCAAAATATAGTTCTCAAAGGCCATATGTGATGGGCCACATGTGAACAGAGCCCGTCTCTGTTACTGAAAGGGCAGGTTTAACCGTGGATGGTATCAAAAGGGCATATCCCAAAGTCTCTCCTTTCTCCAAACATAAATACTGCTACTGACACAAGTAGTAATAGCAGTATAGTAATAACAATAATAGCTTCTATTTATTGTATGTGCATTGTATGTGCTACCTTTTTTTTGTAAGCATGGTATCCTATGAAATCCTCACACTGAAACTTTAAGTAACTCAACCAAGGTCAAATAGTAAGTGGCAGAACTACACTTGAACTGAAGAAGCCTGTCATTTGACCTACAGAACACTGGTGCCTCTCAGAAGCAGGTATTTTTGGTGTGAGTTGAGAGGCTGATCAACAAAGGGCCCTCTGACAATGGTACGATGACTTTGCAATTACTGACCACTTCGAGCCATCTTTAAACAGCTCTACAAATGAGAATGAAGAGATAAAGTAGACAGGAAACCACTAGCCCAAGGCTAAAATCGCAGAAAGAGGCAATGCAGACAGTGGCAATGCTAAAATAGAAAGATGCCTGCAGTTCTCCTCACAGGAATGGTTTCAGTTCTTCATTGAAGGGTCTACAAATGGGCCTTCAGTCTCAGAACGCCACAGCTGGGCCATGCTGGTTCCCAAGACCTCAGGGGGTGTGTGCGACACAGGTTCACAGGGAGGCAACACTCTCTTCCCAGGGGTTTCCAATGACAAACAGAAGATATCCAAGCATGCTAAGCAACATGTATAATCCTGGAAACAGAGTTAGGGACCTCAGATAAGAAACCCTACAGATCCTACCCAGGAAACTCGTCTACCTCCGCAATCCATTGTCTTGCTTTTGCCTCAACAGCACTTTTCCTTCTCCAAGAGGAGTTGAGAAACCACAGTACAATTTTTCCTGTGTGCTTCATTAAGGCAGGACAAAATAGTTTCTGGGTACCATTTTCTTCCCTTTTAAACTCCTCCCATTCCTTTCATCTAGTTTTTATCTCTTGCATCTTGCAAAAGGTGCAAAATATCAAAAGAAAACATTTTCCTGGAATGATACATGGAAATGAAGACAGGGAAACATTGGGATTAAATACCACGGAGCTGAAAATAATGCATGGCACTAAGTGAGCCTGCAGCCTTCTTGTTAATAACATAAATAATAATAATAGTAAAACAATAACACTCCTGCATATATCTCCCTTTGGGACGGTCCTTTTCACAGGCTTCCCAAATCAGAGCACAGACTTACGCCGAGTGCCCGGATTAATGAAGCATTCCTAACACCTGTGCTTACACTTCTTACGCTGTCATTTCTGCCATCTGAGAGGCTTCATCTGCGTGGGAGCAAGCCTCTAAATCCCAGGGTTCCAGGGACTCAGAAGGCAATGACCTTGACATGCACAGGCTTTCTTCTTACCACCCGGGAAGCAGGAGACCCGGCACCAATACCAGACAAAAACCATCTTCGACCCTGGAATGAATTGTCATTTCAGAGATTCCATTTCAAATCTTTGTTTAGAGAAGCCCAGAATAGCAGAACAGTCATAGGGTTTTAGAAAGGTTTTAAACTTTAATGGATCAAAGATGCCCTTTAAGAATCTGATAAAAGTTACAGATTTTGTCTCTACCTACTTAAATAAAACGTGTATATTACAATTTGCACATATTTTTAGAAGGTTCTTGGACCCTCCTGGACACCTCCTTCCCCAAAAAGTCCTGCCATGGCTCAATGACATGTGCGAGCCAGCACACATGTGTGTGTTAATCTAGTTTGTTCTTCTTGGCGCTAAAAGAGAATAGTGTGAACTAAAAGGGGAGATAACTAACAGAAGTCACACTCGAGTTCTTCAAAACTGGAACTATTTAACGAGTACCAAATATACGCCAAGTTTTCTACCAGGCATATTCTACATGTTCTTGCATTTGATCCACTTTACAACTGTGTAACAACAAGGACTGCGCCTTTCATATTCACCTGTCTATCCTCAATGCCTTTCACAGCACTGGTGCTTATTTAAAACTTGATGAACAAATTAATTATTATGATTTTGCAGATGAGGAAACTGAGACACTGGGAGGTTAAGTAACTTATACAAATCAGGCAGGAAATAAATGGTAGAGAAGGAATTTGAACTCAAGTCTGCCTGTGCAATTTTCCCCTGTGCCTTGATGAACATTTGATATGATCTCCTCTGAGACTAAGGCAAAGACATAAACACAACAGACAACTGAATTATATGCTACGTTGGTGGCCACAGCTGTGGGGAAAAACCAAGTAGAGTAGAGGACTGGGAGTACGTGAAGCGGGAGGGCAGGTTGTAGCGTTGACCAGAGTGGTCAGAGTTGGCCCCATTGAGGAGGTGAAATGTGAGTAAAGCCTGGAAGGAGGCGAGCAAGTGAGCAGAAGAGAATGCCAGGCAGGGGCAACAGCTAGAGCCATCCCCTAACGCGGAAGTACGTTGGTGGCCCAAAGAACAAGGTGGCCAATGTGGCTGGGGTTGGGAGAGCCAGGGGAGGGCCCTAGGAAATGAGGCCAGAGGTGACGAGGGGATGGGAAAAACCATGTGTCAGGCACTGCAAAGACTTAAGCTTTTACTTGAATGAAATGGGGACTCACTGCAAAACTTGAAGCAGAGCAGGACATGACCTGACGCCCACTTTGGCTGCTGAGTTGAGAACAGACCATGGTAGGGATAAGGGGAGGCGGGGGAAGACCAAGTAGGAGACTACATCCAGTTACCCAGGCAAGAGACGATGGGACTCGCCAGTGGGTAGCCATGGAGGTGGAGAGAATATATTTTGGACATGTGAGAGAAGACAGGAGTTAAGGATGACTCCAGGGCTTTTGGCCCATGGAACAAAACCACCATCTGTTTAGGCTCATCCCTGCATTCTAAGAAGGCAGAAGTCTGCAGTCTGACTCAGAAGGCCTTAAAACCAACCTGAGAGAAATAACAGGGTGTTTTACAGTTTCCAAAGATGTTTCTTTTTGTTCATGACAGAGATGCTTTACTGCATGCAGCCTATGAGAAAAGAGGAAGGAAGGAGTTCCTTTAAAAATGTGTATTTTTCCCTTGATTTGTGTGTTGTAAAGCAAGCTTTGGAAAGTGTTTCCTTTGCCGTGCTCCCTCCCTTCATGTTGAAGGCTGAATGGTCTTCTCTCCTGCTTCCCTGGACACCACGGTACCTGGATCCAGCCCTGCTGGCCACTAAATGCTGGGGCTTTCAAACAGCTTTTCAAAGCTGGGAGCTCTGGGCAGATGCTGACTTCTAGGTGACCTGAATCTGACACCAAGGGTGAGAAGGCAGGGCTGTCCCCTCTCCCCCAACGAAAAACGCAGACATTTCTGCTTAGCCTAGGCTGCCAGGCAAATGTCGAGCCATCGGCTCTGGACATGATCAAGAGTGAATGCGGAGCTCCCTTCTGGCCTCCACTGCTTGGCCAGGAAGACTGTCTGCAGCAGGTTAGAGCAGAAATTGCCAAAGGTTTGGCAGAAGATAAGTCTCCCACTTACTTGCTTTGAAGGTTTTCTTTTAAAAATGCTGAAACAGAAAAGCCAGAATGATAGACAAACTATATTTTGTAGGGAAAAACTTACTACACATCTACTATATGCAAGGCACTATGTCGAGTGTGTTTAAAAGCACTGCCTTGTCGAATCTACACAGCACTCTGGGAATTCAGGATTATTTTCTCCATTTTTCTGAGAAGGAAAGTTCAGGGAGGCTAAGCAATTTGCCCAAAGTGATCCCCTAATCGGTACAGATGTCTGACATCAAAGTGCAGCTTTCACCGCAGCTGCCTCTAGGGTGACTGACCGTCCCCTCTGCCGAGGACTAGGAGGGTTTGTGGGATTTTCAGTTTTAAATGCAGGACAGTCTCCTGCAAGCCAGGACAAGATGGTCACCCCAGCTGCCTCTTTAAAGTATGCACACAGAAAATGCAGTCATTTCAAGAATACCTAGAAGATTGTGTAGAATGACTACCTGAGGGGTTCGCCTTTCAGAAGAGCAAGTTCCTTTTCCACCCAGTCAATAGCCTGTTTTCTGCAATCACAAGAGTGAAGTCCTTGGTAAGAATTTGCTACAGGACATTAATCCCCAATTTCCCACACACCCAACCCCACGCCAGGATCACTTCCTCCAGCTGACTGTCAAAGCAAGCTTGCCAGTTATGGGTGTTTCCAAAATCCTGCTCTCTTTTGCATCGGTTTGCTACAAAATGTCAACTACATCTCTTGCTCTGGTTATTATCATTTCCACCCCCTACTAACTTACTCGAGGACTCCGGCCAGTCCTTGCTGAGGGGATATCAGTGAATTTAGCGGCTTGGGATAAGATTCGGCTGCTTAGAAAGGTGGTGTGACTGCTCCAGAGCCAGGGTTGCACCATTGGCTATACCGCTCATTCATGCCACAGACATTTATGCCATTTTTGTGCCAGGCCTACGGCTCTTGTCTTCACATGACTTTGTCAACTGACAGAGGGCTCTGTCTTCAAGGAGTCTCACTGGCATGGTGTCCTGGGGACTGAGACAGTGACAATATAGAAGACATTATCTTTTCTCTTTATCACACAGCAACTTGGTCAAAGAAACTAGGAGCAGAAAATAAGCCAAAACAATTGAAGTGTCACCCTGGACTGTGTGGGCTTCAAGCAGCCAGCCCAGCTGTGCCAGGGGTGAGAGACCCTTGACGTGAGCTGGTGTGCTTGTGAACACTGCTGGCAGGGTGGGACGAGTGGCAGACGGGCCCTCTGTACACCTCTCTCCACGGGCCGGGAGCATGGGAGGGAAGGCACAATGCTCTGGATCACTTCTCAATCTCAGGGATAACACCCCAAAGGATGGAAGGTTGAATGAGTCACTCCGATGCAGGAATAGACGGTAAAGGGCTCATCCTTCCCTAGCAGTAGTGTGTGAACCCCCCTGCCTATTGCTCTCTTACTCATGCAAATGTCCCCCATGGCAATGGCATGCTGATAAATGTTTAACAACTGACTGTCAGGGTTGGGGGTGAGAGAAGAAGCCCTGTTTATAGCATTTGCCAATTCCTGTGGTGTAAATACTCCCACCATAGCCAATCCCAGGCTGCCAACATGATGTCACTGAATATAGAGTGGGGAAGAGATGCTACCACTCTCCTCTCCTGAGCTGCCTCCAGCACACCCCCACTCAAATCCCCACTCCAAGAACTCTGCCCCTTATCTTCCTTTAGTCACACTCTCTTCCAATTCTTGAGTGAAGGAGGAGGGGAATTTTGTTGTTGTAAGAACAGGAAGGAAGCACATGACACTTTGCTTGACTGTAGTGGAGGGTATGTGGATTTTTACTACTTAAAGTCAAGTAATTTCTTCCTCTACTGCAAAACAAATTCACATGCATGATTTCAGAGAAACTTACAAAACTGCCGTGAAAGAGAAGGAGCAGTTATTCTGGAACAGATAAGGAAAGAGTGGTTAAAAGACTGCCAGCCAAACAACTACATCTGAGTCCCAAGCCCTAATTTTATTTCTTCGCTTGTTTGTTTAAGACCCTCCATTCAGTCTTCAGGTGATTGTGATGACAGGGGTCCCCGTTACTCAGAGGACGGAGTCCCCGGTGCTCAGCACGGCACAAAGGCCACTTTGCCTGGACCCTCCTTCTCTTCAGCTTGATCTCTGTCCTGCACCTCTCCTGACCAGTCTGCAACCTTGTCTCGACTCCAGCCACATGGCTTAGAATCCTCTAGAGTGACTGGCTCCTTTGCAGCTCTGGCCTCCAGTTTCACCTTCCCCTTCCTCACTATTTGGGACACTCTTCCTTTGTGCCCAGGCCCCGGCCCCAGCTAAGATCTGCGTATCTTTCTACTAATCCCTTGTCCTTGTTTCTTTAGAAGACGATCTGCCCCTCTAGACTGTATTAAACTCCTTGAAGGCAGGGATTGGGCTCAGTGTATCTTCTATGATCTAGAACACATAGGAAATTTATAATAAATGCCTGCTGAATCTTATCTTGTTATTTCATTATAAAAAAAATAGTACTGTTGCTCAAAAAGAATTTTCCATGTTCAGATGGCCTGAAGACTGAAAATCTTCTTGAGAAAGAAACCAGACATCATATCGGTGGCATTTCTGATAAGAGGCAGACCCTTGTCAGAGGGGAAAACAGGGCAAGGTCAGATAACAATCAGATTTCCCACAATGGGCAGATCTGGTGCCCCTCTACCGGCACACCCGAAATCCTGCCTTCCTCTTCAGGCCCTTCCCTCCAGACAGTGGCATTTGAGAAGCATCACCCTCAGCAGCCTTGCTTGCTAGGACTGTCACACTGTGCAACTGCAGAGGATATAGGGCTTGGCCAGAATCATCCTGGCCTTGACCTGGGTCAGGGAATACTAAGCTACCAAGTGGGGCAGAAGTGCTTATCATAGTTTGACAGCCCACTCTGGGCCTCAAATACATGTGTGGCTTTGCTTCATCCTTCTAATATACCCAATATGCTGCTCCTAGCATGAGTGTCCTTCATCAACTCAGTCTGCAGAATTAGAAAGCTGCTTCTGGGGAAGCTTCTCTTTCTGCTTCCTGAATTTTAGAAACAGGGTGCCTCAGACATTGACTGCCCTTATGCAAATGCAAATATAGCCTCCAGACCTTCACCCCAGAAGGGACCTAAATAGACTAGTCTGTACGTAAACTGCATGGTACAAGGTCCCTCACACCTGGCTCCTCTCCAGCCTCAACAGCTGCCAAGTCCGAACACCCACCCTATGCTTAGGCCAGTATCTCCCATAATAACAGTATGTTGCAGGGAATTAGTAACTGGCAAAAATAGCCTTTGCTCAAGGAAGTTATAGAAATGCTGAGTTACGAAATATGAAGAGGATACCTTTACTAGTTGACATCTGAGAGCTTTAACTTGCTATGGTGTACTATGAGCCTTCAAAACAAGGTGAGACATGCAGTATTCCCCAGACTTCATGGACCATGGAAACCCCCACTCAGCCCCATCCGTGGTGGATCATCTTAGGGCATGGTTGCTCTGCCAACACAGCTGTGGGGACCATGCTCTGGCCCCATGCACTCATTCAGTCACTGGGCAGGTGAGGCACTTCACCCAAGGCCAGGGAGAGGAAGCATTAATGGTTTTGGAAAATGTTTTTTAAAGCCCACATCAGAGGGGGCTACATGGTGAAGTCAGACAACAGAATGTGAAACAGAAAATGTTAAAAGATCTCTAAAACAAGTGTTTTTAATCCTTAGTTGCAGAACCATAAAGAGCATAAAATGTTGCCAAGAAAATAAACCGTTCATTCCCCCTGACATCTTATCAACTCTCATCACCGTGGAAAGAGCGCAGGTTTGGGAATTAGATACACCTGAGTTTAAATCTTGGCTCGGCTCCGGTTCACTGGTTCTAAAACTGCTTTGCAGGGCTGTGGTGAGAATTAAATAAGGTAATGACCCCATCACATAATAATAAGCAATTAATATATGCCTTAAAATTATTATTTTTTATGACATGGAAAACATCCCACTCTGCCTTATGCAAATAACCTATGTTGTATTCATATAGAAGCAATGATTCTATTAATACTCCGAGCTCTGGTGCATGTCCTGGTCCAGGACAAATCTGTATTAGTCAGGGTTCTCCCGAGAAACAGAACCAACAGGAGAGATAGAAAGAGATTCATTATGAGGGATTGGCGCGTGAGATTGTTAAAGATGAGGGGTCCCCAGATCCAGCATTGGCAAGCTGGAAACCCTGGAAAACAAATGGTGTGGTTCCAGTTTGAACGCTGGTGGCTCAAGACCCAAGAGCTGATGTTTCAGTTCAAGTCTGGAGGCCAGAAAAGACCAATGTTCCAGCCTAAGTCAGGCAGGCGAAGTTCCCTGCCTTACTCAGCCTTTTTGTTCTATTTAGGTCTTCAGTTCATTGGACGAGGCCCACCCACATTGGGAGGGCAATCTGCTTTACTCAGTCTGCTGATTCAAATGTTAATCTCATCCAGAAACATCCTCACAGACTCAGGCAGAATAATGTTTGGCCAAATGTCTAGGCATTTCATGGCCCAGTCAAGGTGACATAAAATTAACCGTCACAACATCTAAATATAGCTGCTGAATTATCGAGGTTGAGTAAATCTGGAATTTGGGGCTGTCAGAAGACCAGAATGCCAAGCAGCAAGTTGGAATGCCAAATGACAACCCAACCAGTGCTGAGATGCCTAAATAACTGGAGAAAACACTCAACAATCTAGCTAGAGTGAACTATTCAACAATTTTGTCTGCTGCCCACTGCCTGACCTCCACACATGAGCAGATCATGGCACCAACTTCATTGCCAACATTTGGAGACTTATAAATGAGAGGGAAAATGCCCTAAGCCACCAAACAAAGCATCCCACACTGAGAGACATGTTTTGTTTTATTTTGTTTCTAATCATACAGCCTTATCCTGTTAGTGCATTTTAAAAGGTAGAACAATGAAGCATCCCAGCAAACCTCTGCCAGCACTGATAAAACTGAACAGTTAAAGAGTACAACTGAGACTACCGCTGGGAAATGGGCGGGGAAGCAGGAGAACAGTTGCCAAGAGCACTAAAATCTCAATTAATGGGACTCTAACTGACTTAAGCTTTCATTCTGCTGGACTCTTTACACTCTACTTTTATTAACAGTGGAACACAAGTCACAAGGTCATGTGGCATGAAAGGAACTAACAATTGCTGAGTGCCAGGGTGCCAGGCACCGTGCCAGGCCCTTCAAAGACATTGACCCACATAATTTTCACCACAATCCCGAGGCAGGTAAGCATTTATTTTTCCCATTCTATAGATGAGAAGACTGAAGTTCACAAAAGTTAAGTGATTTTCCAGGGTTATACAACTTTGGTGAGCCTTTCTCCTTATCGTCAGAGAATCATATGCATTTGTCCCTTCATTAAAGATGCCAGGACATAATCCCTGCTCATGGATTTTATTTAATTTCTAGTTTTTTCCTGTGTTCTTATAAGCCACATCAAGTCCTTTATGTAGCAAAGTAAAAGACGGATGGGTAGAAAGATAGATGCACAGGACATCTGGAATGACGACCCAGATTATCTGCTTCCAAAGCTCTTTTTTTACTTTATTAAGTTGAAGAGATTAAGTTGAACTAGGTTTTCTTTTTATTGGTTGGTTTTTTGTTTATGCATTTTTGAGGACTTTCTAGGGTGAATCTACACCTATATATCTTGGGTTTGCAACAGACCTTAGAGTAATTTCCTCCAAGAACATCCCCATCTTATCTCTCTTATTGAATGGAACCAGAGTTCTTTTGCTAAAGCACTGAACTATCTCACCAAGTCAGTCCTCTGTTGTTGAAATTAAAGATATCTACTTATTGCCATAAGGAAATGTTGAATTCTGGATAAGTGTTTAGGGGGAAAGAAACTAATATCTGAAACTTACTTTGAAATACACCAAAACCAACATAGGGAGAAGTAATATGGTCTGATGGATCATGGCAACAGTGATTTCTCTGGACAATCAATACACAGAAAGAATAGAACAACAATAGAAGAGAGATTTATAAATATCGTTACATAAACATGAGAAAAATGAAGTAAAATATATTAAATAAGCCAGACCAAAAAATCAGTCTGTCTTTCTAAAACAAGAAAGTTATACACAGACTATTTTGTTTCAATAGAAGAAAATACCTGTGGGAGGAAATGTTATCTTTGGCATTATCAAGAACCCTGAACTGAAATCTGATGTTGCTTCTTAAAATTTCCACTACATAACCGTGTGCTCTTCCACAAAGCATTGTGTTCATAAGTGTTTTACTCCACAGTGTTAATGTTGTAATCTGGAAGAAAAATATTGGATTAAGTGATACTTAAGATCCTTTCCAACGGTAACATTTTATAATTTGGGGCATCTTTTGCACGTTTTGTACAAGTCCTTGTATGGTTAAATAAACACTAAATTAACTGATTTAAAAACAATCAAATAAACCTACCTCCGCTGGATCCTTCTTGTCTGCTAAATCAAGTGTGAACCCTGGGCATGGCACAGAAGGCCTTCCCTGCCTAAAGCTCAGCCTCCCCATCTCCCATTACTCTTATCTTTCCAGGCTACAGTCCATCTGCCTTCTCTCAAGAGTACCATCCACTGTGCCTTTAAATATGCTTTTTCCACTGGCTAGAGGTCCCTGCTCTCCTCCCCTCTGTTGACACGACTCCTGACATGAGTACACATTCCCCTGGTTTACCTGGACTTTTAACCCAACTCAACTATCACTTATTCAGTAAGGTCTGCTCTGACCTTCACCTTCCCATATCCCATGTTTCATCATTGTCACCACCAACATAGAAGTTGATCTACCTTCTACTTTCCCCATTCTCTACTTCCAACTATCAGTTGTAGTCATATTGCACAATTTTTTTTTTTTTTGGTAATATGCTTGTCTCCACAGCAAGTGAATCTGTGGCAGGGAACAGCCCATTAGACTCCATCCCACTCCCAGGTGCCCAGTACAGCAGGGAGTGCATAAAGATCTCTCTGTTTTTATGGACAGAATAGAAGGAAGGGAGGGAGGGAGAAATCAAGGAAGGCAACATTTCTCTATGTCCCACCCAACCTCAGGCTGTTTTACTATGACATTCCTAAAGAAGAATTTCTTATTTGAAGAAATGAGTAATATAAATTCTGCTATGTTTGATAGGAAAATAAATCCATAGCTCTAGTTGCTCCCATTAGTCATCCAGTGCCATAAATTAAACTTTTGCCTGGTGGCATATTAATCTATTTTCCCTTAAATTACACACTCATGCCATATGCTTCGAGCTGCCAATATCTACTAAATTAAGGAAAAAGTGAAGATGATGTTTTACTTTAATTTTTCAGAAAGCCACATAATTACTTGAGACCTGGCTAAGGCAGTATATAATGCCTTGCAGAGTCAGACATTGATCGCCCTTCCCCTGTAATCTAGACTAACCCATCCATAACCCACCTATTTGCCAGAATAAGAAAGGTGAGCCCCAAACACCAAATAGTATCTGAGCAATGCCTGAGATGATGACATGTGTATGCACACACGTGTAAAAACACACATGTGCAAACACCCACACATGCACGTGCACCACACACACACACACACACACACACGCCCACACTTGTTTTCCCGCTCCTGACTTTCTCTTTACTGAACAATTTAGTGCCAACCTCCATTCCCACGTAGGGCCAGACTTGGCATTTCTATGTTCTCCCTAATACTCAAACAAATGTGCTAGAGGAAAGGAAAGAACTGGACAAACATGCTCTTAAGAAATGATTAATTTGATTCACCATCACTTTGTTCTAACTAATGGAATTCCCACACGGCACAATAGATTGAAACCATTAAATATTTTGCTCACATTTGATGTCACTTCCCACACTGAGACCCCTGGCTACACATAGGACCATAGTGTTAGAAATTAAGAAACAAGACCCAGATCCAAATTATCTAGCCTCATGAATCTAAGTTGTTTTTTTCCTTGTTTCTGTCTAAAACATTGTTTTGAGGATTATTTCTAAAGGAAGTCAACCTGCTTTTCAAACATGGACCAGCAAAGTTGTTCTCACAATGGATTCCCCACCCAAGGCCTTTAAAGTAATGACAAAAATTTGGTGTGGGTAATATCAGATACCCAAGATATATTTCTTGGCCAAGGACAATTCAAAGTTGGTTGGGTATTTAGATTTTTGGATTCTTCTGAACAATGATCTATAATCCAAAGTATTCTTAAAGATCTTAGAGCAGTTAGAAAAGGAGAATCCCTCTTCCATCACATGTGTTCCCTCAAACCACATTAATTGAGCACCTCCTGGGTATATATTTAATACAGAGCAGGTTCCTTTGGATTTCCTGGGAATAGAGGCCACCCTCTTCATTGTCATCCAGAGTGGACTACTGGAGGGCTTCTATGTCAAGTAAGCTTGACATACTTGGGTTCCAATCCCCATTCTGCCACTTACCAGTCATGCCCTTGGCAAGTTATTTAACCTCCCCAAAACTCAGCTTCTTCATCTTTAAAATGCAGGTAATAATACTCTCCTCAAAGGGCTGTTACAAGAATGAGGTTAGCAAACCTATATAAAGCACCTGGCATGATGCCTACCTCATTAAATGTCAATTCCCTTCCCTGCTTACTTTCCTATCTAGGAAGAGGCAACTGTCCAGGAAAAATAACACTCATTCCTGGGAGGTCTGGACTGATAACTGCTTCTATAGCATGGTGCGCTGCCAAAAGGGAGACAAAGGGCCAAAGGACAACTTTTGAGGTGACTGCTGTTTAGACTTTGTGTCTCCTGGGGACTGCTGGCAGAGGAACTGGCCACTTGCCTGCCGCCAAGGGCAGGCCATGGAGAAGCTGGTTTATTAAGGGCATTTTGTACTCTGTGCATGCACACACAGAGGCCTCTCAGCTCTCTCCTGGCCTCAGTGGGGTTGCTTCACATAGAGAATTTGGGATTGAGGGGCTTCCCCAGATGGCTGAGGAGCACATGACAAGCCACATAAAACCAAATGCCAGTCAAGAAGGAGAGAGGTTCCTACCTTGGCCAACTGACACTCAGGAGCCACTTAGAAATAAGGGAGAATTGCTTGGGCTAAAAGTGTAGACCCAGGGGGTGCTGGTTAAGTATAATCAATTAAGTTCAGGGTTTTATCACCTCAACTTTCCCACCCGATACCCCACAAGAAGCAAAGTGGACAAAAAGAATGTGGAGTAAGTATCAGAGGGTGAGAGACTCCAAAAGATATCTGGAAGCAGAAAAGGGAAGGGAGAAGGTACAATTTGGCTAACCTACCAGAGAAGAGAATGCTACGACCTAAATGCTTTGAGTTATTTCATCCTGCAGAACCCTGAGAAGACCCAAGACTTGAAGGAATCTCAGAATGGAGCTGAGGGCAGGGGTCTTGGCCACTTCCCCATCCCCAGCATGCTGGCAGGCAGACAGATGTGTCTCACTCACTGACGCCCTGGTAGGAGACAAGAAGATCCTTCTCTTGAGAAATTGTAGAGCTCCAGAGAAAATACCACCAGATACTAGTTTGTGATTCCCCAAAAGAGACCAGCTAAAAAGCTGCCCAATTACCCTACAGTAAATCCTAACAATTGAAAATATCCAACCGTGGAGAGGGTGCTTACTGTTGTTGGGTTGTTACAAGGAGAAAGGGGAACAGATGCTTTGTCTAGGGGGTTTCCATTGACAAATAAATGGCACTAGAAGATGCTGTGTCTACGATAGGAGGAACAAATTGATCAGAGGGGGCTTCTAAAAATGGAACAGATGACATGTCAAGGGGGCTTCCAAGGAATCAATAGATGTTGGGTCTACAACAGGGGGTCTCCAAGGACTGACCAACCAGAAAGAGGTAGAAAGGCCACAAAGTGGAGATATGACCAAAGTCACAAAAAAGGGTCTTTGGAAAATGTGTGCAAGTAAGGTGACAGTATCCTCAAGTGACCTACCCTCATTAACATAGTAAAAAGCACACCTACCAACGCCATGACAGTTTATAAATTCCATGGCAACCCTGGGAAATTGCCTTACAAGGTTAAAAATGGGGAGGGTTCCCACTTCAGGAATTCTCCACCCCTTTCCAAGAAAAACCATGAATATTCCAGCCCCCACTTAACATAAAATTAGGGAATCAGCATAAAAGGGAAAATCTTGTTAAACTCAGGGTCTCCTCCACTCACAGGGGTTAACCCATTCCTTCTTCAGAATGTTCTATGGCTTTAATAAACTTTTGACACTTTGCTTGCTTGCATCTGCTTGGTCTGCTCATTTCCTCCATCGACTCAGTACCAGTAACCATTCTTCGGTACTGGGAACAAAGAACCAGGCAACAGGGACCTGGTATCTGATCCCCACACCTGACATAGTTAGCTCTTAATGCTCTTAAATAGAAATGAACAGACAACGATTGTCATGTATTTAAGAAAAACCTTCGAGATAATGAGAGTCAAAAACAAAGAACAAAGAGGAACCTGGGAGAAAAATCAATACTCTGCAGGAAAGAGAAGAAACTTTAAGAGAAAACAATAATTAGTATCTCTGGAGATAAGAGAAAATATTGCAGACAAGGAACAAGAATCGGATGCTACCCAAATAAAAGGAAAAGAGAACTACTAAAAATGAAAAATATATTAGACAAAATAAAAAAGATTCACACAAAGAGTAGAAATAAGGTTGAAAAAAATCTAATATAAAGTAAAACAAAAAGACAAAGACATGGAAAGTGGTACAAAAGATCTTTAAAAATGAGAGAACAATCCAGCATAGCCAACATCTGACTGAGAAGAATTCCAGATACAGCGAAGTGAAAATTGAAAGGAAGAAATTATCGGAGGAATGACACAGTGACATTTTCCAGAATTAGACATGAGTTCCCAGATGACAACGGTCCTCAGAGTGCCCAGCATAATGAGAAACAGGACACATAGCAAGGGAAGTCATCATAAAATTTCAGAACACCAGAGATAAAGAGAATATCCTAAAAAGTTTCCAGAGAGGATGAAAAAAGTTCAGTTCACATAAAAAGAACTGGAATCAGAGAGCATCACAGTTCCCAATTATAACACAAACACCCAAAGACCACAAAGCAATGTCTTAATTGTTTTGAGGAAAATATTTCTCAACCTAGAGCTCTATGCCTAGCAAAAATTTTAAACAGGTGGAAGGGTGGAATAAAGATGTTTTAAGACATGCAAGTTTTCAAAATATATATTCCTTTTCTCAGGAAGCAATAGAGATATGCCACCCTCAGGGCTCAACTTGACTTCTTTCTTGAGTCGGCTTTCCTGTTTCTCTGGTCCCAAGTTGAAATAATATGAACTCCAAATATTGATGATGGAGCCAAAAGGATACTGTACATCCACTGGGAGGATGGAGGGAGGGGAAATGGGAACAGTGGTCTAAGAAAACTGAATCTGTCTACCAGAACAGGAGGTCAATGGGTAATGCCTAAACTTAAGAAAGAAACAACAGCACTACACGCATGTATTGCTTTGATTAAAAAATATTAATTTAAAATAAAACGGATGAAAAACTGAACCATGACTCACTACAGAACATATACTGGTCACTTCAAAAATATCACTGGCTAACAATCCAGTTCAAATGCATGACAAAAAGAACCCTTCAAACACCTTCTCTTTGAGATCTGAACTCAATGTGTTTTTCTTCTTCAAGGCTTCACAAAATATATATATTTTAGCTCCAAGAACCTGCCAAAGTCCTCCCATACAAATTGTGGTTGAAAACCTCATGTTTCTCAAGCTAGTGAAAATAAGGGTCGAACTGAAAAAGATCTCAGTACACCTGTTCCAAAATCCCTGTGGGCGCCTTGACCAACGAGATGGTAGGAAATGGAGAGGAGAAGGCACATTTGCAGCTACAGGTGGTAGACGAAAACCATGCTTACCCCTTCTCTCTCTAACGGGGATGAAAATGGACATGAGGTCACTTTCTTTTTTAAAGGCATAGCCCACAGAGAAAATGAGAGCAGATACAACAGCAGTGATATTTTGGAACCTGAAGAGCGAAGAGATGAGTAGTAACTGGCTCAGGAGACTCGAGAAAAAAAAATCCTCAAAAGACTCAGTAATTGGTAACAACACATTGCTCTGGAATAGGAAAGGCTGAAAACAGGCGGATTTGTTAAAAATCTGATTAAGAATCGGATCTCAAGATTCACTGCCCTGCTCCATATAGCTAGACATTCCCTTATGCCAACAAGACTGAAGATTTAGTCTTTTGGGGAGATAAAGTAGAACCTCTCTGGAAGGAGACAGGATATGCAGCCCTCTTCCCCTTTACCTCCCAGAACATTGGAAGATGAGCATTTAGCTTTCAGGAAAGAGACTGGAAGATTCTTTTCTGAGTAATTTAGACCAGCCCAGAGAAAAACCCAAATATATTGATATCAGAGATTCTGCCCCAAAACAACTGAACTAGATAACAATGAAGCCCACAGTCAACAAGCACCACCCTCACCACTTTCTCCCCACCCACGTACAGAGTTTACAACTCACATGGTGCACATGGGTGTTTTAGTGCCCTTCTCTTAAATATGAGCAGTCAGTTAAGGAATTCCAGACATCCGAGACAAGTCTCTAACAAAACAGATGGAAATGAGACAGAGAGAGAGAAGTGGGAGA
>NW_012137636.1:5954436-5963831 GCF_000956105.1 Propithecus coquereli | reverse complement strand
CGTAAAAGAGCAATGTGATAAGGATTGGGAGGGAGGACTGGGAATTCTCTGTCACAAGATTCCTGCACTGCTCATGAACAGCATAGTGTTATTTGCACGTGGACTTGAATTAGCTGTATATATATATTACAAACTCTAGGGAAACCATAAAAATTTCTTTTAAAGAAGTATAATTGATACACAAAGGTAAGAAAAGGAAATCATGTAAAATGCTCAATTAAAACCAGGGAAGACAAAAAGAATGGAAAAGAAAAAAAATGAAGCAAAGAAGGGCAACAAATAGAAAAGAGTTATAAACATGATAGACATTAATCCAACTATATCAGTAATCACTTTAAATGTGAGTGATTCAAATATGCTAATTAAAAAACAGAGACTGTGAGACTGGATTAGAAAAACAAGACCCAACTATACGTTGTCTACAAAAACAAAACAAAACAAAAAACGGGCATATTTACCTTCAGTGAGAAAAGGGAAATGGGAAGAATTTCCATATTTTTGGAAATTAAGAATGTGATAAAAGCAATTAAAAATTCAATCAAAGTATTATAATACAGGTTGAGGAAATGTTTCACAGAGTACAGAAAAAAAGAAAAAAAAACCCACAGAAACAGAAAAAACAAGAAAATTAGAGGATTCATCCAGGAGACAGTGAAAGATCAAAGGGTTCCCAGGCCATAATTCCAGAAGAAACGGATGCAAGATACACAACCTCAATCTTCCCTAAGCATTTGTTTGGCCCTTATTGTGTACCCAGTACCATCACAAGCACCAATATTTGGCTCAAAACCTGTATCAAAGTGCTCCTTCCTTGTTCTAATGAGCATGTGAGGTGCACAGCATAAATGTTCATGATTTGGAAAATCTGGCCATGGTTTCCTCCTGCAACCCCACATTGTCTGATATAACCCAGGTCCCTTCTGGCCTGGTCCCTGCCTGCAGACCCAGGCCTGCAAGTTGTCCAGAGCGTGAAGCTTGTAAATGGTATCTGAGTCACTCGGCGCAGTATGCTGGCTAACACAGGCTTCGGTGCCAATGTTCGTGCCTGCTCATCAGTGCAGCCTTACCCCTGGCACACGCATATTCTGATTCATCTGGTCTTCACTCCAGGACCTGAGGTAAAATAAGGCCTCTTGGCCAAAAGCACATGCAGAGAATTGGCCACAAGTACTACAGCAGAGGAGTGAAGAAAACTAGAAGCTCAGCCTTGAGGTTCATTTACTGAGTGCCCACCTTACTCTGCACACAGTACAAGTCCCTGGGGGTATAAAATTAGCAAAATGCATATATATTTATGTACAAGGAGACTCCTCATGGTGTTGTTTATGATAGCAAAAGAAAAACCTGGAAAAAATCAAATATCTGAACATAAGAAAAAGGTTACTTAAATCATGGTAAAGCCATATGAAGGAAGGGCTAACACACAGGCTTTAATAACAGCAGAGATGGATTTACATGCATGGACAGATGTTTATCGCTGAGCAGGGAAAAAGACTGCAAAATAGTATCTACTCTTGATTCTATTTTTGTTTTTTAGAAGAGCACATATAGCCCCTCTAACTAACAGGTCTAAGTCAGGGTTTCTCCACCCCAGCACTACTGACATTTCGGATTGGATAATTCCGGGTCGTGGGGGTCTGTCCTGTGCATCACAGGACATTCAGCAGCATCCCTGGGCTCTACCCACTAGGTGCCAGTCGTGACAACCCAAAATGCATCCAGACATAGTCAAATGTCCCTGGGGGTCAAAATTGTCCCCTGCTGAGAACAAATGGTCTAAATGAAGAAGTCTGGAAGGGCACATGGTATAGATTTTGGTATTTTCTGTGCAGCAAAGCTGTAATCATGGCTGTCTCTGCTTGGTGAGATAACAGGTGATTTTTCTTTTCTTCTCTTTCAACAGAAGAGGGATTCTGAGCTGTCTTTTCAAATTTTCATGGTATAAATATGTGTTTGTTGAGTTATTATTTTTAAAATACTGCATAGTCAGGTTGAAAAGAAGAACTTGCCTTGGCCAATGGAATTTGTTAATAAACCCAAAATGAAATGTACTATTTCTGTGCTTGGACTTGGAATGTCCAACTTAGATACACTGAAAGAGAGATGAATTTTTACTTCAGAGAATACCAGAATTTTGGAGGTGGAAGGGACCCCTAGTGATCCTCTAGCCCAGCGTAGGCAAACTAAGGCCATGGGCCAAATGTAGCCCACTACCTGTTTTTGTAAATAACATATTTTTGGAATCCAACCTTGGGGATCACCCCTTGTGGCTTTCACACTACATCAGCAGACTCGAGTGGTTGCCACAGAGAATGTATGTCCCCAAAAGCCTAAAATATTTACCATCTGATCTCCTGCAGAAGGAGTGTGCCGACCTCGTCCATGCACAGACATCTCCTCTAGGATAGCAGGCCTCAGCTGGTGGCCTCCCAGGGACCACTCTGCTCAGTCCAGTGTCCTCTTTGATGTCCCTCCTCCAGGCTTTTGCACTTGCTCTTCTCTTGGCCCGAACCCTCTCATGCAGGTCTGTATGACACACTCGCTCACCTCCTCCAGGTCTCTGCTCAAATTCACCTTCTTGGTGTGGCCTTAATTGAAATTTCACCCCTTTTCCCTATGCAGCACTCCTCATCCATCCCCTTTCCCTGCTTGACTTTTTTCCCACAGCCTTGTTTCCCTGTGCTACATGATGTTTGTTTTCCTTATTTACTGCTAGCTATAAAATGCTAAATGTGAGCAAGGACATCTGTCTGTTGTGTTCACTGCTGAATGCCCAGTGCCTAGAACCATGCCTGGCGCATGCCACCATTCCATCAATACCTGAACTGGTGCATCTGATCTCATCGCCATCTGTACACATTTTCCTCCCAATATGTTTGTATATGTGGACAAATTAGCTATCTCGAGGCAACCCACAGAGAGCTGATCGTGGCCAGGGAGGTGTGGGTGCCTTCTCATCCCCTATCCTGATAAAGCATTGAGATGCTCAACAGAGCACATTCACCATCTACTTAACTCTTCCTGGCCTCAGCCTGGCCCTGCAGAAAGGGAAGGGCAGGGAACTGCCCACTGCCCTGCACAGGGCTTTACGTTCTAAGACAAACGTGTGAATATGCACGGGACAGAGGGGCAGCCAAACCAAATCCTGAAACCATCACACAAAAGAGGAGTGACAGGTGTAGATCATGCATGAAGTGAGGAGAAGTACATTTTACAAGGGGCAAAATGATGACGTATTTGGGGCTGAGATGAGGTGTCCCATACCCAGGACAAGAGGAATCAATAAGGGATCATGAGACAAAACTGGCAGCGAGGGCCTGCCATGTGCCAGTGCCACAGCAGGTCCCTTTACTGTCTCTCAGGGTAAGGTTAAAGATGAAGAAAGATGAAGATTTTCAGAGGTCACTTGCCCAGGATCACAACACACAGCGATAGATCCAGGTGTGCCTGTCTTCAAAGCCCATGAGCTTTCCACTGAATGCTATGTATGATGAAGAGCTTAGAACAGTGCCTAGCTTGTAGCAAGATGCCTGAGTCAGTCGTGTGTTCACTAGGAAGACCTGCTGCCTTCCATGAAGAAACCATGATAACTAAGGAAGGATGGGTATTTCCCTTGACTCGCCAAGAGAAGACTGTAGCTTCACATCTGTCCCACCAAGCCCTCCCTCCTGACCCTGTCTGTCATTACCTCTTTCTCTCTCCAGCCCCTCCCTTTCTCTCTGTCCAATTTAAAGTGAAGGACTATCCTCCCAGGGGTGGAGAACCTGTGGCCTTCTGATTTCAAAATTGTTCATTTTTTAAGCACCAAAGGAGGCAAGAAAAGCTTCATCTTTCTCTGCTGCACCCCTTTTAATAAACATATTTTTTCTGTAAAATTTGGATTCAGTCAAAAGGCTGAACTCAAGGATCCGGAAGGCCACGTGTGAACCGTCATCCCTCAAGATGGTGCTGCTGCCACCAACCTCACATCCTTTTGGAGACTTCCATCTGATCCAACCCCAGAGATGGATGGTGTTTTCTGAGCACTGCATTTAAGATCACAGAAGCAGGTGGGAAAGTAACAACTGAGCTTATTAGAAGATGACTTTAATTGCCTGAGAAGAAACTAAAAATCTCCTTAAATTCCCTGGAGAAATTTCAAAAACTCTGGAGTGGCTCTGAGCACTATGCATTAGCTACACATAAAACATCTCATGTCGAACATACTCTCATTAAGCGATCAAAGCTAGAGGGTGCTTTTAGGGGATGTGAGAAGAGGCAGTGCACTGACACAAATCGAACTCTGTAGAGAGGCCTTTCACACACACCACAGCAAGGAAAAGGGTTCCACATAAACCAGGTGGCAAAACAGAGCTCCTGAGAGTGAAGAACTACTCCTATCCTTCAAGACACAGGTCTCTCTGTCTCTGACCCAGAGCAAACTCAAGGGCACTCTCTGAATCAGGATCAAAGGAAAAAAAAAACTCTGAAAAGCCGGCAAAAAATGTGAGAAAATGAAATCAGAAAGTGCAAAATTATATATCGCTAGTTTACAGTCTCTAAATTTTCACACTTCGAGCAGAGGAGCAGGTGTAAAGTAACAATAAGGATCTGTTTCTGAGTCACCGAAGAGAGTAGGTTTGATCACAGATCCTGAAATCTTCTAAAGAATAGTGCCACATTAATAGCATTTTTTTTATTTATTATTCCAGGGTTTTATGAGGGTACAAACATTATAGTTACACTTTAATACATTAATAGCATTTTAAAGAAACAAAATTGTGTGAGGTATAGGGAGTTGTTTATATTAAACTTGTCAGAACTCCTCCCCCATCCTGAGATGGTGCAGGGAATAGGGGTGGGGTGAGGTGGCAGGCAAAGATGGCTTGATCAAAACCAATTAGCTTGAGATCCTGGAACGACATCAGCTGGGGGTTGGGCTCTTCTGAAGCCAAAGAGGAGTTGGGAGCCAGGAGCCCAGCAAGTCAAAGTCCATGGGGAAACTGAGGTTCAGACCGGGAGACCTTTGGACCATAATCAGGCAGCAGCCAGAACGTCAGGGGGAAAGTTCAGAGCTAAGAAGACAGGTTGAGAGCAAGAACTGCTTGGGAATGCTAGGGGTGTACCCCTTCTCTGTGAGGGTTGGCAGCTCACTTTATGGACCAGCAAATGGATGGCATGAGGGTGTGCCACATTGCCTTCAAGGGTCAGAAGAAAAGTAGACAAAACAAGATTTAGTAATAAACCCACAAGAGTTACCTGCCTACCCACTTTACAGGGTAATACAGATGGTCAAATAAATAACGCTGATTTTCCTTGATGCTTTCCAAACCTCATTTTGGTATCTTCACACAAAGTGTGAGTTACTTACAACACTGCTTTAACCCATTTATGGCTATAATATTGTCCTTCAATTGTGAAACCATAATTCTATTCCCAAACAGATGGGCCATTAAAAACCTAAATTTTCTAAACACACTGGTAATTATAAGGGAATCCCTGTATTGAAGAGAGTGTGTCTCTCTCAGGGTGGCTATGAGTCCTCTGGTGGGCTTCCCATGACTTGGGTGCTCATCCCAGATTGCTGGAGAGCTCCACCACTTGGCCCTTCTCACCTCCAAATTTCTCCCCTTTCTCCCACTTCCTTAATTTATTTTCCTCCTCTGCCTCCTCCTCTTCTTCATCCTTCTTCCCTCCTCCTCTCATCTTTTTACATTTTTTTCTTCTAAAGTTTATTATGTAGATGACATAAGTGATCCAGCTTCATTTTCGACAAATGTTTTGCCAGTGGTCTCAACACATCTTACTGAATTAGCTACTCCTTCTCCACCAATTTAAAAAGCATTCTTTATTACATATAAAGCTCTTATATATATGTGGGTCCATTTCTGGACTTTTTATTCATCTCTGTCTATACCTGGATTTGTGAACAGTGTTTTAATCATTGTAGCTGAATAATACATTTTTTACAAGAGTAAAATGGCCATTACTATTTTTTGTTTCTTAAAAATAACTGTTCTATTTTTACTTTTGCAAGATATTTATTTAGAAATGAATATTGCTTTTTTAAATCAATTTGTCTGGTAATGTAACAATTTCTAATACTGAACCATCCTTGCATTTCTGGCATAGACTTCACTTGGTCGTGATACTGCTAGAGTCCATTTGGTAATGGTTTCAGAATTTTTGCATCTATATTCAGAAATGAGATTGGCCAGTAGTTTTTTCCCTACTTAGCATAATTTCTGAGAAAAATCATAACCAAGATTCTTAAAGTTCAACCTTTAATTTCTAAGCTCTTTGAGGCTATACAGTCCTAAAGAGGAAAGATAAGCCAAAAAAGCCAGCAAGTCCAGGCAATCTGCCAAATGGTTGGTCAATAACAGTGTGACAACTTAATCATTACAGGATACAATTATAAACGTAGGAGACTTTACCATCTTTCCCCAGTTCCTTTGCTTTTTTAGCTTCTTTCTTGTCCCCGGCTCTCTCGGGAAAGAAAGGATGAAAACTGTGCAGATTCTGAAAAGAGCAGTCATGGGAGGCAAGAACTATACCTCCAGAGGACTCTGCCCAGTGGAAAGACATGACTTGTCAGATGTCAACCATGCAAAGCTGCACATGACTAAGAGACCAAAACTGTGGGGACAAAATAGCATGGATGAGAGAGGTCTGCTCAAGTAAAAGTGTGAGAAAATCCCAGGATATTGGGGGTCCTAAAAAGAGAAAGAATGAAGGGTTTTGAAGAATTTCCTTAGACCGATCCCTTAAAATTCCTGAAACATTAGAGAAGCATGAGATTGAAAGTTGTGTCCTTTGAGACTTCAGGTGATATTTTGATAGTATCCCTTTGGTCAACCAATCCCCCCCTTTTATTTCCGCACCTACGACTGTGATGGGGTACTCAGATACTACTCAATTTTGTAGAAGATTTGATGTATTTATATTCCTCCTAGCACAGAGCTATACTTTTCTTATTGTCGAAGGATGCTCCTAAATGTACTCCGCAAACCCCATAAGACAAGAGACCTGATATTCTTGGGGGAACAGGAGGAATGTGTCACTGCCTCTGATTAAAGCTGATGCAGCATAATAACCAAGAGCAGGCAGGGGTTTGCCAGATTTATTCCAAGTAAACACCTTAATGACCTTCCTACGTGGCAGGGGGCTGCTCATAATAGGTGCGTACATATGTAAAACAGCAAAAGAGAAGGTGCCAGGATTTTTCTGCCACCTGTACTTTCCTCTCCTGACTCCACCACCTAGGGAGAGAGGAATGATAAGCTGTTGGAAACCCAAAAGGTGCAGTAACCTTGAAAAGCTGGAAGCCAAGGGAGTAGAGAGCTAGAGAGCAAGAAGCCAGCACACCAGAGGTTGGTCTGAAAGCCTTTTCAGTCCACCTCCCCTATGAGGCGATTTTTGTCCTCTTTTGCTATTGCTTAGGACTAAAAACTTACGGAATTATAAAGCTTGTGCTCCTTATAATCACATAGTCATTTTTCCCAGAGCTTTACTCAAGTCCCTGGACAAGTTCATCAACAGCACCCTATAGAGCATTTCATGATAATAAACTAAGCATTCAAACAGAGTGTTAACACTCCTCATCTCACTGTGACTTCCTGGCCATATGGGGAAAAGTACCTTCATTTGCAAGTTATTGCTCAGCTATGCAAGTGAAAAAAATCTCTGCTTCTCGGCTCCTGTCCTCAGAGTATGCAGACACAAAAAGCAGAAATTAAAACCCTCATTTGGTATGCATCTGGAAGCCCATCAGTAGGAAAACATCCTTGAAATTTCTGCTTCCCCTGATATGGTCAACTTCTCTTTCTATCCAACCCCTCACAGAAATTTTGCTTTAAAGATCAAGAGAAAAATATGGATCTCAAGCATTTTGGCAAGCTAGGCTTTCCAAACTATTTGATCGAGAGCTATTTGCCACACTCCACTAATACTGAGAAGAACTACAAGAAAATTATCTCATATGTAACTGGAACCGTATAGTTCATATGTGATTCACATACATGATTCCTTTTGGGCCTCAGAGCCCATGAACATGGATCCACTACATTCTTTTATAGATGATAAAACTGAGACCCACAGCAGTTTAGAGACTTGCTCAAAATTATGATTGGAGCCATAACTGGAACCTAAGCCTTCTACCTGCAGTATAGCACTCTTTCACCTCCTTGTGTCTTCAAGTCTTTCAACCTTATTATGACAATTGGTCAATTTATCACTTAAGTGGGCACACAGATGCACACCTAGATAGGCACATGTGTATACCAGGATCTACAGTGATGTCCGCTCTTTCATCTCTAATACTGGTAATTTGTCTTCTTGCTTATTTTCTTGATGAGTCTGGCAGGGGTATATTTCTTATGGCAGAGTGCAGTCAAGAGTGTTCAAAAACCACAGCTCATCTTTTTCCCCTGAGTGACTAAAGAAATTCTGGAACAAAGAGAGTTACCAAGAAATGGAATTTGTGTCACGCTTTTAATCTGGGAGATGAGGGATGTTTTTGTGAACTCATCAGACAAAAGAATTCAGATTATTTTTCCCTCCCCCCTCAAAAGGGAGCAAGCTGGGCTCTGTATCCTTGTGGAATGGTTTCTGTTACCCTCAGGCCCTCAGGGAAGTGTTCACAGGACAATGTTTTAGGGGAGACTCAGCAAGAGGAGGACAGGCTGGACACTGATAGAATAAGAGGAAGAGGGACTTGTCCTCTCTGTAAGGGTTGGACTCCTAGGGCCTGGGGAGTTATGTGAGTGCTTTGGGAAATAAGGGGTAAGGAGGAGAAAGTGGTGGGTTATATGGCATCACCATGGTCAAGCCAGCAGTCAGTGGGGAGGGATCCTCTGAGCATCACACACACAAGTACAGAGGCAAACCTGACAGACATGAAGGACTAGGTTTCAACTAGAACATCTATGAGCAGACAGAGAAATATTGACAATGATGACCACCATGGATTTAAGGCCAGGTTCTTCCTCCATTGCCCAAGAAACACATAAGTGCTGCGGTCCTTGCTGTATTCAGTAGAGAAGAGAGAGAGCCCCAGTAAAAATGAATATTAGAATACTTCTTAACTCTGGCTAGTAAGGCTTAGAACAAAGTTTCATTTCATTACAAAAATAAAAATAAGGGCCGGGCACGGTGGCTCACACCTGTAATCCTAGCTCTCTGGGAGGCCGAGGCGGGTGGATTGTTTGAGCTCAGGAATTCGAAACCAGCCTAAGCAAGAGCGAGACCCCGTCTCTACTAAAAATAGAAAGAAATTAATTGGACAACTAAAACTACATATAAAAAATTAGCCGGGCGTGGTGGCGCATGCCTGTAGTCCCAGCTACTCGGGAGGCTGAGGCAGGAGGATCGCTTGAGCCCAGGAGTTTGAGGTTGCTGTGAGCTAGGATGATGCC
>NW_012137636.1:5951320-5952736 GCF_000956105.1 Propithecus coquereli | reverse complement strand
TAGATAATTAAGGAACAAGTAAATAACAAAGGATCTATGAAAAATTGATGCATTACATAGTTTGGAAAGCTGAATGTAGATAATTCAGAGAAGGAGTACATCTGTGATAATAATCTAATGATGGAAGCAGAAAACAATTTTACATAACTATTTGTCATTCCCAATATAGTATAAGAAGGTGTAGTTACCCCAAAATAGGAGAGTGAAGTAATAGGGATAAATTAAGCTAAAATTTTAAAATTGCATAAAAAGAGAGGCACTAGATGAGATAAGAAAGACTTACAAGAAAATAAAAAGTACAATGGCACAATGGCTGAATTGAATTCAAATTAGAAGCATTAAAGCACAGAATTAACCTTGAAAAAAACCAAGGCAATGTGATGGTTAATTTTATGCATCAGCTGAACTGGGCCACAAGGTGCCCAGACATTTGGCCAAGCATTATTCTGGGTTTGTCTGTGAGAGTGTTTCTGGATGAAATTAACATTTGAACAGGTAGTCTGAATAAAGCAAGTTGCCCTCCCCTGTATGGAAGGGCCTCATCCAATCAGTTGAGGGCCTGAAAAGAACAAAAAGGCTGACTCTCCTGCCTCACTGGCTTAAGTTGGGACATCAGTTCTCTCCTGCCTTCGGAGTCGAACTGAAACATCAGCTCCTTCTGGGTCTTGAGCCTGCCAGCGTTTAGACAAGAATTATAACATCAGCTCTCCACGGTCATCAGATTGCCAACTGCAGATCTTGAGACTTCATAATTCAGCCTCCATAATTTCATGAGCCGATTCCTTTATAATAAATTCCTTTCTATATATTCATGTATCCTAGTAGTTCTGTATCTCTGGAAAACCCCAACTAATACAATACATACTGTAGAAGGCCAATTTAAGAGCTCTTCAGAATACAGAAAAAAAAAAAAACACTGAAAGAGTACTTCAATATAATAGCAAATCCTGAAGAAAAAGCAGAACCAGGCCAGGTGTGATGGCTCATGCTTGTAATCCTAGCACTTTGGGAGGCCAAGGCAGGAGGATTGCTTGAGGCCAAGAGTTCGAGACTAGCCTGAGCAAGAGCAAGATCCCATCTCTACTAAAAATAGAAAAATTGGCCAGGCATTATGGAATATGCCTGTAGTCCCAGCTACTTGGGAGGCTGAGGCAGGAGGATCACTTGAGCTCAGGAGTTCAAGGTTGCAGTGAGTTATGATGATGCCACTATACTCTAGCCTGGGTGACAGAGCGAGACCCTGTCTCAGAAAAAAAAACAAAAAACAAAAAAGAAAAAGAAAGAAAAGAAAAGGCAGAACCAATAAACTAGGAATAATAATTAAAGACATAATAGAAGAAAACTTTCCTGGGTTAATCTGCAAATGCTATGATTGTCTCTCAGGAAAAATAAAAAGAGAGCCAATAAGAATTCAGA
>NW_012137636.1:5946762-5949424 GCF_000956105.1 Propithecus coquereli | reverse complement strand
ATAAGAGATAATTAATACAAGGAAAATATCTTGCAAATTAAGTCAAGACATGATTGTTAATTAGGTATTTTCTCCTCTCCTCCTTTTTTCCCCTCCGTCTCTCTTCCTCGTGTTCTCTCTCTCTCTCTCTCTCTCTCTCTCTTTGCTGTGGTATTCTGGAAGAAATACTTCATTAGGAGTTAGGATACTCAGGTATTACTGTCTTAGTATGGCCATTATTCATACACGTAATGTCAGCATAATACATTTCTCTCTTTAGGCCTCTTGGTCCTCAATCTCAAAATAATCTCCACATTCCTTTACTTCCCTAAAATCTTTTTTTTTAATTTTTTGTAGAGAGGGGGTCTTGCTATGTTGCCCAGGCTGGTCTCAAATTCCTGGGCTCAAGCGATCCTCCCATCTCAGCCTCCAAAAGTTCTGGGATTACAAGCATGAGCCACTGCACCCAACCTTCTTCCCTAACTTCTTATGGTCCACGTTACAAACTCCTCCTGTCCCTGCAGTATTCTCTAATAGTGTAGCCAGCAGAAAACAGGCTCCCTCATACCTCTTTTCCTCAACCACTTCTAGTGCAGAAGATAATGAAGTACTTAAATAGCATAACCATGCACATTATCTTGTCGAAAAGGAGAGAAACAACAACTCTGAAAAGTAGTAGCCTCTCTCCCCTTAGTACCTCCCAATTGGGCAAGTGATGACAATAATTATAAGAGCATCTCCTCAGCTCGTGCTCTGCCTGGTTTCCAATATAATAATGATGGTAATAAGTGCATAATTATTGCTAACTCTTTTATTGAGTATTTTGTGTTCTAAGATCTGTTTCACATTCTCCTCAAGGCTCCTTAAGTTGAGGATGTCAGGATAAATCTATGTGGATCAGGACTGCCACATTCCACCATAGGGCGCTAGGATTTTCCCATATGTTATGGACCTATTAATGGCTTCTCTACATGGATCTGTACACATGCCTTTCCCTCAGTGCATGGGGAGTTTTACCTGTCTTTCAAATGTCACAATTCAAGCATCTCCTTTCAACATGCTTCTTCAAACTTTTACACACACTCCTGGAGTGAGAGCCCCTGTCACATACCCTAGTGAGAGTATTTATCATGTTAGATAGACATTTATTTGCACCAGATAGACATTTTTGCTATCTAGATATCATGCTAGATAGACATCATGAATGTCTGACTCTACTAGTCCAAAAACACAGATCTGTATTTAATCACCTTTGTATCTCCAGAGTCTGTCCCAGGACTCAGTTCATGGTAAATTCTCAGCAATTATTTATTTGGTTGGTTGATTGGTTGGATGAATGGATGGATGAATTGAAAATTTTAAATCCTAGAATGCTTAGAAGGAAGCAAATGCTTTGTTTTTTGCACATGAGCTGAGCCCTGAGTCTCCAATAATGAATTAGTGATCCTTAGAATCCCTGAAGAACTAATCTTATTAGAGCCAATGAGACCTATTGGGACTAATTCATTCACTCTTTGCTATAGGATAATTTACTTATATATAATTTCCAACAGACCTGAAAATATGAATCATAAGATATCCTACTGGGTCTGTCTTCTCTCCTCCTGATTGCCACTGCCCTAGTTCAGCTTCTCCTAGCCTCACCTCTAGACCAGAGATATTGCCTTCCAAATGGTTTCATAATCATTTCTTCATTAATTCAACAATTCTTTATTTACCATGGCCAGGCATTGTTCTAGACACTACAGAAAGAGAAGTGAACAAGACAACAGGCACCCTGGCTTCATGGAGTTTATAGTAGGGTAAAACAAACAAAGAAAAAAATAATAGTAGTAGTAGAAGTAGTAGTAGTAATATGCAATGGAAAAAAAAAGGAAATAAATTTTTAATAGAGAATGACTGGGAAGCCTGGTTCAGTTTGAGTGGTTAAGGAAGGTCTCTCTATGAAGACAACATTGAGCTCATACTGAATGACAAGAGGAACCACAATATGATGACTTGCTTCAAGCAGAGGAAACAGTAAACATGAGGATTTGGGCAGAAAGAAGCTTGGTATAGCCCGGGCACAGAAAGCAAGGCAGCTGAGCTGGAACCCAGTGAGCAAGCAGAGGAGGGATTTAGGTGAGGTGGAAAGACAGGCAGGAGAACCTCTGAGGTCATGGTGAGAAGGAAGAACTGTTTTCTAAGTGAGATAGGAAGCCATTAGAAGTTTTAAGCAGTAAAGTGACAAGTTATGTAATTTTTTTAGAAATATTAGTTTAGTTGCTACACAGAAAATAAATTACAGGGGACAAGAATGGAAACAAGGCGACCAGTGCAGTTAGGAGGATGTTGCAGTAATCCAGATGGAAAATGGCATGGCTTGGACTAGGGTGAGAAAAGAGCAAAGTCAAGATATATTTTAGAATCAAGGCTAGTGAGAACTTGGTATTAGACTAGATGTGGGATTTATGAGAAAAAAATCAAGAATAACTCCTTAGTTTTTATTTTTTATTTGAAAAGTGAAGAATGCTGTCATTTACTAAGATGAAAAATATTTTTAAAAAAAAGTTGTTTGACTAATTTCTTTCTATTTATAGTAGAGACGGGTCTCACTCTTGCTCAGGCTGGTCTCGAACTCCTGAGCTCAAGCAATCCTCCTGCCTCAGCCTCCCAGAGTGCTAGGATT
The DNA here is from genome assembly GCF_000956105.1 of Propithecus coquereli. Lineage (NCBI taxonomy): Eukaryota > Metazoa > Chordata > Mammalia > Primates > Indriidae > Propithecus > Propithecus coquereli. The sequence goes on along the minus strand of NW_012137636.1, from coordinate 5,946,777 downwards.
ACAGGCGTGAGCCAC
>NW_012137636.1:5943776-5945292 GCF_000956105.1 Propithecus coquereli | reverse complement strand
TGTCTCAAAAAAAAAAAAAAAATGGCCAAAACGTCCCAAATTTGGTGAAAGATAAAAATTTATAGATTCAAGAAGCTCAGAAAACCCCAAAAAGAATTTGTTAAGAAAACTACACCTACACACATTCTAGTGTCTAGTGTTGAAACAAAAGATGAAGACCCAGGGCAGATAAAATCACCTACGATAAAGCTAGAGAAGAGGCCCAAGACTAAGCCCTAGAATCCTCTACAATGGAGAGGTCAAGATGAACAGCCAGTAAAGGAGACTGAGAAGAAATAGCCCATGAGGTACAAAAAAAAAAAAAAATAGGAGAATGTGATGATTACATTGGCCAAGAGTAAAAGTGTTTTAAGAAGAAGAAAGTGGTTAACTGTGGAGCATGTAATAGCATGGATCAAGTTAGATGAGGCAAAAAAATGGCAGTAAGACTTGACAGCATGGGAATCAGTGGAAACCTAGACAAGAGCAGTCTCAAGGAGTAAAGAAAAAAGTACAATAAGAAGGGGCTGAGAAAAGAAAGGAAGGTAAAAAAAGAGAAACAAAGACTTCCTGGGTGCTGCTCTCCACAACATGCCAATCGAGAAGCAACACTAAAACGTCAAGGGAAATGTAATAAATAGAGAAAACTGTGTTTACCCAAACTCCTCTCATGATGGGTCCTATAGGTTGTTGGAAAGAATACTTTGAAAAACCTCTTAGGACAGTGACAGTGTAAAGCGAGATTTCTTAAAGACTAATCAACAAAATAAAAAGGAGAAACGAAATGAGAGAAAATGTTTGCAAACCATATATCTGATAAGGGGCAAATAGCCAAAATATATTTAAAAACCTATACAACTCAATAGCAACAAAACAAATAACCCAATTTAAAAATTGGCAAAGGGCCTAAATAGACATTTTTCCAAAAAAGATACACAAATGGCCAATAGGTATAAGAAAAGCTGCTCAACGTCACTAATCATCAATGAAATGAAAATCAAAACCACCATAGGATGTCACCTCACACCTGTTAGGATGGCTATTATCAAAAAGACAAGAGAGAAGTATTGGCTAGAGTGTGGTGTTGGTGGGAATGTACGGTGGACACTTAGGAAACAACGTAAGTGTCCGTCGATGGATGAATGGATAAAGAAAATGTAATGTATACATGCATACACACACACACACACACACACACACACACACACACACACATAATGGAATATTACTCAGCCACAAAAAGAAGAGAATTGTGCTATTTGCAACAACATGGATGAAACTGGAAGATACTATGTTAGTGAAATAAGCCAGACACAGAAAGACAAATATTGTATAATCTCATTTATACATGGAATCGAAAGTTTAACTCAACAGAACCAGAAAGCAGAACAGTGGCTACCAGGAGCTGGGGTTGGGGAAAATAGGGAGGTATTTGTCAAAGGATACAAACTACACTGTAAGATGAACAAAGCTCAGGGGATCTAATATAGAGCATGGGTGGTGAAGGACCTGTTAATTAATTTGACTATGGTAATCA
>NW_012137636.1:5938738-5940970 GCF_000956105.1 Propithecus coquereli | reverse complement strand
AAGAAAACATTTTTAAAATTAATTAATTAATTACTAATTAAAACTCACATTAAAAATGTAGGCGCATTGAGAATCATTAATTCCAGTTTATATAGAAAAACTGACAAATAGGGTAAGAATTTCTAAATGTTGACCCATAAATAATTTTTGGGTTTTTTTAACCAATCAATTTACCCATCAAAATTATTAAATCCATCCATAGGCATTTCTAGTCCTGAGTCTCTCACTTCCTCAGAATCTGAAAACTGGAAAGGTCTGAAGGATAACTGAGAGCAGTTCTAACGCACAGCAGTAGAACTTTCTGCAATGATAGAAGTGTTATATAATTTGCACTGTCCAACACAGTGGCAACTAGCCACATGTAGCTGCTAAGCACCTGAAATGTGCCTAGCGCAACTGAGGAAGTGAATTTGTAGTTTTATTTAACTTCAATTAGTTGCAATGCAAACAACCAGCCAGGGTTGGTTTACCAGAAATGATTCAGCCATGCCTCATGGAGAAACTCCTCTATCTTGGTGGGGATTCAAGAAGACGGAGTGATCATTCTTTAGAATGTTTTATTGAGAGTCCTTCAAACTCTGAGATTCTACAATGTTAAAGAATGAACCAAACAACGAATTTAAAGGGGAGAAAGAAATATCTACATTTTAATCAATTAGGCCAATGACCAGCCTCATGAATTATCTCGGTAACCTTGTTCGCTGTATCGGCAAAAGGTTCAACATATGCAGATGCTCCTCCTTCTTAATAGAATCCAGATTTTTTTTTCAGGTAAAAGTATAGCCATTGCATCAGAGGAGGCTGGACCAACCTTTGCCTCAGGAATGGGTCCTGATTAGTTTAAACCAATTTTAGTGGCCCATGATTTAGACATTAACCTGTGATTTAATTTAAGCCAATGAGACATGAAAAGTAGTCAGCTGGAGAAGGAAGGGTGGGTGGGTTTGCTTTTGAAAATGAGTTCCTCACTCTTAAGAAAGACACTGGAAGAAACACCTCATCTTCCGTTGGAGCTAGTCACCTATGAACATGATGCTTGGAACTTCAACAGCCATATTGCGACTGTGAGGACAGCTAGTCTGAGAACTAACCCATGGTGCTGAGGATGACAGAGCAGAAAGATGGAAAGAACCCAGGTATTTTATGACAATGTTGAGTCTCTGCACCAACCTATCCTGGAGTCATCCTGCTACTAATTCTTTCATTCATGTGAGATAATATAAATATTCTTTTGGTTCTTTTGGCCACTTTGGGTTGGATTTTCTGCATTTTGATGCAGCTGCCATCTATTAAGTGCTACATAGGAACTTAACAGGCATTATCTCATTTAATTCTTGCAACAACCAACCAAGCAAATTTCATTACTTCCATTTTGAAGCTGAGAAATCTGAGTCTCAGGAGAGATAAAGTTGCAATAAATGGCAGCGTCAAGATTGAAACTCAGGTGTGCTTGATGCCAAAACCCACATACTTCTCTTCCAGCTCCTGCATCTTGCAACTGTGCATCCCAAAGAGCACATGAATTAGCAGAAAAGTCTTAAAGTGGCCTGTTTCCTGCACTCAGCTGCATTACTTGTCACATCATCTGTGGATTCTCACGTGTAGAATAAAGTGATCCATCGAATGATCTCATCCAACTATGATTATAAATGGAAAACAATTAAATCTGTGATTCATTTCAATTTTTATTTCAAAAGCATTCCCTTCACACTTCTCCTGACAGCTGAGAAAGCAAGCTTTGAAGCCGGAAACTCTACCTCCTATCAGACACGTTGCAGGTCCCTCTCTGACTTGCCTGACGCATGAAGCTGGCGAGGTAGGGTATGATTGGGGCTGTTACAGGGCAAAACACACATCCTACCCAATTCCCTTACCAGCCAACAGTGCATCTCAGCACCTCAGCATGCCACAAAGGCTGGGAGTCATTCTGAAAAGCCAGGGCACCCCATCCCTTCCCCCTAATAGCAAGGATGTACACTCATGTATACCGTAGGCAGTGAGAGCATTCAGTGGCATGTTGCCATTATTAGCCAACTCTAAGGTGTGTTACTTCACAGAATGATTATATGCTAATTGGTTCCTTCACTTGCTTTGTTTCAATTCCCCAGGATGGACTCTCTCTCTCTTACCTGTGGAATAAAAATTTGCAAGGTCCCTCATTTGGTTGTCAGGAAGATAGCTTTGAGGCCAAGATTTATGTCCGCCTTTCAGGCTCAAGTCTATTTAGGAACT
>NW_012137636.1:5936709-5938688 GCF_000956105.1 Propithecus coquereli | reverse complement strand
CCTCTATGGTCAACCCCACTAACCTTACCCTAATTCATTTATCTATTTTTGCTTCCCCTGTGCCCAGAAATGTGTAGCACATAGTAAAATGCCTAATAAATTATTTGCTGAAAGAATGAATTGGTCCAAAATGGCTCAATGTTACTCTTCCTTTGGATTTTATACCTTACCAAAGGACTGTTTCCAATAAAAATGCATATTTAGTTATAAAGAGAGAAGGCCCAAAACAGGGATGCACCAATAGCAGCAAGGTCAGAGATGATGAAATGTCAATCCATGTTGAGGTGGCTTTAGCTCAGTTCTTGCTACCAGGATAAATCTATACTGCATAGTAATTAAAAAGAGGCAGTGTCTGGGCCTAACTGAATCTAAAATATCTGCCTCCTTTTCCAAACAGTTGCCTTCATGTGGAAAGACACGCAGAGTTCACGTGTTTAATTGAAGTAGTTTGGTGTTGTTTATTTAGCAGTCCTTAATGGGAAAGAAGAACATAATTACACCCAGGAGATTTTTTTTTTTAAACCCAGTATTTATACAGCATGGCATTTTCTTTATGTATTCACCCTTACAAAGTCATGTATCCACTCAGTAATTCACTCATCATTCATTTTACCCCTGTATGTAATAATCCAGGATGGGGCGTGAGAATGTAACTGTTTTTATAAAGTTAGGGTCTGGTTCAATAAAGACCCTACAAAATACTAAACATAAGATGTATTTTAAGAGGAAATTTGCTTCCAGGAACCAGGTTTCATGCTGCAAGCAAAGATGCATAACAAGCAATAACAGCAACCTAAAAATAGAGCAAGATACACCCCCAGCCCCAGCACTTCCCATCTTCACCCTCCATTAGGAAAAATCCCAGAGTCACCCAGTTCATCAGGGGCTGCGCAACTGCAGCACCCTTTAAGTCCATGCTCCATTTTCTGGGCAACACAATCAAATTAATCCCTGTCATATGCTTTGCTTAGGTGTCACCATTCTTAAAAAGCAACGTGGAGGCAGCCTGGAAAAAAGCTGATTAGCAACCACGGTCAAATAAAGGCCCTAAAATAGAATAATCAACAGGGTGAGGATGGTCTCATTGCCAGCTGTCGTATCTCCTCCATTCCCTGGAGAAGCAGCAGAAGGGAAGGTGACCAAGGCCATTCATCACCACATTAAATAATGAAAAGAGCCAATAATCATTTTCCACTTCGATATTTGTTAACCACTTCACTCGACCTATTATTCAAGTTCTGTCTACATCAGCTGAAAGAGTGCTTCGTGTCTGGAAACACTATTGACTGAGAATACATGAGAGAAGAGAGATGTGTCTGTCCACTCAATTCACCCTCCCCTCGTCCTACCCTCCATCTTCTTTGACGTCATCCCAGTGTGTACATGGAAATGGTTACTTAGAGTAAGAGGCTTGCATTGGTCCATAAGTGTTTGCATCTCTGACTGATCAAGGAAATTGTGTCATAATTTAGCATACCTTTTATGTCAAGATCCCCAAGTTTTCCCAGGATTACTTATGTACTGGGGACTCCATTTATTTTGTATTTCACAACTTCTATGACAGTGTAGCATGGCCATTTGTCAGTTATCTCTGGCAAAGGGGAAAAGTACAAAGGTATAGCAGAGAACAAAGGAAGGCAGCCCGGGATAATATAAACAGTACTGAATTTCAAATCGGGAGTCCTGGGTTCAAATTCTAGTTTCATAACCTTTAAAAACACATGCTGTGAATATTCAGTGAGAATTTTATTGAGCCAAATTCTTACCTTATTAAAAAAAATTTACGGCCGGGCGCGGTGGCTCACGCCTGTAATCCTAGCTCTCTGGGAGGCCGAGGTGGGTGGATTGCTTGAGCTTAGGAGTTCGAAACCAGCCTGAGCAAGAGCGAGACTCCGTCTCTACTAAAAATAGAAAGAAATTAACTGGACAACTAAAAATATATAGAAAAAATTAGCCGGGCATGGTGGCGCATGCCTGTA
>NW_012137636.1:5929675-5932731 GCF_000956105.1 Propithecus coquereli | reverse complement strand
CCATCCCAAAACAAAAGAATGGAAGGGAGTGGAATGACTGTCCTCTTTTCCACCTGTCCAGGACGGCACACACATCCATCCCTGACTCTGTGCACTTAGGCCTTTGCAGTTGGGTTTTGGGTGAAGATAAAAAGTAGATTATGAGAAGGCAAAGAGAATAGGAAAAATTTAAAAATAAAGAGGGAAAACAGAGAGAGAAGAAAGAGAAGGTGGTAGAGAAGGAAGAGAAGAAGGAAAGGCAGAAAGAGGAAGAGAAGGAGGAGGAGAAGAAGGTAAGAAAAAGAAGAGAAGGAGGAGGAGGAGGGGGAAAAGGAGGACCAGGAAGGGGACAAAGGGAGCAGAGGAGGTGCAGGGGCAAAGGCACACAAGGAGGTTTTGTCCCTGCTCAGGAGCAAGGAAGCAACGTTGAGTAACAAAACTCAGTGAGTACAGTGCTGCCTGAGCACAGGCCCTCCCGGGTGTCAACTTCACTGCTGCCTGATGTGCTTAGGGTGCTTTGCTCAGAGCTGCCAGAGGGTGCAGAAATGTTGGGACAAACTCCTCCAGGAGGAAGGTGGAAGTAATTGGCCAGATGCTTATCAATCCCACTTCCTTGTCCAGGGCCCACCCAAAAAAACGCATTTCCCAGCCCTCCCTGCTTTTAGACCAGGACCATATGACTCAGTTCTGGCCGGTGGTGTGCAGGTGGAAATAACATGCACCACTTCCCAGTCTAGCCTCTAAAACACCTCACACCATCCACCATCCTCTCTCTCTCTCTCTCTCCTACTCTCCAGAAGGAGAAGTATTTGGAAGCTAAGGCCTCTGGGATAGCAAAGCCACATTAGGGAAGACGCCCAGCTTCCTGAGTCCCTGCCTGGAGGTGGCCATGGAGAAGAGATGCTTGAGCTGCACAGGACAGTGGGCAAGTGAGAAACAAAGCCACTGAGATCTGAAGGTTACCTGTTCTAGCAGCTAGCTTATCCTAATGCAGAACATATACATACTAATAACTCTCAGAGCCGAAACGTTCTGGGGCAGTCCAGAGTGTGGAGAGGTGAGTTCAACTGACAGCTTCAGGGAGAAAGTGGCATTAGTCTGTGGCCTCAAAAGATGGCAGCTTTTGGTCTTGCAGAGTTGGGAACTGAAAATTCCAGGTGGAGAGATGTCCCTAAGAGAACCGCAAAGACAGTAACCACAGGGCCTGGACATCAGTGGGGGCTGGCAGCTAGTTCACTGTAGCTAGAACACCACGGGGAGGAAGGGGAGGACCACAAAATGAGTCTGTGAAAGAAAGTTCAGGCTGTACCATAGTGAGTATTATGTGATGCTTTAAAGGGATCCCTTAGGTACTTAGGTTTTGTAAGCAAGAGTGTGACAGGAGCACAGCTGACCTGAGGAATCATTCTGACCCCACATGCGGGATGAAATGGGTATCCTCGTGAGAGGACTCCTGCAGTTGCCCAGTGGGGATAGTGTAGTGTCCTGAGAGACCTTGCAGGAAGGGACATCCCATCTGCTGTGCAGGATGTGTGTCACTGACCGTGACTTTATATAACTCAGATGGAATCATGGCTTGAGCCTCTCTTCTTGCCATTCCCATGTGCTGTGCTAAATTCCTCCTGTCTAGGGGCTACCATATATTTTGCAGCTGTCAAGTACAAACAGTTCCCAGGAAAAGAGATTAAATAGGTTTAACTTGTTATTTAACAAGTTGTTCCCATCTTCCTTTACCCATAGCCCAAGCCCAAGATTCACATTTTTAAAGGGCAAAACGCACTTTTTCTCTTTTCTTTTCTTTCTTTCTTTTCTCCTTTTAATAGTCCTCTTTTTCTGCTAAATCCAGTTTAACAAATATTGTCTATTCACAGAAATTGTGTGAAGTAATAGGGATATAAGTTTAAATTAAAAAGCATCTGAAATTAAGCATCCCATAAGCAAGGAGTCAGAAATTCCAGCGTATGTGTAGCTCACTATGAGACAAAGTGCAATGATGTGTGTGACTCTGGGCTACAGAAACACAGAGAGGAGACACATTCTGCCCGGGTGGGATGGAAAGGTGCCAGGGATAGCTGACCTGGACGGATAAGTAGAATACTGCTGGGCTGAGAGATGGAGACGGGCATGTTGGGCCATGAGCAAAAACACACATGCATAAAGGGCTTGCCAAGGTTGGGGAATGGTAAGGAGTCTAGTATATTGGACTCATGATTTGAGGTGACAGAAAAGGAACTCAGACTGACTTAAGCAAGAGAGAGAAATAGACAGACAGACACTATATTGGCTCACAAAACCAAGCCTTATCTAGCTTCAGTTGGATCCAGGGGCTGAAATGATGCTGCCAAGAAATTGTGCCCATCTATCTCTCAAGTCCCTCTCTTCTGCATCAGCTTCATACTCAGGCAGGCTTTTCCCGGCAGCCCCAGATACGCATCCTACCAGCTTGGCAGCCTTGGTGGAAAGACAGCACCACTTTTCCAATAATTCCTCCAAAAACACAGATTGTTTCTGATTGGTCCAGCCAGAAGCACCTCTCCATCTTCAGCCGATCACTATGGTTGGAGGAATCCTGTACTTCTGGTCAGTCATGGGACACAAGGCTCATCCCAAGGGGCTGGAGACAGGGTCAACCTCACCCAAACTCTAAGGGCTGAAAGTAGGGGACAGAGCTTCCTCAAAAGGCAGCCTGGCTGTGGTTACCACATGGGAGAAAGATGCATGTTGGGTAGGAAAAATGTCCCTGCACCAGCTGGGAACAGTGCAGGGGCGCAGGGTGTAGGGATGGCAGGAGTGGTGAGGGGCGGGAGGGGAGGAGCAAAACAAAATGGGAGCCAGATCACAGATCCCTTTGATGACGCAAAGGAGTGTGGATTTTATTCTTTAGGCTACTGGTTCTCAACTATTTTCCCCACAACATAAATGATGATTGACACCTCCTGTGGGCATATTCAAGGATTATTCGAGATTTTTCCATGAATTAGTTCTAATTCCACCCTTGCTCTCCCACACCAGGCAGCAATGATACAGTGCACCTTGCTCTAATTGGGTTTTTTTTTTTTTATTTCAGCATATTATGG